>NC_142284.1:1202500-1802500 GCF_965620075.1 Prunus avium | reverse complement strand
TTCTCTTGACTACCAGATCGAGCTTGTAGGAAGAGGGGACTTGCTGCTTTATCTCAGCTACAACAGTCAGCTTAATGTATTCTTGCATAGAAACTTGTATTTTCACCCCAAAAGGCAACTGCAACTTGAGTGCTTAATGTCATTAGGCCCATAGCCCCCTTACTTAGAACTCACTCCTGCAAAACTAGCTTGCAAAGAAAGCATGCCAAAAAAGAAGTCTTATCCCAACAGAATTGGCCCAATTATACAAGGCCCTGTCTTGCAAATTCACCAGCAGTAGAGGAGTACTCAAACAAAGAATGCAACTCTTAAAGAAAATTTCAAACAAGCTGAAAACAGGATGCAACAGTATGCTGATAAGAGGGAGACCAAAAGATCATTCAAAGTGGGGATTTGGTATGTATTTGAGGTTCAACCTTGCAGACAACTTCTTGAATATACAACTAAGCCGCAAAGTTCCTGCCAAACATAATATAGCAGTTGGCATCATGCTCTTCTCACATGGTAATTTTATCTCATATACACATTATAGCAGGAAACATAAGAAACCACAAAAATTGAAGCATCTTCTACAATTCTATGTTTTTCACAGGAGTGTCATAATCTATATATACCATGCACCAAAAGATCATCAGCCAGACAAAAAAATAAAAAATAAAAAATGGACTACCTAAACAAAAAGCTGAGTTGGTGATATGTGTTGTAAACAAGTCTGCAAACTAACAAACAAACTAATACTAGTAGTGTTACCATACAAATATAATGATTAATTAAAATGATCAATAAGGCCAGTGTAAAGGAAGGAGCATAAGTTCACTTTGCTTTTGATTACACCAGAATTTGATTTATCGTATATATATATATATATATTGAAAGGTATAAAAAAAAACAAAAAGTACATGTGGGTAATTAGATGAATTAAAATTTAGTTAAACAAGAAAAAATCATGATGCATTCTCAAAAGAAAATATAAACATCATGCAACAGTATGCTGATAAGAGGGATTAAACCATCAATGACTCAGAATGTTTACTTCTTGAAGCCTCATTGGTGTGGAAGGTTCTTCCTTACAATAGATAACCAAAGATATTTCTCATGGCAATTTGAAACAACACCAAACACCAAAAATTCCATTCAGTCAGTCAGCTTCTATGTTTTGCACAATACTCACCTAAAAATGTACCAAACACCAGAAGATCAGCCAAAGCAAAAATAAAAATAAAGTTATTTCGACTACTGAAACGAAGGTGATTTGTAATGATATGAGTTAAAAAAATTCTGCAGACTAACAAACAAACTAATGTTGTTACAGTAAACCCAATAAGAATCTTTACAAATATAATAAGCCTTGTAGTCTAATGGAGTACAAGTTCAAAACTCATTAGCAAATTCACCATTGTTGGGCCAGTGAACTACTTTCTCCCGTGGGAAATTGGACATGGTTGGCTGAATCGTGAAAGATTTGTTTTTAGGGTTTACAGGTTTTCTGCGCATTTGGGGTTCATCTACTAGACTGTTTTTCCATTCACCTCATGGGGGGCTTGGCAACAACATTTTTATACCCAAAACTGTAGCTTTTGGATTTTTTTTGGTCAAAACTTTTTGGGTTTATTTCTTCTCATTTTAGCTTTGAAATTGCCAAATTATAAATGAAAAGAGCTTTCAAGAAGTGCAAAACTACTTTTTTTTAGGTGCGAAAAACAGCTTTCAAGAGAAATTGCAACGGACGTTAAAGTTTAGGCAAAAATACTATGTGAATAATACTTGGTGAAAATGACTATCACTAACATGAGGTGAAGAGTTCCCTGAGATTTGTACAATGTATATATATAGGCCTTTTATTACAAATAATGATGGGAATCACGAAATTATCACGTTTCAACCTTGCAGACAATTCCTTGCAAATATGGCCCAAACACCAACAACAACAAAAAAAAAAAAAATCTGTCACCACAAAAAGAAAAAGATTCATTGAAATGATCAATATGTCCAGTGTAACGGGAGGAGCATAACATAAGTTCACTTACTTTTAATTGAGCACACCAGAAATTCACCCTTATTACTTTTCTCCATAATTCTGATCATCTTTTTTGGCTTAGTAGCAGATCGAGAGACCCTTCACTGCATGAAAGTTTCCTCTTCTTAGAGGTAGAGGGGACTTGCTGATGCCTCCCAGCAATAACAGGATCGCCTTCAAGAAGACAAAGGCTCCCCCAACCATGAATTAATCGACGGGGCAGACCACTAATTTCAACTTGTTTGACACTCTTTTTCTCTAAATCATACCAAAAAAAAGCCTAGTGTATCCTTCGAGAATCAACATCAAAAGAACCATTTTGCCATTCTTTGAAAACACGAAAGGAGTCATATGAACTTCCGGTCCCTGATCCATAGCAAAAAAAGCAGGCTCCAAGATTCTGTCACTCCATATTCCTTCATAATCCAAACATCAGTTCGAGTCTTGAAATTAAGACAAATACACAGATAGTCTCCCAAGACCTCCAAATCCAGAGAACAATCTTCAATATTAATGCCAAGCCTATCCACTGGGATGGGAAACTCCAGATATTTCTCACTGGCAAGATGAAGAGTTAGGATGATGAACTCTAACACTTTGGGCATGAGCAAACTTAGAGCGCCGTTGAAAAACACCACGTCATTTGAATATAACGAAAATCCAGCGCAAGGCATGTCCTGGATCCATTTCCATGACTTGGATTTGAGGCTACAAACATGGACTTGAGAACTAACGATAACACCATCCCTATTACTAGCAAGCTTCACAAGCCCCACGAGTTTACAGTCATCATTGGTTGAATTGTACCCGAATCCATATACATTATGGAAAGCTCTAAACCTGGTAATGGTTGGGGCTCAAGGGTTGTGAAGGAAAGCTTCTTGAACTTTTGAATTTACAGGTTTCACAAAACAATATCCTTATCGATGCGACACTTGCAGATGCAAACTAGACCATAAGGGTAGCGATGTTCGGAAATAACCCATGCTGCTGGGTGTTTAAACGGCGTTGGATGCCCAACTTTGGCTGTCCCTAGCGTCTCATTGTCATCCAAAGGCAATCAAAAGATGTCGTCGTCATATGACTCGAATAAAATGGTGCGAGTATAGTTGGTTTTGATGGAGCGTTCAAAGTGCGCTCTGGTGAAGTCTTGGTTGTGGATGAAAGCATACCAGGCTTTGGAAACACACGTATATTGGATCAAATCCTTCAGGTGGAGCCGTAAAAGGATGTCAAAGATCAGCTCCGGTGGGATGTTTGACATGGTTGAAACTTCACAGGTTGGGTTTGGCTTCCTTCAGATTTTGGTTTTTTATTTTTTGAAGAAACCATAGGAGATTGCAAAATTTTAGGGTAATCATCCAATTAAACCTAGGAAACCTAAACGTGCTTTAAATAAATAATATCGGAAATTAGTATCTAGTGAGCTACTTATTCTTTAAAAACAAAAAACAAAACTCACCTATATTTCCGCAGTGAATTTCTAAAGATTATAGTTATCTTCCCATCAAAACCTCCCCCCTTATGCACCAAGAGACTCCCCTCGTTCTGCTGATTTCGGCCTATTTCAAATGGTCCCTAAAAGCACCTTTATATGGTCAAGTTATAACTTATACAGGTGAAAACAAACAAGATCGAAAGCCCACTAATAGTAATAAGTATTGGATCATATAGGAAGATCATCATGCATTAGTTCACTTGCTTTTGTTTACACCATAATTTGATATCACCAAAGGTGTGAAGAGAAAATCAAATGACCAAGGTAAATCTTCCCCCTCGATAGAATAAAGCAGGGTCCAAGATTCTGTGACTCCATATTCTTTCATAATCCAAACATCATGTTGTGTCTCCAAAAAAGTATCATAAAGGATTAAACAGCCCCCCAAGACCTCCAAACCCAGCCTAGACTCGTTATCCGGATCGACCGGGATGCAAAACTGGCAATATTTCTCACCGGCAAGACTAAGGTTTAGAATTATGTGCCGATTTTTATCTAACCTGTTCTGCACAAGGCAACTCAGAGCACCGTTGCAAAACATGAGATAAGTTGGATGAACTCCATAACAATTGCAAGGCATGTCTTGGATCCTTTTCCATGAGTTAGATTTTAGGCTATAAATGTGAGCTTGAGAACCCAGACCATGAACAGAGTAGCCCAATAATATGTCAGTGAATTCGTCAGGGCATTTCAGCGGCTGTTTGATTTTCACGGCTGTTCCGATCGTCTCGTTGTCGTTGAAGGGCAATGAAAAGAAATGTGATGGACATTCGGGACTAAATTTCCTGAGTAAAATGGTTAAAGGAGCAGAGTTGGTTTCAATGGAGCGCTGGAGATGGGTTTTGATGAAGAACTGGTCGTGGATTAAAGCATGCCAAGCTTTGGAAACACAGAGGAATCGCATCAAATCCTTGAGCGGAAGCCGTGAAAGAATGTCGAAGATTAGCTCCGGTGGGAGGAAGGACATTGCTCTGATCATCCCCTAACTCTGTAAACAAGTCTGCAAAGCAAACTAAAATATACTGTTACCAATTAAAACGAATTAAAATGATCATCCCCTAACTCTGTTTCGCGCCAATTAACTCTGATCATCTTTTGTTGATTTGACTACCAGATCGAGAGACCTCACTGCTTAAAAGTTTCCTCTTCTTAGAGGTAGAGGGGACTTGTCGATCCCTTCCAACAATAACAGGATCAAGAAGAAAAAGGCTCCCGACACCACTAACTGCCACTTTAGATACACGGGGATGACCACGAAATTCAACTTGTTTGAAACTCTTTTTCTTTAAATCATACCAAAAGAACACAGAATTGTGGTACTTGTACGTCAAAAGGACCATTTCTCCATTCTTTGACAACACCAGCGGTTTGAAAGAACGAACATGCACCAAAGGCACAGCTTCTGGCTCAATTGAAAAAAGCAGGGTCCAAGATTCTGTCATTCCATACTCCTTCATAACCCAAACATCATGTGCGGCCCCGAAACGATCAACACAGAGACATAAACAGCCCCCCAAGACCTCCAAAGACAGCGTAGGCGTAAGCATGTTATACATGTCATACAGATCGACCGGGGTGGAAAACTGGCAATATTCTTCACTGGCAAGATTAAGAGTTTGAATTATGTGCGGGGTTTCATCTAACACCTGGTGCATCAGCCAATTTAGAGCACCATTGAAGAACACGATATAATCTGAACGAAAATCAAAATTATTGCGAAGGCATGTTTTGGATCCTTTTCCATGAGTTAGATTTTAGGCTATAAATATGAACTTGACGACTCTCAGTATAGCAATCCACTATTCCCACAACTTTATAGTCATCATGAACAGAATCGTACCCGAATCCATAGTAAGCAAGTCTCTCGAATCGCGGCGTCTCAAAGGTTGGGAAGGGAATCTTCTTCAACTTTTGAATTGACAGGTTCCACAAAGCAATTTCCCAATCGACATAGTTGCGTATGCAAACCAGACCGTGAACAGAGTTGCCCAATATGTGTGTGTAATTGTCAGCGTATTTGAACGGCTGCTCAGTTCTCACGGCTGCCCCGATCGTCTCGTTTTCGCTAAAGGAAAATGAAAAGAAACCTGAGGGAGCATCTTCGGGGTTATCTGACCAAATTAAAATGGATAGAGGAGCAGAGTTGGTTTCAATGGAGCGTTGGAGATGGGCTTTGATGAAGCGTTGGTCGTGGATGAAAGCATACCAAGCTTTCGAAACGCACAGGGATCGTATCAAATCCTTGGGTGGAAGCCGTAAAAGGATGTCCAAGATTAGCTCCGGTGGGAGGATCGACATGGTTGGTTGAATCTTGAAATATTGGGTTCTTATTAGGGTTTTTAATTAGGGTTTAGAGGCTGGCTCAACTCTGAATGAGGCTTGAAATCTCATTTTTCAGCTTTTAAAACAAACGAAAAAAAATCTCTCAAAAAAAAAAAAAAAACTACAAACCAAACTTAGAACGGATTCTTTGAAAAAAACTTAGAACTTAATGGAACGTATTTTTGGTTTTCCTATAAGTAATTGTAATGAATTTCCGATTTGGAGGGAACTCATACGCGTCACTGACCTTCCATTACCTTAAATCTTAACATCAATATAACCTAATCTTACTTTAATTTCCCTTCTTTTTAAAAGTTTGATACAATTTTACCTTGATTTGTCATCTTTTGGGTTCATGGAATTTTATGGAGGTTTGAATGCTTGAAGTTCACTAAACATAGACAATTAAGGATACTTCTAGCAAGATTAATGTCCCCGAAACCACCCCCCTTCCGGACCCAAACCTCCTACCACCCACTGTCTGCCATGGCTGCCTCCCAGCAATATCTCTCACCCAAGGATTTATTCTTATTCATATATGAAGTGATCTAATTGGTGTTGAATCCTACAGGAAGATGCTAATCTATTGCATTACAATTTGATTAGAGAAGGTCTTGAGTATAAAGGCCAAGAGCTTGACCAAATTGAAAATAAAGGCCAAGAGCCAACACATATTTGGTACATTTCACACGAAGATTGACCATGAGGCTTTGGTTTTGGTTAAATATGCGGTCGAGAAGGAAGTTATAAAAAAAAGGAAGAAACAAGTATGTATTAACAAAGAAAATTCAAAAGAGGATGGTCTTTATTTGGATACCCAAACAAAGAAAAGCTACAACTCCAAACATCTATTAGGCTCAACAAGTTGCATGGCAGATGTATTTCCTGCATGCAATACATGCTTAGCTGAAGTGAATTAATTTCTCTCAGGTATATGACTGCATATATATATATATATGGGATTGAGTGGTGCAATTTATACAAATTTAATGGAAACAAACACCAAATACTCTCTGTCTAGGTATTGGATCATATAAGAAGATCATGATGCCTAGGAAGTTCACTTGCTTTTGATTACACCAGAATTTGATATCATTTATTGAAAGGTAAACAAAGTAGATGGGTAATTAGATGAATTGAAATTTACTAACAACGAAAGATCATGAAGCATTCTCAAAAGAAAATATGAAACAGTATGCTGATAAGACCATCATTCACTCAGCCTCATTGGCGTGGAAGCAGGAAACACAACAAAACTACCGAAAACAGAGGTGATTTGTAATGATATGAGCTAAAAAACTGACAAACAAACTCACCCTTGTCACGCACGCCAATTAACGACTTTCCTCTCTAGCACCAATCATCATATGTTTCTTCGTCTTCGCCGCTTGAATATTTCCTTTTCGTAGAGGTAGTGGGAACTTTCTGCTGCCTCTCAGTCTCAGGCTCAGCAATAACAGGATCGCCATCAAGAAGACAAAGGCTCCCCCAACAAACAACTGTCATTTCATATGCACAGGGCCGACCATGAAATTTAGCTCGTTCAAAACTCTTCTCCTTTAAATCATACCAAAAAAATATAGTGTTGTTATCCGACAAAAGAACCATTTCACCATTCCTTGAGAACACCAAAGGTACGCACATAAAATCAATCCACCAGGGCAAATCTCCCCTCTCAATAGAATAAAGCAGGGTCCAAGATTCTGCGACTCCATATTCTTTCATAATCCAAACATCATGTTGGGTCTCCAAAAAAGTATCACAAAGACATAAACAGCCCCCTAAGACCCTCAAAGTCAGCCTAGACTCATTAATATTCAGATGATGGACCGGGTTGCGAAATTGGCAATATTTCTCACTGGCGAGACTAAGGGTTAGAATTATGACCTGATTTTTACATAACCTGTTATAAACGAGGCAACTCAGAGCACCGTTGCAAAACATGAGATAATCGTGATGAATTCCAAAACAATTCCAAGGCATGTCTTGGATCCTTTTCCATGAGTTAGATTTTAGGCTATAAATGTGAACTTGAGAACCCACAATTCTGCCTTTATTTGCAAACTCTAAAATTCGCACAAGTTTATAGTCATCATGAACAGAATCATACCCGAAGCCATAACAGGTGTCCCATGGTTCCCTTCTTTGCTCCATCTCTGAACCAGAAGATGATGATGCCTCTGGTTCAAAGGTCGGGACGTGAATCTTCTTGAACTTTTGAATTGAAGGATTCCACAAAGCCATATCGCTCTCGTCATCGTTGTGAATCCAAACCAGACCATGAACAGAGTAGCCCAATAAAATGTCAGTGTATTCGTCAGGGCATTTCAGCGGCTGCTCGGTTTTCACGGCTGTCCCGATCGTCTCGTTGTCGCTGAAGGACAATGAAAAGAAGTGTGATGGGGGACATTCGGGACTAAATTTCCTTAGTAAAATGGTTAGAGGAGCAGAGTTGGTTTCAATGGAGCGCTGGAGATGGGCTTTGATGAAGATTTGGTCGTGGATTAAAGCAAACCAAGCTTTGGAAACACAGAGGAATCGCATCAAATCCTTGGGCGGAAGCCGTGAAAGAATGTCGAAGATTAACTCCGGTGGGAGGAAGGACATTGCTGGGTGAATCTTGGAAGATTGGGGTTTTAGGGTTTAGAGGTTATTTCTGAATTTGGGGTCGAAGGAAAGATTGGGTTTTTAGGAGATTATTTGTGAATTTGGGGTCGAAAGAAAGATTGAGTGTTTAGGGTTTATAGATTATTTGTACATTTGGGGTTGAAAGAAATATTTGTTAGCCAAGAAATGTCAGTTGCTCAACTCTGTTTTCGTTTTGCCTGTTACTGGAAATGGAGGGAGATTGGCTTCTTTAGAAGTAGCGGTTAGACTTGCATACGTGGCAGCTTTTTGATTGCTTTAGCTTAGTCAGAACCTTTTTTTTTATATATAATATATTTTAATATATTTAAAAGGTATAGCCGCCCGGCTATACTTTGTAAGTATTTTAATATATTTAAAGAGTATAAAATATTTCTTTATGTATTTTAAGTTTTAATAAAAGAAAATATGAAAAACAGTACAATGGAATTCTTTATAAGAGTATACGCATAACCTATCGATCAAGGCTTGCATACGTGGCAGCTTTTTGATTGCTTTAGCTTAGTCAAAACTTTCTTCACCTCATGGGTCAAGGCTTGGAGAACTTGTTTTTTTAAAAAAAATAAATAATAAATAAATAAATGTTGGGCAAAAGATTTTGTGTTTATTTATACCCTAACACTTTTAATCTTCTTTGAAGTCCCAACTTATAAATGAATAGAGAAAATAAATTGTTGTTGGCATTCCAATAAGATCATCATCCATTCCTCAATTGGCAATTTCTTCACTATATTATTATAAAGTAGAAATGTACAACTACTTTTTGGTGAAACTGGTTATCAATGACATGATGTGAAGAGTTAGAATTGTACAATGCATATTTTAATAATTTATTTATAGGCTTGCAACTTTAGATTATGATCAAAGAGTAATGTTGCATTTTATTTCAATCTCAATAGAGAAGACACTCTATCATTTGAATGTTTCTAGCTTTATTTCAGGAATTTTACTCAATCTTCTAAATTTCTGTGGGAGAACATAGACAACAAGTGGACAAGAAAAGCACCCCATAGCAAGGAATATCAAATGACTCTTGTCTCATTATTGAAATTATTGAAACGAAATACAATATTCCTTTCTAATCATAACTCCAAAGTGCAAGTCAAGGACTCTTTTTGTACGATAAAGAAAAAAGATTTGAAAGCGGCATCGCATCTAAATAAATGGAAAAAAAATAGAGAGGATATCATATAACATACTGATGTGGTGTATCGAATTCACTTTAACTAATACAATAATTAATAAAACTTCAAACATAAAATATACGACTTATGTGTCTATCTCTTAGAACTGTTCCACATAATTTGGTGGTAGATGGGATATGGAGGAAAACAGATTGAAAGGTCGCCATATAATTGCCAATGTGGCAGGTACTATTTCTTTACTGAAAATTAGTATCAAGTGGCCAAATCAAGTTTACTTAACTTTTGATCCCAGCAGCAGTAGCTGATACCCTTCTCAGCGATATATAACAGGATCACCATCAAGAAGACAAAGACTCCCGACATAAACAGTTGTTATTTCAAGTAGTGTGAAAGGAGGACCACGAAATTGAACTTGTTTGAAACTCTTGTTCCTTAAATCATACCCAAAAAAGCCTCTTTTTTTATGTGTCAAAAGAACCATTTCACCATTCTTTGACAACACCAAAGGTTTGGAGAAATAACCAATACCCGAAGGCACAGCTTCATGCTCCAAAGAATAAAGCAGGGTCCAAGATTCTTTCACTCCATATTCCTTCATAATCCAAACTGCATGTCCGGTCGGGACATAAACACATAGACATAAACAGCCCCCTAAGACCTCCAAACTAACGCTATTGCTATTCAGAACCAGGGGGAAGGGAAACTGGCAATATTTCTCACTGGCAAGATTAAGGGTTTGAATTATGTACCGATTTCCATCGACCTCGTTGTTAACCATCAGCCAACCCATAGCACCATTGCAGAACATAATGCGAGTGCGATCCAAAGAAATTCTACTAAAAAGAGGCACGTTCTGGATCCTTTTCCATGAGTTGGATTTTAGGCTGTAAATTTGAACTTGAACACTCCAATTGAACCCGTTTCTATTATTATTATAAACAAATTCCACCACCATTCCCACAAGTTTATAGTCATCATTAACTGAATCATACCCTAATCCATAGCGGGGATATCTTTTTCTCTTCGAAAACAACTCTGAATCTGATGGCTCAAAGGTGGGCAAGGGAATCTTCTTCAATTTTTGAATTGACGGGTTCCACAAAGCAATATACCTCCCGTCCTTGCTGTGAATGCAAAACAGACCATGAGAAGAATGGCCCGATAACCCTACGCCATTGTAGGCGTCAGGGAATTTCAACGGCTGCTCAGCTTTCACGGCTGTCCCGCTGGTATTGTTGTCGCTAAAGGGCAATGAAAATATATCTGGTGGTGGTGCACAACCGCTGCGCTGATATGACACGATTAAAATGGTTGGAGAGTTGGTTTCAATGGAGCGTTGGAGATGGGCGTTGATGAAGCGTTGGTCGTGGATGAAAGCATACCAAGCTTTCGAAACGCACAGGGATCGTATCAAATCCTTGGGCGGAAGCCGTAAAAGGATGTCCAAGATTAGCTCCGGTGGGAGGGTTGACATGGTTGGTATTGATTCTTGAAATATTGGGTGTCTAGGGTTCTTATTAGGGTTTTTAGGGTTTAGAGGCTCTGCTCCCTCCCTCAATTGCTCAACTCTGAATGAGGCTTGAAATCTCCTTTTTCAGCTTTAAAAAAATATGAAAAAAATTTAAGCCCAAGCTTTCCTAATGTGATAAGGAATTGTAAAACTACAAACCTAAACTTCAAACTAATGGAACGTTTTTTGTTTTCCTAATGTGGTAAGGAATTGTAATGAATTTCCTATTATTTCCTATTCGTTTAAGGAAAGGCCAAGCACTGCTTTCCCAATTGGAGAAGGACTCAACAGAACTCTATAAATACCAAAGACGCCAGAAGGAGCCAGGCCATACCAAGTTCGAAGTAAAACTACGTACTAGCCACTGTGGATTACGCCAATTTAGAATATCGCATCGTTAGAAAGCTAAAACTACTGCAAACGATCTCAGCTACACAGTAATGATGATTGAAGAGTCACCACTGATGGCCATGATAACTCTACCAATAATATTTTTTCTAGCATTCCATGGAATCTCCAATCTTTCATTGCTCATCGTGTACCTCATACTTCGGTGCTGCAGAGGTGGAATGCACGTTGATGATCTCGAAGCGCAATTAACAAATCGACGGTCGTCAAATCTTTATCATCGAGCTCCTTATTCAAATTACCATGCCAGATATATTGCAGTTGTGGCTGAGGAAACACCGCCACCGCAGGCATCAACAGTCTTCACGTATGGAACTGATCAAAGCTTCTCTACTACTACTGCTGCTGCTGAGTGTGTAATTTGCTTGGACGAGTTTATGGAGGGGCAAAAGTGCAGGTTGCTTGCTAACTGTAACCATTCGTTTCACAAGCCATGCATTGATGAATGGTTAAGCACCTGGAAAAGCCGATGTCCCCTTTGCCGTGCTTCTGTTCAAAGTATATCTTAGTTATATGTTTTCATGTTTTTTCTTAAAGGGCCTTGTGTACATCTTTGTACGGAAATTGGGGCAATTACATGAAAAAATATATGAAATATGTTTTTATTTTTTTGGGGAAATATGTTTTATTTGAGTCATGGGTTATATACTTTAATTTCCTAATTTGAAATTGATTTGTCATCTTGGGTTTGAAGGCTTGAAGCTCACTAAATATAGATAATTAAGGATACTTCTAGTGTTGCTTGCTTGGCTTTCTGATGCAAGCTTTTGTCGAGTTTTCAGAGAAGCCAATGTTGTGGTGTAAGGTTGGCTCCATTTGCTTTATTAGTGAATGAGGCATCCTCATGTCGTCAAGATCGCTTGTTCCAAAAATACTAATAATGATAATTAAGGATAATTGATTTTTTGCCTTCTGGTATGACCAAGCTCACGAATTTAAGAACTAGTCTTTAGTCTAGTGGTAATTGTCTTCACTTAATTGTGCTATAGACGAGCCTCTCCACAAAATGGGGATAGAATGGATTTTCTCAGTCTAGGTTCCTAGCTAAATTTGATCTCACGAGAGAAGTGTATCCAAGAACTCATAATAATATTACTAGGCTAACACCTGCAACAATCAGTCTTGGCCTAGCAAGACCAAAAGCGAATAAGTTATAGGAATGCAATTCACCGCTTAACATTAAACAGTAACTTGAAAATGGTTATTGTTGATCATGCTTGATGCAATCTCAGAAACACATCAAAACACATATATTTTAAAGTTGAACAAGACAATACAATGCATAAGATAAACTATTTGTGCAATGCCAAAACATAAAGACATAGGCCTTTCAAGGACACAGTTCTTGTCATATCTCACCCTAACACAAAATTAATGTCACAAGGTACTATCGTGAACTAAAAAACAAAAAACAAAAAACCACGCAGCTCAAGCAGGCATAAACCTGACAAATTCCATGGTGGATCTTGAAGCAAGGCCCCGGTGAGATCAATAAGGGAAAATTTGATTTTCTCCAGATTACCCCCCTTTTCTTTCAACCGAGAACCAAATTGTAGAACTGACAGCAATGAACGTAGCAGTTCGATAGACATAACCCAATCTAGAAGGATCAAGAAAACACTTGCAATCCAAATGAAATCCAGTTTTTAAGGAACATTCATAACTTGGATGGACTGCAAGATGTCCGAGACAGCAATAACAAGGTCACCTGATTTGATCAAATTCCTGGCCTTGAGCAGTGAGAAGGTTTTATTCAGGTTGCTTTCCATATCATCAGAGAAGCTCACCCGAAATGGTATCAGACCCCACTGTAGGTTCAGACGCCTCCTCACAGATGTTGTGTTAGTAAAAGCAAAGATTGGGCAGTCAGGCCGGCAGCGTGACAGGAGAGATGCCATGTGTCCTGTCTTTGTATAGACAAAAAGAGCATCTACCCCTAAATTGTTAGCTGCAAAATCACAATTCACATTAAGATACGGTTCCACATGCAACAAAAAACAATGATGAAAACAAGTATACAATCCAACAGCAAGGGATGATAATAAAAAAATTTCAATCATTTGCATTACATTAACCAGCTTAGTAGGTCGCCAAGGGCCAAGAGACAAGTGAGGCCAAACATAACAAACACAAGATGAAAAAAGGGCACACATCGTCATTATATGAAAACTTCTCATTTTATTGAACCCTATTCTGGATGCACTTTTTGACGAAACTCTTGATGCAATATCCAGATTAGTATACTACAACTGCGGTATCTAATACATACAGTAAAAAGTTTTTTAAACAACTTTTCTGAAAACAGATAACATAAGTACATGCACTACTGGACTCAGAGTCTCATGAAACGAACTAGTATGTACCATAACATAAGTTCCTATAGAGGAGGACAAGAATCAATCAAGACATGAACGAACAAAAAATGTACAAATACATAGATGAAGCTGAAATGCTGTTTAAAAAACACAATTTAGAAATAGAGGGAAAACATCATATTTATGTCATTGGACATTTTCATTCAGCTTCTCAACAACTAGGATGATCAGTGCATTTTCAACAATATATAAAAGGAAAACAGGTCGGAAATTAATTAATCAAAACATTATCTGGCAACCAAAATGTACAAAATCACATATAGAACACTAGATGATTATCTCAACATTGCTTTGTGTGTGGGGGTATGTGCTTGGTATAAATGGCATTGTTGCTTTTGTTATTTTCTTAGAACGACTGATTTAGATGACACGTATTGTACATCCTGGTGTAAAATCCGTACTAGCAGAATACTGAAGCTTCATATATCAAGACTCTCTCTGCAGATCTGCTATATGCATTTTACGTAACACATGGACAATTGCTAAGCTTATGTCACTTAGAAACGTATTTAGTAAAACTACTGATAGTTATCAATCAAATAATGCTTACCCATCTTGGCAGCAGAAATGCAAAGCTCCTCTGAAATACTATCTGAAAATGACGATCCAACGCCTGGGAGTTCCATAGCTTCATGATGTTTCTCTTCCCTCCACCATCTCTCAATCCTCAGACTAACACTTCTGAGAACAGCCAATGACTTCTCCGGGAACTGGCCCATAGCAGACTCACCAGAGAGCATCAAAGCATCAGCTCGCTGCCTCACTGCTTCAGAAACATCAGCCACTTCAGCTCTAGTTGGTGTAGGATATTCAATCATAGATTCGAGTAGTTGAGAAGCCACAATGACTGGCTTATTTAGCTGCCGACAAACTTGAACAATCCTGTGCTGGGCTGCTGGGACCTGTTCTAGTGGTATCTGAGCACCTAGATCTCCTCTTGCTACCATTGCTCCATCTGATGCTAGAATGATTTCTTCCAAGTTCTTTAGTGAGTCAATACTCTCTATCTTTGCAATGACAGCAATATCGCTGCACCAACATGATTAAAAAATGAATATTATCAGCTTAAATGAGAAACACACATTAACCATATTGGATATTGGATATAAAGACAATTCCCAAAATAGACCAAAAATTAATCAAAAGTGGAAAGATATTAATCTCAGTAGATCTAATTAAGTGGCAGATAGGTACATTGATCTTTAATTATTCAATTAAACTAATTGCACAGCCAACACATTAAGAGAACTTTGACCAACCACAAGTCTCACAAAATGCACACAGAAGTTGAAAACATGTCAAATCACTTAACAATGAGAGAACCAACAAGACCAGTCCATAGTAACAATTGAAAGGAGGTTTCATGATGATGTGATAACATATGACCAAGAAATATAATATATATATATATATATATATATATATATATATATGTACTTCTATACAACATAAAACGTCTGAGTATGCACACATATTCAGGACTTTACTTTACCTATCTCGAGACCGTGCAGCAATATAGCTTTTAAGATGATTAATCACTTCAGCAGACTTGACAAAAGATACAGCGATAAAATCAACACCCTCTGCAATCCCAAAATCAATGTCCAACCAATCCTGAATAAATTGAAAGCTCGAGTATGAGACCAAAAGATAAGCTTTGACACTCACAAAAATGCTACTGTAAAAGCAAACACGTAGATTATAGCAGCACAAATGATATACACTTTTTAAAGTTAAGAGTTGCCAATTCATGATATGCTTTTGAGAAAGATTCGAAGTTTGACCAGACAATACTCCAGACATGGAGTATAGGATTGGCTTTACAACCAAGTTGAACCATAACCTAATCCATGTTGGGATTGTCAAAAGAATTAATCTTTATGCAAATATTCAAAATTTGGGCTTTTTGCAATTTACTCAATATGGTCAATACCATGCAACACTTAGGTTAAGCCATTCTAACCATTTAGCAATTTAATATTCACATCAAACGATAAGTCCCTTAATGTTTTTTCTTTTATCTAGGAGGAGGAAAAGAATGAGCAAACCTTAGAAGAAATTGTAGGAAGCATGGCATTACGTTCTCGCACTAAACTCCCATCCCTCCAGAAAGTCAAATTAGCCCGAGGCAGCAACAACCCTGGGTCCGTGCATCTACATTTAACATCGGGACCAAGCTTCTCAACCACCTCAAACCTCACCATGCCACCATCCACAAGCAGTTCATCCCCCACTTTCACATCTGCCAGCATAATATCACATCAAGTTTCACCATTTCAATCAAGAAAAGGAAAAAGCTTAAAATTTTGAATAAAAATTGGTAATTTGGTAAGTTTAATTTAATTGCCTTCAGCAAAACCATCATAATTCACATTGATGGTGCGTTCGGGGAGAGTGGAGCCGAAAGCTCTGACACTAAAAGTCCATATCTCATCATCCTGCACATAACGAAATCAAGCTAACCAGTTGTCAGTATTCAGCATCAAAACATGCACACAAACTGTTCGAGAAAATGCCACAGAAAACAAACGAACCTCGGCTTTTGCAGAAGAGGCGCCACCGAAATCGCCCATGTGAATCTCGCTGCCTTCGGTGTCCATCATGATGGCGACGGCGTACCCCTTCTCCTCGTTGAGCTTCCTGACGCGTTGTATGACCTCGCGGTGCCATTCGCGAGTGCCGTGGCACATGTTGATGCGAGCGACGTTCATGCCGCCAACAGCGAGCGACTCGAGCTGTTCGAAGCCGGAGGTGGCTGGGCCGATGGTGCAGATGAGCTTGGTGCGCCTTGTGCTACGGAATCCGTTCTCTCTGAGCTCCGCTTCGGTGACGGCGTCGACCTCGATGGAGCTGGAGAGAGCATGGTCGGGCTGCGAAGTAGGGGGTTGGAGCCCCAAAGAGGAAGTGCCGTTGTCGGTGACGATAACGAAAGGCTCGCGATCGGATGAGGCGGCTCTGATCGAAAGCTTCGGGAAGACGGAGATGGCGGTTGTGGCGGTGGTGGTGGTGACCGGTAACCAGCGATTGAAGGTGGAGAGGAAGGAGGTGTTGTGTTTGGGGACGGCGAGGTTCGATGGGGTGAGGAGATGCACAGACTGTGACATTGTGATTGGCGGTGACCGGAGATGTACGGTCAGAGAGTGAGAAGGTTGGGGGATTTAAAATAGAGGTGGGCGGAGTTGCCGAAGAGAAGAGAGAGAGAGAGCTTTGGAGGTGTTTCCAAAGTGAGCAGCAATGAGGGGGCAAAAACGGCTGAGACTGAGAAGAACAGGGGATACGGTGTCGTTTTAGGTTTGTGTGCAGTTGGGTGACGTGGCTGAGGGTGAGTGGTGGAATTTGGTGATGTTTACCAACCTGCCTGTGTTGATGATTGTTGGACAGTTGGGACTCGAGAGTCTTCAATACAAGAAGACTAGATTGGCAAGTATTTGGTGATTTTCAAGTTAAATTGGTAATTATACCTTTTTTGAGAAAAAGCGATATTTATTGATAGATAAACATTACAAATTATCTTCAACTCAGACATCATCAATGATATCGGGAGAATTTTCATAATACATTAGATGCATCAGTTAAAATTATAACAAAATGAGCTAGTTTATGAATAAGAATTTTGATTCGCGAGTTATTCCAAATTTTTTAAAAGAAGATTGAGAGTTAATTAATTAATTTAGTAATTATGTCAAAGTAATATTAAAATCATATAATCTTCCCCAAAAAAAAAAAGTAAAATTAGGATGCTTAAAAAAGAGGAGCAGTTTCTTATTTCTTTGAAAATAGCCAAGTACATACCCATTATTTCTCTTCCTAAATCTTGACTTTCTCAATTGATGACTTCATTCAAAATAAATAAACCTACCTACCTCTAGTGTGAATAGGAAATGTTAGTTTGGTTTGGGCCTTGGTGTTTCTTTATGTTTATAGGCCCTTAATTTAGCTACATCTTTTCATTTTGGTCAAGAAAATTTGCAGAAACATTTTTGAAACAATAAAACATAATTGGATATTCCCCATCTTTCTTTCTCTTTTGATTTGATTCCCACTCTTCTTTCTTTTTGAGCAAGATAGAGAAAGGGATAGACGTAAAGAGAGAGAGAGAGAGAGAGAGGGACATAGGGTGGGGTGGCGGGTAAAGCTAGCGGAGTTAGGGTATCTTCAAATGTTGTATTTTAGTTTTCTTTTTTGGTTTAAAATTATATAAATTAGACAGATATAAATAAAATATAAAAGTTGTGCCTCCGGTTATCCATGATCAAGTCCCAAATAGGCAGTGGTCTCCGACACCACTTGAACGAATAAATGTTTTTGGTGGGTGCTTCAACGACTAATATTAACAACCCATTACAATAAAATACACAAATACAAAGGCGCTTCCTTTATCACCTTCCTCCACACAACAAACCAAAGCTTTCCCATACAGATCGGATTCGCAGCGACGCCGCCTCAGAATTTCTGAAACCCCAAAACTTGGTTTCTAAATACAAACCCAAATTCACTTTTGGGGTTTCTCTTGGTTCCAAACCTCTGCGTCCCGAACCATCGGAAAACCTCCCATCCCGATCAACCGCACCCTCCATCTCTGACCCTTCCGCCAATATCCAATTCCAGGTTCGATCAATTTCCTTTCCCCTTTTTTTAGTTCTTGAAAATTTTACTTCATCGATCTGCTAATTTCGGATCGAACCCACGTGAATTAGTTGATTTTTTATTATAATTATTATTTGGATCTTGATTTAATTTATTTATCTACCGTCACGTATGTTTATGATGTATGCAGGTATTTTATTTATATCTGGGTTGGGTTCTATTTGATTTCAAATTTATTGGGTAATATTGCTTTCTTATGAATTTTGGGTCTTGTAGGTAAAGTTTGGATTTTTGGTTTGGGGATAGAAGATGGGGGCATTCATTTCGAAGTTTTGGTTCATGTTGTTCCCTGCAAAAGAGTATAAGATAGTGGTAGTTGGGTTGGATAATGCTGGGAAGACCACTACCCTTTACAAATTACACTTGGGAGAGGTTGTCACAACGAACCCAACTGTAGGCAGCAACGTCGAAGAGCTTGTATACAAGAACATTCGCTTTGAGGTACCATAACCAATCCCATCTCTCCCTCTTCTATTTTCTGCTTTTGTTATTTTGGTTACTGGATGATTATCCACTTTAGGATGGATGAGTTTCTCGATCAAGTTAGGACATTTCTTGTCACTATTGTTTGTTGGCTTTAGTTGGTTTCTGATAACCCATTTGCGGGATTTTCTAATTCTGTATATTTGGCAATTGGACTTGATTTCTCACATAATTTTTTTTCTCTTCATAAAGAGCTATGCAGTCTGTAGGTATAGGGGTCTTTAAAGAAATCATCTTTCTCATTTTCTTTGGTTTCTTAGTACTACACAAAAGATTTTATTTCCCTCTATTTATCTTGGCATCTAAAATACCTTGCTGGCCGTTTCTGTCATCCTCTGTAGCAATGATCTTGAGGTTACTCTCTGTCTTTCACCTGCAATTTCCTCACAGCTATTGAGAATCTTTTCCATGGCAAGGCCACTTAATCCTGACGTAGTTACTAATCCCACACCCAGCAAACGCATTCCCATGAATTGTTTAGTTAAACAATTATCATTGTGAGCATTGAGGGGATGAAATCATTGGGTAAAGTTGTTGCTTTAGTCCTTACACAAAATTAATGCTGTATTGGAAGACTCACATCAGCATGAGTCTTTTGCCCTTGCACAAAATCTTACCTACCATGCTTTAGGTGCTTGAACATTCTTTTGTGTATGTGTTTGCGTGTGTGTGCATTTCTAATTTTTATGAATTGCATGTGTATGTGGAAGGATGATAAAGTTCTATTAAGTTTTAAGTTAACATATTCTTGGCCTTGTATAAGAGAATCATGTATTAATTAGTATCATGAATTTACATAAGACTGAAGAAACTAATATTCATAGTATATTTGGAGGTTTGGCATAATGCGAGATGGATGTAAGAGAACATATTGTTAGTTGTAATTGTAACTTTTAATTGGAAGGTTCTCATCATTGCTACCTATTAGAGCCATGTATGTATATCATTGTTTGTACATAGAAAATGGCATAGATAATGATTTTGTTGTGTCTGGAGGATAAGCTTTTGGCTAGGGCAAATCACGTTGTGATTCCCTATATATCAATGAACTTTACTGCATTAGCATGCCAAGGAACAATATGAAGTATTTGTTGACTTGACACGGATGTAACGTTACTTGCCAATTGAGCATGATAACTGTGACTTTAATGCTCATGATGGTCAGAAGTGTAGAAATGAAGTTGAATGTTTACAAGATACTTGCCCAGCTTTGTGTATGTTGACCTCGTTGGTCTGGCTACGAGTCTGACATTTGAACTCATTGAATATTTTTAGCTACTGCATTTATAAGGCCTCTCTATACCTTAACTCAATCGAATGTCAGTCATGCTCACAATATTCTTTTCCATGTTTCTTTCATTTCATTTTCTGTCCTTGAAGGCATTATGTCATGCTTAGAGTTATTTATTGTTAGATGATAAGAGCTAAAGATTATGCCAATCATGACAGGTATGGGATCTTGGCGGACAAGAAAGACTAAGGACTTCGTGGGCAACATATTACCGTGGAACTCATGCTATCATTGCAGTAATAGACAGTACGGATAGGGCCAGGATTTCTATTATGAAAGATGAACTCTTCAGGTTGCTGGCACATGAGGATCTTCAAAATTCCGTTGTACTGGTTTTTGCAAATAAACAAGACCTCAAGGATGCCATGACCCCAGCCGAGATCACTGACACCCTTTCTCTTCACAGCATTAAGAATCATGACTGGCACATCCAAGCCTGTTGTGCCCTCACAGGAGATGGGCTGTATGATGGTCTAGGTTGGATTGCCCAGCGGGTTACAGGGAAAGCACCCAGTTGAAGATAGAGAGAGAGACAGAGAAAAGAGATTTTTCATATATTTGGGGTTTCAAGGATGAGTGATGTAAAAGTGTCAGTTGTGTATCATCAATGTTATTTGCTCTGAGCAAATTTGTAGATTGTTTCCAATTTCAAATGCTTGAAATATTTTACATTTTGAATCATTAAGCATTTCGTTAAACAATATGATATGCCTGGAAAATTGTTATGCTCTGCCAAAACACTGAAGCATTTAATTGAAAACTTGCTACACTCTGCACAACTGCCCTAAATTAAAGGCACACGAATGAAAGTGTTGCCATAAATTGTCATCTGCACAATGAAGCATCTAGTAAAACATTCCTGAATAACAGCAACAATTGAAATCTGTGATACGTCTGAATCGTAGCCTCTGTGAACGAATGATAATGGAAGCCTGGAACTGAGCAATGATCATCACAATATCCAGCATCTGCAACCTTTTGAATCTTTGGGGCCTTCAAACCATCGATCCCAGAATGGATTAAGAGGGCCATGTGTTCTGTCAATCAAGAGTAAATTACAATAAGAAAAGGGCCGTGAATTTAGAAATTGAAAGAAAGAACTAGAATAGAGGTGTTACACTGGGAGTAATGGATCAGGCCTTGTTTCTGCATTGTTCAGTATTCTGAAGTACAAAACAAAAGTCGGTTAACAAATTGATCATGGGAAAAACAAGCGTTCTAGATAAAACTCAAATAATTTAAGGATCTATCATGCTTACTCCTTGCATGCAGCTGAGGCCTTGTCCATCTTTTCCAGTTGTTCCAACTCTTCCTGTGGAAACAACATAAAAGAATAAATCCATTAGCAATCTGAATACTCAAGTCATGCTGATAAATCATGACATACATGAAATGTCAAACGACCATCCTATTAAATTCTGAGTTATTCAACCCAAACACACACACACAAAATGCCGGTGAGTCACTTTTCAGGTGCCTTTTGGATACCAAATCACACAACTAGTTCATGGAAACTCCTTCCCACCAAAAAGAGAGGAAAGCAATTAAAGCAATGAACATACTCAAAAGCTCCAACTCCTAATCAATCCAAATGTGAATAATGTCCCAAGATGCTTGGCCATAAAAATTCAGGATCTTGGGAAGCTGAAACATGCCACTAGATGCTTGACCATGTGCATCATGGGTGTGTTAGTTAAGATGTATTATAGAAAGACTCAAGAATCCAATTACTTCCAAAAGGGAAAATGTTAACAAAATGATGCACAAGGGCATGCTACTTATCATAACAAGAGAAGGTTACACTACACAGTTCAATGACATTGACATCCAACTTTCCCCAATTCCCCTGAGAAAGGCATTCTATGCCTCACTCTCCTCAAGGTGCCCTACCTCTTTGGTGGAAGAGGATATGGAGTTGCAATTCTTAAAAGAACGTGAGTCTTGTAAAGGAATATGGCATTGATCGAGCTAAATGCAGTTGATGGAAAGTTTCAATGTACTCAACTTCCTATTTTTCAGTCTTATTCGATATCTTACTTCGAAAGTAGTCAGTCAGTTGTGTTTTTAAAACTGGAAACGAATTTAATGTAATCTGAAAGATTCTAATATGGTATGTTGGTTAAATTAATTCCTAGGAAGAGCTAAAGAAAGAACTGGTTACTTCGTAGTTTGTTGTCTTATATAATTTTACAGAAGGATACAATTTTCCTCAGAGTTTTTTGAAAAGGGGTGGTGGGAGCATTTTGGAACTGTAAATAGAAGCATTCTTCATTACACTACTTCTACAGGGGTCAAGAGTGAATCAGCATACTATTACTTAACTAGGTAGGTTCAGGAAATTGATTCAATGACGGTTATGCTGAGAAAAACAATGTTGTAAAGTGCCCAAAGGATAACAACTTTTAGCTCCAGTCCACATCACTGATCACACCGATACATCTGGTTGCTCCTAGGTCGGGAAGTTGAGGGTGTTTTAACAGTTAAAGTCCTGAGAGTTTAAAAGACCCTAACATAAATGTAACAAATTCATAATTTTCTACTTGGCGTAAGAGAAGTCATCTTTCCGACCACCCAGCAACAAATTTAAGAGCCTTTATGAAATTCTACAGCTGAAAAGTAAAATGCTTAGGGGTCAACGTACATTGACTCTGGGTAACTATAATCAACTTTAACCATTACACAACTCCTGTTGTTAATACACCCTCAAGTAACTTGTAGATATTGCTTGATTCAACTGAATATTCTGCAATTTGAGCTAATTTCTTTTTCCTTTTTTTTTTTTAAGTTTTAGTTATCAACAATTTGATAGGTCACACATTTTTACAATACAGCATATATTTGAACCTTATTATTGCACTTTCTTCAGCAACACCCCATGTCATCTTTTCAACCTAATGAAGTTTTGTCTTCAAGGAACAGCTTAAAGACAAAATGTTCACAGGCCTTGCACAGCATTTGACCATATGACAATCATCAAGAACACTAACTTCAAGCTTGGCGCCTATGAAGCCTGAAATATCTATACAGACACAGGCAAAAGGAGTGGGGAAAGTATGTCACTGTATAATGTGTAAACTCAATGACTCACTTCTCATAAGCTAAAAACAAGTGATTAAAACAACTTTCCTACATGGAAGCAGTAAAAACCATCCTGCTTTCACCAACAACAAACCAATCAGTTGTCTTGCAGGAAACATGCACCCACTCATAGCAAGACAACTAAACACCAAAATGTCCTGGACCGTCTACTTCCATTATTATCTATCTGCTGCAAATCAGTTTGTCCTTCTGCACAATAAACTATAACAACCAAGAGGGCAATCAAATTACGCCTAAGCACAAAGCTACATAATAACTGGACCTGAACTAACTAAATGACTAATAACTCCAAAAACTCTAGAAGTGTGAAAAAGACATGGTTGCAATCGCAAAGCAAATCACCGAAGTTCAATTCATAAAAATCCATTTCCACAGAAGGACACCAACTTTTAATAAAACAACCACCCTAATGAATTTTAGCTAACAGTGAATAAGATGGTCACATGGCCGCAATAGGCAAAGCTCAGACGGTCACACTCAAAAGGGGCAGCATAGAACTTCCCAAACTCTCACATTACACTATACAACTAGGAAACCAAACCCACCGATCAATAAAACAGGACCACAATCTAGCAAACAACTAAACCAAACCATTTCAAACTCTGCACCCAGTTCAACACATTCACCACTTAGCTAAATTTTCTAATAAATTCCAAAAGTAGATTTTCAAACAGAAAATTCGGTGACCGTACAAAGCCAGCAGCTAATTGAATTCAAATTTGAAATTGGAAATTTCACTGTCTGATTGACACATGCATCCAATCAAAACCGGAAATGAGATATAAAACAATCAAAATTCGACATAGAATGCAACAGCAACAACATCAAAAGGACAAAATTCCCAGCATCAGAATCAAAGTATAATCATCACTGACCTCTAAGAATCTAGCTTCTTGCTCGAGCCGTTTCAACTCGGCCTGTATCCTATGCTTCCCTCTGGTATCAGCGGCTGACAAAGACTGTAGCCTTTGGGTTGTTGGGCTCAATGATTCTGACCCATCCGATTGCATCTTATCACAGATAGCACTAAAGGACTAAACTTCACAACTAATACTCAGTTGCAAAACCAACTTTTTTCACAAAGAAACAAATTGATCATCGCCGCCAGGCCATTGGACTGAAACTTAAGGACGACCCAGAAATCTTCATGGACCCCACAATGAATTTCACACCAAAAACGCAAAGCCCTTTTGCAAAGGAGCGGATCTATAACAGAGAGAGAGTGTTTTTGTGTGTTGGGTTTTTGGGTTTGGCTGTTTTAAGAACCTTTTTAAAGGGAATGGCAGGGGAAAGGAAGAAACTTTCTTCTTTGTGTTTGTTTGGTTTGTTTGGTAGTGGAGAGTGTTGGTGAAAGCTGGTTTTCTTTTCTGTTTTCTAATTTTCTGTGTCTTTTTTGTCTCTCTCTCTCTCTCTCTCTCTCTGCAGACCAAAGAGTCTATCAAGATTCCTACTTTGTAGAGCCCCATGAGATGTTTCATAGTCACACTTTGCACCCCGAAACTGTGGATTGTGGAAGCGCATGGTACCATGGGCTCAGACAGGACAAAATTCAGCTCAGGTCTTTTAGTACTATACAAAGTAAGGCTGAAGAGGAAGTCCGTAACTTGTAAAATGATTAGCTAGGCTGGTGCGGTAGGGTATTGTCACTGACGAGAAATTTTGTGTGTGGTGGACAATAACATCACGTCACATGTATAATAAATTTATCGTAATTATAATAAGTGTACATAAAAATTCCATGTAATATTCTTATCAAATAAACAACACTAAACTTAGCTGGATCTCACTTTGTGCCCAGTGGGTAAGTGATGGATTCGTGACAATTGTGAGAACTTATAACATCAGTTGATATGAACGTTATGCTAGCTATTTTAGAGCGTCTTTAGGAGAGTCTTCAAATTGTAGCTAAATCAGCTAAAAAATTATTATAGCAAACTACTTAAAAAGTGATTCATACATCAATGTTCTTTATTTTGACTAATCTCGAATATTTTATTATTTTTTAAAATCTAAACATTTGATTATCCTAATTCAGAATAGAGGGAGAGAAACAGACACATAGTAAGAAAGAGCTGGCAAAGAAAAGAGGAAGAAGACTTTGAATTTTTTGACTGTTGCAAGAAGAATGCAAGGCTTCAATTTCTCTCTCCTTCTTGTTAGATGTAGTGAGCCACTAGATTCCAAAAGTGTGTTTTCCAAATTGGAGAGCCAAGTAGCGAACTTGGTGGAGCTGTGGTTTTCCCTCTTGTCACCAAAATTGGTAAAATAGGGTATAACAATTCTATGGGAGATGTTTTTACACTATTTACCTAACCTTTTGTTTTTCATGCGCATTAAATTTTTAAAATTATACATCATTAAAGTTTGATCCTTATCTTTCTCAATAATTGAATGTGTGTATTCGATTCCAAAGATGATAATGAAGTAATTGAGGAGGGATTAGGGCTAGGGGTTATATTTGAAGATTGGAATGATACTTTCTTGGCTGCTACTATGTCCAAGAGGGGCCTAATGAGGTCTTTTTATTAGCTAATCAAGTGGCAGGGATAGAAGAATAGTTGCCCTTAACTAATGATTTGGGTGATTTATGGCAATGGCTTCGCTCATTTATATACATCATTATCACATAGAAAACACCGAAAGTTATTGTGAGAGAGATGGAGATGCTAGTTTTGGCATGTCAAGCATAGAAAACATTTTATTCTTGGCAAAATGATTAGATTTCTAGTATCATTTAACATGCGTACAGAAATCAAAATATGCATCAACTTGATCTCTGAGTTTGTGGCACGTCGTTGTCTTTGTAAGCGACAAGCGCGTTTACTGTTTCTTAGAGCAGAGCCGGTGTGCTGTCATTTCATGATTTTACCGAGTTGGGGATTCCTTTCTTTTTTGCGACGGCCACGTGTTCACATTGGGCCAAATCCTCGTAAGGTAACAGTAAAACATCTCTCTCACTGTCTGTCACTCGTGTCTCTCTTGGTCGGGAGAAGAACTATTCTACAAATTCGGAGGCTCTGACTACAAATTCTGGAGTCTCTGCATTTAGAGCTCCGCATTTATATGCATTTCATAAAATTTGGAGCGCTAAAATAATCCAATGACTTTGAATACGCCACATCAGCTAATATAACTTTTTTGTTTTATTTACAAAATTGACGGTAACGTGTTTCCGTTACCTCTCTGTGTCTCTCTTTCTATAAGTTCCTATCTAATCTATATCATTTGTCTTTGGCACAGAGCTATTCAGCTACTGTTTCAGCCAAAACCCATCATTTTCTTTAGCAACTTATCAATATTTCTCCAGTTGATAACTTTCAATTTTCATGAAAATACCCAATGATTACAGCCACTACCCATCAATTGATTGTCATTTGGAATTCAGCCAAAATTTATGAAAAGAAGTTGCACTCTATATTTGAATTCAGGGATGAAATGATAAACTACAGAATGGAAAATTACAAAAATGAGGGTTGCAAGAAATTGGTTCATCCTCAAGAGCGTCGACCAGTAGTGTAATAGCCGCTTGACGCGGTTTATCGGCTTCACCAGACACTTAAATTCCTAAATTCATTTAGCCCGTCGGCCACCATATCTGTGGCCTCGACGGAGGAGCCTCCATCACAGTCAAGCAAGAAACCTGAGCACTCTGTTTCAAATACCACGATGTCGAATGCATTTTATGGATTTTGATAAGAAATTTATGTCGATTTGTTTGTTGAGTTTTAATTAGCATGTATGGAGTTATGGCTTTGGAGTTTTGATTATGATTCGGTTGAGTCGGAACAAGAGGGAAGAGAAATGAGGCAGTGTTGTTATTGTGGTGGAGTTCATGTTTGGATGGAGAGAAACTAATGCAAAGCGGAAAAGAAACACCGGAAACGTCACAAAGAGAGAAGTAAGGGAGTTAATTAACGTTGCTTTACAAAAAATAAAAAAGAATACTCTTTATTAGCTTAGGTGTCTTGTTTTGACTTGTTGGATTATTACAATAACTCAGATCAAGCAAAATGCGGGTAAATACGGAGGCTCTAAATGCAAAGGCTCGAAATCTCTATTCCACACCTCCAATGGTTGATCTTGATTGAGTCAAAGTAAACTCATTTTGTGCCCCAATGGAGAGGTTGGGGTGATATGGGCCCTTGGATTTGAATAAACCACAATCTCACTAAATTTGGCTCTTAGGTTAAATTTCAAATAAACTGTAATACTTGAATGAAAGAACATGGAAAGCTAGGCTTACGATTAACAAAATTCAATTAAGTAAGAATTCAGAACATGGAAAGCTAATGCTAAATTCAAACTCTTTGTTTCTTAGCAAAGTTTCTTGGCAAATCAAAAGACAAAGGCTTCCGTTTTTTCTCCCTTTCTTAATGGTAAGAGTCGATTGCCTAGGTTTTGCAAGATTTTCAGTGAATTAGGTCATGAAAACGCATCTGCAATAATTATAAATGTATTCATTGAAAATGGTACAATGTTCATAATTTTGGAATTTTATACTTATTCGTTGTATTTTTGAAAATTCTAAAGTTCCACTTTGAATAAGTAGGCAAGTTTTGTATTGAAAGGGAGACTTTAAGATTGGACAAGTTACCTATTTCTGGTTCAGTCTCCTCTTTACTACGTTATGATGTGTACAAACGGCTAATGAAATCGAGCAAGACCATCTCGCCCTAGCTATTCCACCACTACGTACGTGTCAATCCAAAATAAACCTGACTATTCAAAACCATTTTTCATCCACACGCACAGGTGTCAACTCCCTCTGCCACCTGCATACATGTGTCACCCACATGCAATACCAAAACCTCAATCTACGTCAATACATAAACTTTCTCTTCCATCATTCATCTCTCAGACTCAGACAGAGCCTAAAAAAAATTTCTCAATCTTGTTTTCGAACAGAACATAATAATAATGTCGTCCTCCATCTCTTCATTCTCATCAACTCTCATCAGACGAACAATCCCATTTTGTTCATCCCCCACCTCTACTACTTCTGCAACAAGCACTCAATTTCTGTCACGCAAAAGAAAGCCCATACGCCCCCTTGCATCTCATATTCTAGCCCGTGCCCTACCCTACCCGCCCGACCAGTACCCGACCAGGAGCCCACCAGAGTTTTCTCCCCCAGTTCCAGGCCGCTATGACCAGCCTTCTGCTCCTCCTGAGGTGCCTGGGATATCCACCTCTCCGGATGTGGACCCCACTCCTGTTCCGCCCCCTGAAGTGAATCCATACCCTCCACCGCTTGACCCGGGTCCGAACCCGGGCCCGGATTTCCCAGTACCTCCCTTGAAACCGCCTCCTGTGCCCGATATCCCGCCACCGTTTCCTGATAACCCGCTTCCAAAACCCGACGTAGTGCCGCCGCAACCACCGGATATTGTGCCTCCTCCCCCGCCGGGGCCCGAGATTATTCCTCCACCAGCTCCCCCGCCACCCCCAACTGGCCCGGGTGGGCCAATTGTTGTGTAGATATCTCTTTTTGACACATTGTGTAGATGAAGTTTCTGATCTTATTTATTATTTATCAAGGAAAAAAATAGCAAAAAAAACAAAAAACAAAAAAAGAAAAGATCCGTGGTCGATCATAGAATAGAGTAGTAGAGTGGATGTATCATGTATATAGAACCAATTTACTTGTTTTTATGTTACAACAACTTTTCTAGTCTAGTTTTTATTTTATTTTAATATATATATATATATATATATATATATTTTTTTTGTGTTGGGTGTATTAAATTAAATTATTAGAGAAGATCAGACAACCTTATCCTAATCCTAATTAACCATGCCATAATATTCGAATTAGTATTCGGACTGAATTGAGTTTTAGGGTTGGAATCCTGCCATTGAAATTGTTCCTAAGGAAAATCTTTGGCAACCACACAAATGTTTGGACAATCCAAATTAACCTTTGGCAAATTTTTGGTGTAGGTGGAGCTCATAAAAAATAGGGTAATGCTATACTTACCGTATAATTATACCACATTCGGTGGACATCCAACTCATTAAAATTATATTAGTTTTTTTTTTGGACTTATCAATTTCTTATTATTTTCATTAATTAAAAAAACCTAACCCTACTGGATTAGAGAGTCTTCAGATTTCACATTGTCTGTCGAATATTGCGGTCACACTCTTTAAATATTTCCATATTATTGGAGTAAATCACCACCCTTGAATTAATACAATATGAAACAGAAGCCTTGATTTTTCATGAAGGCACTGCAACGGTGCGTTTTAGTGGACGGCAAAAAAAAACAAAACAAAACGCGGGTGATATGTCCCGTTTCACCTGATAGCGATAGGCAAAACTGTGACTCACAATTGTTGCTGCTGCAAACAAAACAAAACGCCTGAACCCAGAGTCACACAAGCACACTCTCCGCCTATAATCCTTTGTCTCTGTACGTGGGTAAGCCATTTCCATTTTGCAATCCATTCGTTCCTTTTCAATTTTCACATGTTAGTTTCAATATGAATTTCCATTGTACCAATTACCAGGAAACCGCATGGTTGCTGCTTGCTTGCCTGGCTTCACAGTTTCCAGTAATCAGTGAGCAAAAAATATAAATTACTTTGCTTTATGGCCTAATAAGAATAGTTAACTTATACCATTCTTTCTCACCATATATTCTTTGTGTTTTCTATCACACTTTCAGGTGAAGGTTGTTCAAAACAGGTAAAGCCGTTACAACCGCATCCCATACCTTACTCCAACTCCACGGAAACTCTGTTCCCTCCTTTCCGAAAAGCAAAAAATAAATAAAATACAAATTGAATTTTCCATTTCCATTTTCCACTTCTCTCTTCTCCACTCAGTGTTACTCAGTCTCCTTCCCCACTTCTCCACCAAAATGGCGTCTCGGCTCGGCGCCTGTACCCCTCGCGGGTCCCACTTCTATTTACTCAAACACAAACACCCACTCATTCTACTGCTAGAGCAGAAGCGAACGGCACCGTTTGGGAGAACGAAGATCGCGGGCAGGGGAAGTCTGCGGATTAGGGTTTCCAATGGCGGGGACTCGTACCTCGGCATGTGGAAGAAGGCCGTGGAGAACGACAAGAAGACCGTCGAGTTCGAAAGGATCGTCGAGAAATCGAGTAAGATCGATGCTGATGAGGATCAGAGTGTTGAGCCTGTTGAGGATTTGGAGAAGAAGAGCGAGGAGTTCGAGAAGATTCTGGGGGTTTCCAAGGAAGAGAGGGATCGAGTTCAGCGAATGCAGGTTGTCGATAGGGCTGCGGCGGCGATCGCCGCGGCTCGCGCCATTTTGGCGGACAAAAATAAGAGTTTGAGGACTGATCCCGGTTCAGGTGGTGGTAGCGGGGGAGCAGTGGAGCCTCGTCAAGAGGGTAAGGATTTAGATTTTGTGTTTGGTTTTGAGTTTGGGAATTTCAATTTCTGATTGGATTTTTATTTGGGACAGTGAAGATATGGAGAGGTAGAATTTGATGCTAATGCGTTATGTTGATGCGTGTTTTATTTAATAAAAGTCCACATTTTTAAAAAAGGAGAAAGAAAAAAGAATGAGTTTGATCGGGCATATGCATATGCATATGCATCTGTTTTGGATGGTGATGGGTTTATGGTTTTTTGAATTTGAAACAAACTGCATAAATTTAGTGTTCATTTTTGTTTGTGGTTGTGGAGATTGGATTTGTGAGATAGGCCGACTTTTGATCATAGGTTGATATAAACTGCAAATGATGAGTAGAATTTTAGTTACTAAAGGGAAGTATTGACATGTTGATCTCCCATTTGACTAATTAGTGGATAAACATCTGAATTTTGCGCTAATTGAATTGATGATTTTCTTTTTGGGGTTTCTAATACTACACTGTTGGTTAACTGTTCTTCAGGAAATGGGACACAGGTTAGAAGTGTGATTGTTCCTCAATCAGAAATTTCAGGAACCGGGACTCCTGGCCCTGATTTTTGGTCCTGGGCACCCCCTCAGGGTGGTGATAAAAGTTCAGATGATGTCAGTGACTTGCTGCCAGCACAAAAACCTTCAGCACAGTCGAGCAATCCAGTGTTGGAGAAAGAGCCATCTGTAGGTTTTCTCTCAATTCCCTTAGAGAGTAAACTTGAAGACACCAATAGGAACCCTCCTCTTCCTCCTTTCCAGTCCCTGATGGAGGTTGGGAAAGTGGACGTCTCTGAGTCCAGTGTAGAGGCAACTTCCTTAAAAGATGACCATGAACTTGGTGCTGAGTTTTCAGCACATGCAGCAGAAGCAGCTCATGCTCTTGATACAGTGGATGAGGCGTCATTATTTGGAGTGAATACAGATGGATCTAGGTGGTGGAAGGAATCTGGAATAGAGCAAAGGCCTGATGGTGTGGTTTGCAGGTGGACAATGACCAGAGGTGTTAGTGCCGACCAAGTTACGGAGTGGCAAGATAAGTACTGGGAGGCTGCGGATGAGTTTGGCCACAAGGAGCTTGGTTCAGAAAAATTGGGACGCGATGCAACTGGAAATGTCTGGCGTGAATGTTGGACAGAATCTATGTGGCAGGTTATTCCGCACCGCTACTTGAAACTGAAATTTATGTTCTTACTTTCTTTTCAGTTTCATAATATTGATGGGTTTTAGCCTCTCTTTTGCGGCCAGGAACAAGCCTACCTTGTTTATGCAGTGATTCAAGTTTAAATTGCTTCATCAAAAGCTTAAATGATTACTTAGATTTATATTTTCCAAAATTTATGGTTAATGAACTATAAAGTTATACTCATCTGATGTAAATGCAGGCTCCCCTTCCATAAAAGTGAGGAAAAACCCCTATAAAAGGGACTGCTATGTTTCACCAACAGAATTGTCATAGGAAGAGATACATAGCCGTTAACTTATTAATTTTTTAAAGATCGCTCCTAGAGTTAATTAATTCATCTGTCCACTTGATTTTAAGGCATGTAAAAAAACTGAACATCAAGCTTTGGTTTGGTTGCAGAACTGTGGACTTGTGCATATGGAGAAAACTGCAGACAAGTGGGGAAAGAATGGTAAAGGCGACGAGTGGCAAGAGAAATGGTGGGAGCATTATGATGCCTCAGGCCAAGCTGAAAAATGGGCTCATAAGTGGTGTAGCATTGACCCAAATACACCCCTTGAGGCTGGTCATGCTCATATCTGGCATGAAAGGTACCAAACTTGTCAATTAAATTGGAGTAAATTTTTGATGCCATGCCTGTAGCGATGTCTCATTCATTCCTGCCAGCACATCAAATCGCCACTTACAGGATTTCTCTTACAAACAATTTTACAAACATGATAGTAGATTTCAAGAAATTGTAAAACTTCTGATGTGTCAATCAACCTGCTTTTCCCTCTGATAAAACTGCACGATCAGTAAAATTTGGAATCTGGTTTCCTTCTAAAGACTTGACATGTTTTGCATCTGTTGTAGGTGGGGTGAAAAGTATGATGGACATGGTGGCAGCGACAAATACACTGACAAATGGGCAGAGCGCTGTGAGGGTGACGGTTGGGCGAAATGGGGTGACAAATGGGATGAACATTTCAATCCAAACGGTCATGGTGTGAAGCAGGGTGAAACATGGTGGGAAGGTAAGTATGGAGAGCGTTGGAATCGGACATGGGGTGAGGGCCACAATGGTTCTGGGTGGGTTCACAAGTATGGGAAGAGCAGCAGCGGTGAGCACTGGGATACACACGAGCCACAAGACACATGGTATGAGAGGTTCCCTCACTTCGGTTTCTATCACTGCTTCGAAAACTCAGTCCAGCTCCGGGAAGTTCCAAAGCCATCTGATAGGCCATAAATCACCATCTGTGTGAAGCGAACTGAAAAAGGCTCTCTCTATATACGTAATTATAGATTCCCTTACCTAAATAATGAATGTAGTTATCCCATCTTGTAATATTTCTTCTAAGCTTTAGTTTGGTTCCACTGCAAAACTGAACAAAATTCCTTTTTCTTTTCCTTATTAACTGCCTACTTAAATAGACATAAGTTTGACATGTTTTTGTGAAAAGAAGACAAGTTCAGAAGGAGTGGGTTAAGCAAGTTGGTTAGGGCAAGGAGTGGGTTAAGCAAGTTGGTTAGGGCATTGAGCTCGCCCCTTAACTCAAGTTCAAATCCTCTCTTAGATTAGATTAATTTAGAGTAATTTAGACTATTCATTATATATATATATATATATATATATATATATATATATATTATTTAATAAAAAAGACAAGTTCAAAGTTCTTTATCGATAACCAAAGATTTGAACACAATAAAAAAGGATATCTAATTTTTTAGAAACCATTTGAATTAGGATACTGATTTTCCCACTCCCCTTTTATTCACTTATGCCCCATTTTTTTAAAATTATATGTTCTCACTCCTCTTTTGTTCACTTACACTCTCTTTTATCTTAGAGTAAAAAGCATTAAAAAACAAAAGGGAGTGTAGGTAGATAAAAGGGAAGGGGAAAATCACCACCCTTGAATTAATACAATATGAAACAGAAGCCTTGATTTTTCATGAAGGCACTGCAACGGTGCGTTTTAGTGGACGGCAAAAAAAACAAAACAAAACGCGGGTCATATGTCCCGTTTCACCTGATAGCGATAGGCAAAACTGTGACTCACAATTGTTGCTGCTGCAAACATGTGGTGCCTGCTGAACGCCTGAACCCAGAGTCACACAAGCACACTCTCCGCCTATAATCCTTTGTCTCTGTACGTGGGTAAGCCATTTCCATTTTGCAATCCATTCGTTCCTTTTCAATTTTCACATGTTAGTTTCAATATGAATTTCCATTGTACCAATTACCAGGAAACCGCATGGTTGCTGCTTGCTTGCCCGGCTTCACAGTTTCCAGTAATCAGTGAGCAAAAAATATAAATTAACAGTTTTGTTTTGTGGGTTTTGCTTCCTTTTTTTATCATACAATGGCTATTTCAATGCTCTATGGAGCTCAAAATCTCAAACTCATTGGTGGCATAGCACCAGCAACTGGGTTAGGTTCTGATGGGACAAAATTTCACTTTGGGGGTTTCTCCAAGAAGGGTTTAGTGAGTTATGGGAGGAGTTACAAGACCAGAACTTTGGCACCCATATGCAGTGTCTCCTCAAGGCCGGCCTCTCAGCCTAGGTTCATACAGCACAAGCAAGAGGCATTTTGGTTCTATAGGTTCTTATCTATAGTGTATGATCATGTTATAAACCCTGGGCATTGGACTGAGGATATGAGGGACGATGCCCTCGAGCCTGCTGATCTTTATGATCGGAATATGGTAGTGGTAGATGTTGGTGGTGGAACTGGGTTCACAACTCTTGGTATTGTTAAGCATGTGGATGCCAAAAATGTCACAATTCTTGACCAGTCACCTCACCAGCTGGCCAAGGCTAAGGAGAAGGAGCCCTTGAAAGAATGCAAGATAGTTGAAGGTGATGCCGAAGATCTGCCATTCCCAACTGATTATGCAGATCGATATGTCTCTGCTGGAAGGTAACATTTCTGCTTCTGTTGCTTTCTGTAATGTGATTTCATTTAAAGGAATTGCAAGTGGGGTTTTGAGTCGTGGGATTATTAGTGTCAAGTTAGTAAGTAGAAATATATTAGATTTAAGTATGAGTTCTCCGATTGGAATTTTGATCTTATCCTGTGATTCACTGTTATGCCGAGCTTATTATTCCTTATTTCAGATTTTTCATTGTGGTGAATGAGAAGAAGTTATATACTAATTGTGTGGTTAATTATAATCTGAAGGGAGGGAGCATTGTTACTTATCTTTAAAAAAAGTTAAGTGAGTATTACTTTTCAGGATTGTTGAAATTTTAGGGTATTCCACACTACAAAGCATATGCTGTATTTGATTTATCATATTTCAGCTTTCACAATGGCGGGACTGTAAGACTATACAAAATGGGTATTCTATACACCACTGTTGGTTCTGTTTGTCTTATGCAATTTCATGATTTGTTCCTCAGTATTGAGTACTGGCCGGACCCACAACGTGGAATCAAGGAAGCATACAGGGTGCTAAAAATAGGAGGAAAAGCTTGCCTTATAGGCCCTGTATACCCAACCTTTTGGCTGTCTCGTTTTTTTGCAGACGTGTGGATGCTTTTCCCCAAGGAGGAAGAGTACATTGAGTGGTTCAAAAATGCTGGTTTCAAAGATGTTAAACTCAAAAGGATTGGTCCAAAATGGTACCGTGGTGTCCGCCGCCATGGCTTGATTATGGGTTGCTCTGTGACAGGTGTGAAGCCCTTATCTGGGGACTCCCCTCTCCAGGTAATATTCTTCTTTATCCTCAGAAGATTCGTAAGTTAAAGCAAGTTTTCTGTGGGGCTCTTTTTACGGTGTAACTCTTGTTGACTGAATAATTTTTCTTTTGTCTAAGAAATCACTGGTAATTACAGAACAGCTAAACAACTAAATGATGACAGAAAAGTCCTCTTGAAAGTTTTTCATAACATCGAAATGGCATGCAGTCCAATAAATGATAAATAGTTCTCTTGAAATATTTTTTCCTTGAGGCAGCAATATTTCATCTGTTGTTTCAGAGAACGAAGTTTGTTTCAGAAAAGGTGATATGAAATGGTTAATGCATATTAACCAACTCTCTGATACATGTTATACTTAGTCCCTAGTTTTACAAGGAACTCTCTCATTCCAATGGCATACTTGGATATATTTCTTTCTCCATGTTTTTGTTTTCTAAAAACTGCAACATGTGTTTTTTTCTCTTCATTTTGTTTCCAATTTCTTTTGGAAACTAGGATATATTTTTGGAAATCAAACACAACTACAGTGGTTGGTTGTGATACAAGCAGTGAGTGGCCATGGAGGTGGAGGTGGAGGTGGCTGCAAGAATGGCATTGGAGTTTTCTTTTCTCTCATTCCGTCATCATTGTTTCTAAATTTATCTGGGAATTGTAAAATATGCTGGAAATCAAACACGATTATAGAGGTTGTGTGGTGGCGGAGGTTATGGTGGTTGGTTCTGGTACTAGCTACGACTGGCAGTCTGGCGGTGAAGTGATTTCCACATTGGCAGTGGCGCAGCAGCAGTGGTGATTGTTACAAAATAGTGATACTGGTGGAAATGATAATGACAGGTGTGAGTTGTGACTCTGGGGTCAGTGATTACACTTTACAGTGTTTGAATTATTGGAATGGGTGATGTTGGTGGTGGTGTTCTAGTGGTTGTGGTAATGGTATTAGTGGTGACAACTGACAAATAGTAGTGGCACTGTTGGAGATGATGGTGGTCGTGGTTCATTATACAAACTAAAGCAGAAAACAGGAAAAATAAATACTACTTAATACAATCTAAGATTTTAGGATTTCGAACAATTTGAATATGAGGGTCTACATGAAAATGTGGCATTTTACTAGTTTTAGTTAAAAAGTAGGTTTGACTACACCTTTTCTGTGAAGTAGTTATAGGTAAGGACCATTGTACCTCGAGGATTATCATTCAGCATTCAACGGAAGATGCACTAGACTTAAGTAGGAGGCTTATTTTCCCTTTAATGCATTCACTTGTCATATTTATGAGATGTTTGCTTTGGTGCAGCTTGGTCCAAAGGTGGAGGATGTAAGGAAGCCTGTAAATCCATTGGTGTTTCTTTTCCGGCTCATTCTTGGTGCAACGGCAGGAGCTTACTATGTGCTGGTTCCGATTTACATGTGGATTAAAGATCAAATTGTTCCAAAGGGCAGGCCTATCTGAAATGGGAGTTAGAAGATGGGAAATGATTGTCAGCATTCTCCTACCGTTTTGCATTCTTTCCTTCAAGATTACCCTTTGTCCAGTGAAGCTAGCCGGACAAGATAATCTACTCCATTTGACAAACACACCTCAAGGCATTCGTGCTGTGGCAATGCACCTTTTTACAGCTTAAGTTTGTTGGAACTATGTTGTACAAGTGACTAACTTGATCCGTAATGTCATTTTCCTTTTACATTACATGACATTCATTTTAAAATGATGGAATGTTCTCTGCGTGCTGATGGAGGGATGAGTGCCTAAGAAACAGGAAAGTGATATGGTTAAGTTCTCTATTTTTTTTGGTCAACATGATATGGTTAAGTTCATTTCACTGGTTTTGCAAGCCGTCCATTGATCCATTCACGCAGTACAAATGGGATAAATTTCACGAACAAATTTCTTTGCCGCGCTTGTACTTTATATGTGCCATGACCTGATTAGCATTTCAGCAATGGTTCTTTTGTAATGGAGATGTTGTGCCATAGAAAGTATGAGTGGGGTTTGTCAATTGTCATGGAATGCCAATAAACAGATTCAATGGGAGGCAGTCACGGTCATTTTTGACGAGTTGGTTTTGGTTCGAAGACTTGGACCTTGTAGAATCGGGTCCATTACTCTAGTTATTTCGAGTCATTTGCCAGGATTTACGTTTACCACTGCTGTTTATTCATTATTACTTCTTGGATGGTCTAAACAATATTTGCACGTTATTCCGCTAGTTTCCTCCTCTCTTTTATTATTATTATTTTTTCCCAGTCTTATGAGATTGACGGGTCCTTTTTCACGTGAGGAGTGATATAGACACAATATTGCATACAACGGCAAACTTCTGTAGAGTTAAACTGTTTTAGCCGGAAGATGATGAAAAATGGGTAGTGGGTTCCAAGTACTAGAAGAGTCAATGGAAGTTGGGTCTCAGGTATGATTTGCGACCGGGTAAAGAACAAATCAAAATTGGGTTCTAATAATATGTTTGAAAACTAACAAAGAAACATTCAACCTCAAAATTTAAGTTTATATGATACCTATAATTAAGAAGTGCGTCTAATCAATATGATAAGATTGATAACAGCATCGTTTTTTTTTCGGTTTGATGATAACTGGATTGTTCTGCGCTGGTTGAGAACTATATGAAAAGGGTTATGTTATGTTGAATGCATGCTATGTTTTTTTTACTGAAATTATTCATTCATTAAAACTCTTTTTTTAATGAAGCATGCTCAACTCAATAGTTTTTGTCCTATGCATATAATTTTTTTTTTATGCAAACAAAATTGAGGGGGGTTTTCTCACACACATATTGTCAAAATGTCATCATACGAGTTTGAACATGAGATTACTGATCTACAAGTCAAGGCATTTTTCACTCAGCTAGACCCATTGAGTCCTAGCAGAGTTTGCAAAGCCTCTTTCTCGGTCCTTTTCTAAAGGCAAAACATCCTGCAGATACCATATAAACGCGTTGAAAATACCAAGTAATGATAGTATTGTATTTTGTATTCTGTAAAGAAAGAAAAGAAAATTGATACATTTTTTCTTATAATACAGCTTTTGGTCCTCTCTCTCTCTCTCTCTCTCTCTCTCTCTCTCTCGTGCAAGCAACGCAGCGTGCTTTTTGGGGTTGAATATGTGGGAGCAATTTACACACCTCCCCATACCCTTTAGCGTCTTACTCTTTGAATGCCCTTTGTCTCCTAAACATCAAACCCTTACAGCTGTCCAATCTTTGTTTCATTATATTATTCATGCATTTAGTATTTACAGTGAAGCAAGCAGATAAAATTTTGAAAAATATTTGTTTTCTTTTGCCTCCCCCTTAACTAAAAGTCCATGTACAAACTAGAAAGAAACCGAAGACTCAGATGATTCTTTTCAATAAAGACATGACTGTAACAACAAATTGCGTATACAAGCCTTGATTCGACCACTTTTATTTAATTTACTTTAATATAATGTTAAACAAAAACAAAACAAAAATGTGCTACACTTGCCAATTACCACATTGAAAGTACTACTTAAACCCAGCTAAGATTGAGCTATACTCAACTCTCTCTCTCTCTCTCTCTCTCTCCTCTCTCTCTCTCTCTCTCTCATAGACTTTGTATTTTTGAAAGGTAGAGGTGTTTGAGTGTTGTGGAGGTTTCAGGGGAAATTTTATAATTAAAACAGCATGGCAGATGTTCTGAGTGAAGAACAGATTGTTGAGTTTAAAGAAGCCTTCTGTCTATTTGACAAGGATGGAGATGGTGAGTTTCCTACTATCATATCCTCAATTCTTGGTTAGTATTCTTTGTGATGCATATAATATATATATTCTTGCATAGCTAGCTATAGTTTAGGTAGGTTCTCAGATTTAGAACCAGTTTCTATATATTATTTCTCTGTTCAAATGCATTTTTCTTTTTCATGAAATGCTTGAATTTTCTCTGTTCAAATGCATTTTTCTTTTTTCATGAAATGGTTTAATATGTTTAAATAAGTGCGCAGGTTGCATTACCGTTGATGAATTGGCGACGGTGATTCGGTCTCTGGATCAGAATCCGACGGAGGAGGAGCTTCAGGACATGATAAGTGAAGTAGACGTTGATGGAAATGGGACCATAGAATTTGCAGAGTTCTTGAGCTTAATGGCAAACAAAATGAAGGTAAATTTTATATGCATGGCACTGCATAGCTTTTTATATATATAAGAATTAAGGCTAAATGTCATATACATGTTCTTAATTGTGTTTGTATGAATGCATATCATCAGGAAACTGATGCAGAGGAGGAGCTCAAAGAGGCCTTCAAAGTGTTTGACAAGGATCAGAATGGATATATATCAGCTACTGAGGTACAATAATTTCCATCCTTACATCCACAAGCAACATTTCCTCTACAGAAAAAAAGAGATTGAATAGATGAAAGGCTAACTTTTATCATCATCTCAATTTGCACTTATTAAATAGAATGCACTTGCCAAGACAGTTGTGTCTTAAAAATAGTACAAACACACTTGTTTAGCTATTTATGTGACAAGCTTGTTCACATAACATGTTTTATTTATTTATTTCATGTCTGAAATTATTGTATATTTGTTCTTAGTGTTCATATTAGCTCCAAAAACATAGAAATAGCATTGGTGGAACTGTTATTATTGACAAAAAGCTATTTTAAAGCTTGTGTTGGAAGAGGCTAAGTGGTTAAGAACATTTACCCCTGCACCCGAGGTCTTAGGTTCAATTTCCCCCTCCCCAATATCGTTTGTATATATTTATAATAAAATAAAAAATAAAAAATAAAGCTTGTGTTTGTATGCTAGTAGTGTGTCAAAGCTAACTCTTTGAACAATAACCAAGGAAGTTTTATCTTTGATGGGGAAACTCTGTCTCCTACTTCTAAGGGATATATTGACTTTATAATATGAACACCGACTGTTGAAAGAAAGTGTTCTGTATTTCTTTGGACCACAAAAATCCAATATTTATTAATTGACCAGCTAAACAAGCCTGAGCTGTTGAACACTGAACAGAGATGATAGCTCACCAAACTCAGAATTAGTGATGGATAGCTTCATTGCACTGACATTAAATTTCTAGGCATTGATTGCAGGGATGACAGCATGGAGTGTCTAAGGATATACTTAGAAAAATAATAGGAGAATCATATAGCTTAAGTGATTACTAATGCTTAGTTTAAAAAATGTTTTATTTGGGTATTCGTGAAATAAATTTCAATATTTAATTAAGTTAAATCATATCTTTTAACCCAAGTTTTATGAGGATCCGTATATATCTTGATTCCCTGTGCCTTTCCCATGCAATGAACATTAACCATGCTTCATTAGACAAATGCATATCTTGTTTTCCATATTGACCTTTTTAGTGCCAACAGAATCTAACACTATGCAAATCTATGTTTCTTCTTGTTCTTAATCTTGTTTCAGTTGAGGCATGTAATGATCAATCTAGGCGAAAAATTGACCGACGAAGAGGTCGAGCAGATGATCAAGGAGGCTGATTTGGATGGTGATGGCCAAGTTAACTATGATGAATTTGTGAAGATGATGATGACCATTGGATGATGATGACAGATTTCTCCATGTATTGAAGAAGAATTCTCGTTCTCATTCACATTCAAATTCATCCTCATTAGTCCACAAGGAATAAAGTTGTGTTGTTGTTGGTAACCAATGACCAAATGTAGTAGGACTTGACTAGTACCCTTTGATTTGTTCAATTCATTCAATTCCACATGTAATTTTTTCCCTTTTTCCATTTCTAGCTAGTCAATATCATGGTGTGTTTCAATTCAAAAGTAAAAACTCTCCCCAATGTGATATATATCAAATCTTTTGTTCAATGAGTTTTTAGCTTACCTTAACCATTTACATCAATGTGTGTGAGAGAAACCCTCTCCTCTGGAGTTTAAATTATCGCTTATTCTAAAGAAAACCATTCACATCTGCTGGCTACCAATATATCCACTCCTGCTTTATTTTCTTTTTCCACTTTTTTTATTTGCTATTTGTGGGTAATTGTTTAGATTATCTTCCAACTCAGAAAGGGTTTCTTGATATAAGTTTCTCCAACTTTTGGTTCTGAAGTCTGACTTTGACCAGGATCAGAGGCTGGACGTGAATTCCATCCTTTCACATTAATTTATCTGCAACGACCTCTTCTTTGTTTCCAATCTATGGCTGTAGAGGTTCAACCTTTAGACCATTCTCAAACCGCGTGGAATATGCGAACTCTCCCCTTCTTATCATCTTTGATTTTCAACGTGTGAAAAGTATGTCCTTGACTATTTCTTTTTCTTAGCCTCTTCCTCCTCTATGGTCTTCTTTGGTTTCACACCACAATGAATGCAGATAAGGCCTTTTATGGCCAATTCAATTTAGATCTGGTTGGCCCAATTGGCTAGCCTGGTCTCATGTGAAGCATAAGGTTGGGCTAGCTGGTATGTATTATGTATCAAGGACATCATATATCTGTCTGGCCTAGTCTGCCTCAATGACCAGGCCTGAGTTTACTCAGTCCAATTATAACCCTATTAAACTTCAGAATTTAAAATGAGCATGAGTAAAAAAGTTCCTGAATAATTGTTTTGTTCATGCAGCATGTTCCTCATGGTAGAGAGTTTTGATGGTTGAGATTCATGCCATCTCTTTGTATCAGTAAAACAGTGGTAATAATGCTAAAAATATACTTTGACTCATACCATCCCTTTGTATAACAGTTTGACTCGTTTGAGGGCGATTCTGGATAGGTCAATAATCACTTATGAAAACACCTTCCATATGCTTCTCCATATAGTGGTAATTGTTAGTTAGACAATCACTTAGTCTCAAAAGTTGATAAAAATGAACACTTCATAGTTAAGCTGTAGTACCTTCAATATCATTGTATTATATGGATATAAATAATCATATATTACAATCAGAAGTAGCATTTAATACAATTCCCCCCCAACACACCTTACAAAATAATTGTATCAATCAAATAAATAGATGGAATTACATCAAGGGTAACTTACATCACAAAGTATGGTAAGTTTAAGACAAAGAAGTAAAGGAGAGAAACAGATGGAACAAATGGAAACAACACAAACAATGGGGTGGCTGTCATGGTTGCAGAAAGTCATACTCACTCTTTCTTGGCTTCTCAAAATCAAATATACTATAACCAAGCAAAACGACAGTCTTTCTCTCCTCATCATCAAAACTCCATTTCCCAGAAAACTCCAATTATAAAGAAAATCAAACAAAACAATATATTCAAAACAGATTAATTAAGAGGCATTCAGTTAATCACAGTTGCACAACACATGCAGTTGGTAAAGAGAGAAGACCGGTGCCTGCGCTTCTCTTTACCTTTTGATGAAGTAGTTGGAGTAGCTTCTTTAGCATGTGAGGCCAACAGATTCTTGGTTGAATTTTGAGTAGCTGAATGCTTATCATGTATATGTGGTGTAACAACAATACGGGCTTCTTCCTCTTCCTTCAAGAATCCTATGAATGGAGTCTTTGACTTGTCTGAGTCACCTCTTTCCAGTGTAATGATTTTCTCTTCCACTGGCATTGCTTGGTACTGTGGCAGGTCTGGCTCATAGCTGGTGTGCTTGATAAGGTTTCCGAGACTAACATCATCCCCGTAGCATGGTGAGCCTTCCATCGCAGCCTTATCATGATACAGCAAAGGGGTACAATCTGATTCTTCAGTCCTTGCTTCATTTTTGAGATCAAGGCTGAAGCTTGGAGATTTTTGTATCCGACCACGAACGTTCAAGTTATCAGCATCTGATTCAGTGCTGTACCTTCCCATACTTTCTTGTGTTTCAGAACCACAGCTTGCAGTTTCAGATGCTTCAACTTTTGCACATGGTTCACTTGAATGGTTGGCTGAAATTTTAGTTTCTGCCGCTGCTTGAAGTGTTTCAGTATGTTGTGTAACATGTTGACCAGGAATATCAAGTGCCAACTTGTTCATGGAGGCTAATGCTTCAGCTATCCAGTTTGTGCAATCACCAGTGGAAGCTTCAGTAGCAAGGAACTCACTGCGACTCTCTTGCTTCAAATTTAGGATTGAGTCATTGGTGCTTTGAACAGTTTCATATCCATATACACTTTTAGGGGGCAGAACTTTTGCTTGATCAACTGGAAGTTGTAGAGACAGAAACTGTTCTGTTGTTTCTGTTCCTCCTATTTCAATTGCATACAATGGCTCTGTGTTATCCCCATTTTGTTGAACAGCTCTCTTCTCTGTTGATTCCTCTTCCTTGTGGTTGCAATGTGGGATAGTTAACTCTGGTGGAACCGTTCCAAGTTCCGGAACCACCTCAAATTTTGCATCTGAGTCCAGGAAGTAGTCCTCAGAAGCCTCATTTTGGTTGTTAACACACATGACAACTAGGTGTCCATTCTCAGCAACCTTTGTCTCCTCAGTTTGGCAATCCTTGTCGCTTAAAGGATTAAATACGCTTATCTTTTCGCTGTTCTCATTTATAGACCCGATCTTTGCAGCTTCAAACTGAGGCTCACTTGACTTGAAGGATTCTGATTCTATCACTGACTCTCCACAAGTTTGGATTGGGTTATCATCATGGTTGTGTTCTCCATTTTCTGACTCTTTTTCGATTAGTCTAATTTCCTCTTTAAGAATTATGCATTTGTCTTCTGGTTCAGGAACTTCTAGATGAGAGTTTGGTGAGTTAGTCACTGGAATGACTTCTGGTTCTGATTCTGAGCAATCATTTTTAAAAAAATTCATCTCAGTTGGAAGCTCCCCATCACTTTCATTTCCTAAGCCACTCAGACCATTGGATGCTATTGTTGTTATGGTGGTCAATCTATTTTCAAACTTATCTCCATCTTTAGTTTCAATCTTCTCTTCAGATGACTCTAATTGTTCTTGGGATGCCTTTTGCTCCAGTAATAAGTCATCCCTTTCCTTCTCCGTAACTGGATCTGTGTTAGAATCAACACTTTCATCCATATTTTTCAATGAATCAGTGTCTGAGAGATGACCTTTCACCTCAAAAGCAGAAATCAAACTTGATCCGAGACAGTCTTCATTCCCTTGTAAAGATCCACTGTCATCTACAGATTGGTAATCAGGATGAATTGTAGCCAATTCATGTTGATTCAACTCTAAATGTATAGATTCTGTAGGTTCTGGATCATGTGATGTAGATATTGCTCCCTCTTCCTCTGTTGCAGTTTATAGCATATAAAGGTTTTATTATGGTGGGATTTTCTTTCATTTGCGTAAACAGTAATATATAACTCATACTAAAACAGAACAAAAGTTAAAGAAGAAGTGAAGAAATAATTCAAAACTTAATATACTAAGACAATAATGATAGAAGTATTTAAGAATATATTCAACTAGTACAATGGGAACATGGAACAGCTTGAAGGTAGCATACCTTTCTTGAAAGAAGCCTGCTTCTCAAGTTGTTGTTTGATTGTTCCTTGCAGATCAGTCTCCTCCATTTTCTTCTCTATTGGGTTATCATGTCCTGAATCATTCAGTGATGTAGCCAGTTCCATTTTACTGTCTCCTTCACCCGCTTCATTCGTTTCCGGTGTAACTTCTGAAGATTCAGAAAGAGGATGAACTTCAGTAACTTCTTGCTCTATGGACAGAAGGCCAAATGTTAAGGGACAATAACTTTTAGTAATCAAGATATAAGTGCTTTCATCAATTCAGGTATAAGTTGCCCAATTAAGAAAACAGCTAACCTGTTCTGTTTGATGTCTGGTAATCAACACAAGGATCTTCTATTCTCTCTGGATTATCAGAAGCCAAGTTAGTAACTTTTTCATGAAAATATTTTCCTTCAGCTGCAGGTACTATTTCATTTTCTTCTTTTATGTCATTTCCATTAGCAGTTCCTACCAAAGATTTTTCGCCAACTTCAACTGCAAGGTTCTCTTCATCTGCAAGAGATTGCAATTGCAAACAGCTTTATGATACTTGCACATATACTAAAAAGAAAAATACACAGCTGGTAAAAAATTCCATACCTCTCAAACCTGATGTGTTGTAGTTCCCCATCTCATTTCCCATGATCAACTAACCAAATCCTGCAGTTTAAGCAATGCAGAGATTCAAAATCTGAGTCTTTTGGATAGCGAGCAGTATATTCAAAATCTGAGTCTAAATTCTGATACCATGGGATGATGCATTCAGATGTAAACAGCTATAAACATTTAAGAAGAGCTTTCTTTCTCTTAAGCTGCCAGGGTGTTGCACTTGATTAAAATGGGCACTGCTGCAGTTATTTTTCTTGAAGCAAAAGCCTCACTTGGGTCATCTGTCAGCTAAACTGATCTATCAGTACTATAAAAGCTGTGCAACATCTAGCTTCTCATCCCCTTTTTCTTTTTGGCCGACATTGACATTCTTTAGCCATGAATTTTAAACTTAGAAAGCATCCAGACATTGCTAACGAAACAAAGTTAATGGTCGGCTATTCAATATGCCTTGTAAACCAGCCTTTTAGTGACCTGCCCATATGATTATGTTGTGCCAGTTTTTTAATTGCCATATGCTAATTGTATATTAAAAGGACTATATATAAGGTCACTCTAGCTAGCCTTTTTAAGCAGCCATTTTTCTACATGCGCCGCGCAGACAAACAAGAGGCGTTTAAGTGTGGCTCAAATTCCGGATGGGGTACATCATGCGGCTTATTGTTGTGTTTTCTAGAAACACAACACTATTACTATATTACAATCAACAATGTGCATCTAAATTTCGTTAAAGTTTACAGCTCCGTCTTATGTTCATCCTAACTCCGTATCTTTCCAAGTGAATTTTTGGACATGTAATTTTGTAAAGAATTTTATCAGCTACAACTACAAGTAGCGTCCATTATAGTGTTCATTATTGGATGTGAACATCCAGATAGGGAAAATGATTACAAGTGAAGGACACTTATTTCTGACTGACTGGCATGAACCACATGTACAGTGCTGATTGGCCAAATTTAGGTTTGCATTGGGTGCTGATGGAAATATTCTTTCTTCTACCATAGGAAGGAATGAATGAAATATTTAATGGGTTTTCATAAGGCTTTTTATGTGGGGCTGTACTTTCAAGATTTCTTGATCTTAAAGCTTTCTTTCCATATGCAAAGGCCAAGGTGGGTAAGAGCACATATTTTAAAGGCTGTGGTCATCAACTCATGATAGCTATTGCATTGTTTTTGGGAACTCTCTTACCTTTCTACATGCTTAAAAGCAAGCAACATCGAAGACATTGGACCCTCCACTCTTTTTCTCATTTGGAGGAACGGAATGAAGAATTGGTGGAAATCCACCCTACTCACTTTTCACCAAAATATTAGCCATTGGAATGATTATACCATATTGCAGCCATCTGTGTCACCTTCCTTTTCCCTATTTAATTTTCTGCCAAATCCCATTGTTTGTGATAAATATTGTTTAGTAGGATAGATTAGCGACATGGGAATCGATGTCTTTGATCCGCCACAACATCGGTACAAAGTTTACTTCACGGAAGATATATTCTTAGTTATGTTAGAAGGGGAGTTTTCCTCAACCTATATATATATTTTTTGCCAATGAGGCCTAGCACAGTGGAAAAGGGCCTTGACTTGCAGACTAGTGATTTCAAATTCGAACCCTGATGACACCTTATTGGTAGTGTATATGTGAGAAACCCCCTTCCCAAATATCGCTTGTATAATTTTTTTATTTTTTGTTTTTTCCTTTTTAGAATTTCCGCCATGACCAAATGGTGTGCCCTTGCGTTGTCTCTTGCAAGTGCATCATGTGTTTCTCGCCCATAAGGCTTACCTCAAACTTTTAAGCCCATTAGGTCACTAGGACTTCAGGCTAGGTGGACTTAAAAATGAGGATTGATTCTGATATAGAAAACAAAAAAAATAACGTTAGATATTTATGGATTGTTCGGTAACGTTTTCGGATAATGTTTTTTGTGAATATTTTCTGAGAATGAAAACGAGAAAACGAATTTGCATTTTCCGAATTCGAAAATGCATTTGGTAGATTAATTAGAAAACAGATTCAGAAAACAAAAATAGTGAAAAGGGCTCGAATCTAGCAGCAAACCAATGTCACATGGCTTTACTCTAGCGACTTTTTCATGAAAAGTCGAAAAACGCCCGAAGACACGGCTTGGATTTTTATTATTTTTGGTCATAACGGCTTGGATAAACTGAAGACACACCAACATAAATAACGAAATAAAAACTCTCCCAACGAAAGAGACAATTCAACAATCTCATAGAGACAAACAAAACATAACTAAAAAGACAAACAAAACACAATGCCCTATCACCACCAGTGCACCACCGCTCGAATCAGCCCCCATCAAACCAAGGGAGGATGACGAATATATTCGCACTTATTTGACATAGATCCACCAAATAACTTCTTCACAACGTCGTCACCAAGACGCACATATTTGACATATAGATCCACACCACTATTTGATGGGCTTTAAGTGCACCACAGACTGGATATGGATCTTGGACGTTAGTCCATAACAACAGCGGGTTTCTTAACTCATCCTCAGACATGGGTTTCGAACGAACCTCTCGCTCGTTATCTGTTCGGGTTCCTCAACTCGCGTTCGTCTTCCTCAACCTCTCGTTCGTGCGTGATTTGCTTCTTCTCTATTCTCTCACCTCTCTTCTATTCTCTATCCTCTATCTTCTTCTATCTTTGATTTTTTTTCTCTCCTTGTCTGGGAAAATCTTCATTTTAATCTGATGATTTTTGTGTGAAATTCAATGTTCTGATAGACTGGGTTTATGAGAATCTTTGCATCTCCTAGGTTATCGAATCTTTGCATCTCCTAGATTGGGTTTATGAGAATCTTCCCCTCTTTCTCTATTTTGAAATATTTGGTGCTTAGGGTTTATGAGAATCTTCCTCTCTTTCCCTGATAATTTTCGTGTGATGAAATTCAAAGTTCTGAAGATTTTTTTGATAATTTTCGAATTTTCTGTTTTTTTATAGATTGGTCCAGAGACTCCAGACTGGTGTTGCACCAAATCACGGACAGGATTCTTGACTGGTCCTAACCAATCCAATCCTAGAATTTTAATCTATTCCTATCGTGTCCAGTCTTGGCCACCAAACAGGGCCTTAGGGTTTTCTCTCTTTTGTGGTTCAGATTCACACCATGGCAAAATAAGCTTCCCATTATTAATCTGTATGGAGCAGTGGAATAGCACAACGTTACGTATGCATAATTGTTGCGTTAGACGTAGGTTATTCTTCCCATTGTTTACTTTGTGCCTTTCATATTTGGAGTCAAACAACTTGATCTAAAAATTCTAGACTTAATTTATTCTTAAGCAACCATGCAAATGCCCAGTTCCTACCAAAAAGCAAAGCACCAGGTCAGAAAACAAAATAATTGTCTGGTTGACAAAGAAATTCATTACCTTGCTTTATGGCATAATAAGAGTAGTTTACTTATATCATTCTTTCTCACCATATATTCTTTGTATTTTCTATCACACTTTCAGGCAGTGGCGGATCCAGGATTCAAAAGTCAAGTGGGCGAAACTTACTTTAAAAACTCGACGGTACAAGTGAATTTCATTCATAAAAATAAAAAGATATACTTAGTCAGGGGAACGTAATGAGCTTTACCCTCAAATATGCATCTCTATACATAAATAAAAGCTTAACAAAAAAAAAACTAAAAAAAAAAATGCAATGCAACACAAAACTAAACTATTTAAATCTAAAACTTTACCCCAAATTATAATTTATTCATAATTAAACCCTAGAATACTCAATTTCAAATTAAAATTAAGATGCATGCATTTATTTTAGGAAGAACCCAGTGGAAGAAGATAATTAAAGAGAAGACAATAAGAAGAATACTTGTTGCCTTAGATATGAGAAGATGCTGCTGCCAAGAGAGAAGTTTTTTATGTGTTTGGGTAGGCATGGGTTCACAACATCACATGGGCTGGGTAGGAATAGCTTTGCTTACATATAGGTTTTTTTTTTTTGGTGAAAAAATTTGGGGTAGGCGGTTGCCTAGCTTGCCCTTGCTGTAGGACCGCCCTTGCTTTCAGGTGAAGGTTGTTAACAATTTGGTACGAAAAATTGAACTAAAACTTAAGTTGACCCCAAGACTCTTGTACAGTTAAAATTTAGTTGAACCATCCGCAAAACCTTAATTATGGAGAAATTCTTGGATCTGGCGCTCGGTACACGTTGCATGTTCGTCGCCCCTCACGCGGATTGAAGAAAAGTGGCATGTAATTACTGTGTTATTTGGTCAGGTTATGCTAGGGAGAATACATTTAAACCACATTATGTATCATCTCTCTAATAGAAGTAGAGCCCACCAATACAATAAGTTCCACACATGGATGGTTTGGGCAAGTTGGGTGCCCGCCCAACCCAAATTAAAAAAATACCCACATATGTTATAAGCCTAGCCCAAAATTTACAAAACAAAACAAAACAAACCCTACACACATGCTGCTCATCCAGGTGGTCTCATATCTTCTCTTTCCTTCTCTTTTGGCTATGCGACATCAGCCTATCTCTCTTAGCTACCTGACATCATCAGCTTCTTTCTCCCTCTATTTTCTATATATCTTTAATTATATTTTTAATTTAAAATTGAGTATTGTAGGGTTTAATTAGGAATGAAAGAGTGTTCGCTAAAAATATCGATAATTGAGGAATTTAAGAGTTCAAAGCCTCGCATGGTTAAATTTTAGATTTAAAATAGCGTTCTTTTATTTTGCATTGCATTTACTTTTGGTTTTAGTTTTAGTTTTAGTTTTTGTATCTGTTGAACTTTTATTTATGGATAGATATGCATTTGAGGGTAAGGCTCATTACGTCCTTCCTGACTAGGTGTGTCTTTTAATGTTTATTAATGAAATTCACCCGTACTGTCGAGTTTTGTAGGTAAATTTTGCCCAGTTAGCTTTCGAATCCTGAAATCACCACTGGTTTCACATTTATTAGAAAGGTGATACAAAAGATGGTCTTTAGGTGTGATCTTCCTAACATTTTGCCCAGTTCCTACCAAAGGTTGTTGAATGCTGAAGCAAAGTACCAGGTCAAAAAACAAAATAATTGTCTGGTTGACAAAGAAATTCATTACCTTGCTTTATGGAATAATAAGAGTAGTTTACTTATACCATTCTTTCTCACCATATATTCTTTGTATTTTCTATCACACTTTCAGGTGAAGGTTGTTAACAATTTGGTACGAAAAATTGAACTAAAACTTAAGTTGAACCCAAGACCCTTGTAGAGTTAAAATTTTGTTGAACCATCCGCAAAACCTTAATCATGGAGAAATTCTTGGATCTGGCGCTTGGTACACGTTGCATGTTCGTCATCCCCCTCACACGGATTGAAGACAAGTGGCATGTAATTACTGTGTTATTTGGTCAGGTCATACTAGGGAGAATACATTTAGACCACATTATGTATCATCTCTCTAATAGAGGTGGAGCTCACCAATACAATGAGTTCCACATATTGGTGGTTCTGTGCATAGGGCAGGTTGGGTGCCCACCCAACCAAAATATAAAAATATAAAATATAAAAAAATACCCACATATGTTATAAGTCCAGCCCAAAATAAAAATAAAAATAAAATAAAAAGCAAACTCTACACACAGTTGCCCATCCAGGTGGTCCCATATCTTCTCTTTTCTTCTCTTTTGGCTTTGCGACATCAACTTGTTTCTCTCTCTCTTAGCTACCCGACATCAACATCTTCTTTCTCCCTCTATTTTCTATATATCTTTAATTATATTTTTAATTTAAAATTGAGTATTGCGGGGTTTAATTAGGGATGAAAGAGAGTTTGCTAATAATATCGACAATGCATCGATAATTGAGGAATTTAATTTGCATTGCATTTACTCTTGGTTTTAGTTTTAGTTTTAATATTTGTATTTGTTGAACTTTTATTTATGAATAAATATGCATTTGAGAGTAAGGCTCATTACGTCCTCCCTGACTAGGTGTGTCTTTTAATGTTTATTAATGAAATTCACTCGTACCATCGAGTTTAGTATGTAAGTTTTGCCCAGTTGGCTTTCAAATCCTGGAACCACCAATGGTTCCAAATCTATATTAAAAAGGTGATACACAAGATAGTCTTTAAGTGTAATCTCCCTAACATTTTCCTATTTCGTCCGTCCGAGTTAAAGACCTCTTTTCTTTGCGTTTTATTTTATGCCACTACATTGCTGCTCCAATGTATTAGAATTTACCGATTAATTTGTGCATGACTTTAACTTGAGTCAAGTCCACAATTTGAATCTTTGCCGTAAAAAATCCATTTAACCACTTCCCCATTGGAGTTTTGAAGGCGTCATACTTACTTCTTTTTAGTGACATATGATTTCTTTGGCTCAGAGTGACACGTGTATGTGTTTCCTGTAACAGTTAGTCTCTCTCTCTCAACAACCGTTTATTTTCGGTGAATCAGGTCTGAAAACAAAACTCAGCCTACTTTTGAAACCCAAAAACCTCTACCCGCTACAATGAGATGTAATTTGAAATCACGTGGATTTGGTTCGGTTGTGGGGTTTACATGAGTGAGGATATTTTAGGAAGTTATGTGAGGTCTAGATAGAAAATGTTAACTTCATTTTTTTTTTGGGGTCATAAAAGATACTTCATAAACCCCATACATGAGAGCGAAAAGGAGAATACAAGATAAGCATAAGCTGGGAAAGGAGTGCCAAATATCGTGTAATTGAGAGAGTTGAGAATGTATAATAAGAAGAACAAGATAGGTTTTGCAGAGAATTCAAATCTGCCAATTGAGTTTCTTACTTAGTGAAGGGTTAGATATACAAGTATACAAGGTGATTATTAGTTACAAACAATGCACAAGACATGGAGGGAAACATGGAGAGTTTCCATCCCTAAAACAAGGAATATGAAAACAAGGAAAAGTAACAAGGTGGTAGACAAGCCATTTAGGGATGTCTATGTTTTGTCTTTGACTTTACTAACACTCCCCCTCAAGTTGGTGCAAAGATATCACGCATGCCCAACTTGTCCAGTGAGTCATGGAAAACTTTACTTGATACGGCCTTCGTCAAGATGTCAGCAAGTTGGTTTTCCGAGTTTACAAATGGAAACTTGATTATACCCCTTTCTAGTTTCTCTTTGATGAAGTGTCGGTCGACTTCCACATGTTTGGTACGGTCGTGTTGTACTGGGTTATGTGCTATCTCGATAGCTGATTTATTGTCGCAGTACAAGTTTGTAGCTTTCAATGGTTTAATTCCCAGATCCTTCAGTAATTTCCGTAACCAGAGCAATTCACAAACTCCTTGAGCCATTCCCCTAAATTCTGCTTCAGCACTTGATCTAGCCACAACTTTTTGCTTCTTACTTCTCCAAGTGACTAAGTTGCCCCCCACAAATGTAAAGTATCCAGAAGTAGAACGTCTATCTGTGATGGATCCTGCCCAATCCGCATCTGTGTATCCTTCTGGGTTCATATGTGTATGTTTGGAGAATATCAACCCTTTGGCAGGGGCAGCCTTCAAGTACCTCATAATCCGAGTTACTGCATTCATGTGTGCCTCACTTGGTTGATGCATAAACTGACTCACCATACTCACAGCATAAGCTATGTCGGGGCGTGTGTGTGATAGATAAATCAGTCGCCCAACCAATCTTTGATACCTTTCTTTGTCAGTGGGTGCTTGGTCTGGATACATCCCTAACTTGTGGTTCTGCTCAATAGGTGTGTCAGCTGGCTTACAATCAAGCATTCCAGTTTCTGTTAACAAGTCTAACACATATTTTCGTTGGGATAGAAATATGCCATGTGTTGATCTAGCAACTTCTATGCCAAGAAAATATTGTAACTCACCTAATTCCTTCATCTCAAATTTACTAGCAAGGAGCTTCTGCAGATTCTTCATTTCTTCATTGTCATTACCGGTAACCACCATATCATCAACATAGATGATAAGGGCCGTAAGTTTGTCACCACGACGCTTTAAGAATAAAGTGTGATCCGAGTGGCTCTGAGTGTACCCAAAGCGCTTCATAGAATCTGTGAATTTTCCAAACCAGGCTCGTGGTGACTGTTTTAGCCCGTATAATGATTTTCTCAGCTTGCACACGGTGTTGGGACCAAGTGCCATGGAGATCCCTGGTGGTGGTTCCATATACACTTCTTCTTGCAATTCCCCGTGAAGAAATGCATTCTTTACATCATACTGCAATAGTGGCCAATCAAGGTTTGCAGCCAATGACATGAGAACACGTACGGTATTGATCTTGGCAACATGTGCAAATGTCTCTTGGTAGTCAATTCCATATGTTTGTGTATACCCTTTGGCCACTAATCGAGCTTTGTATCGATCTATGGATCCATCAGCTTTGTATTTAATGGTGTATATCCACCGACATCCAACTGGTTTCTTCCCTTGTGGCAACTGGACCATTTCCCATGTAGAATTCTTTTCCAGAGCTTCCATTTCAATCGCCATTGCTTCAGCCCATCTGGAATCTGTTATAGCATCCTGCCACTTATTTGGAACACATACAGTAGATAATTGATTGACAAATGATGCATATGACTTTGACAATCTATGAGTTGAAACATGGTTATTAATGGGATATTTAGATTTGGCAGTAAGGTCAGGACAATATTGAGGCTTGGGTTTTCCTCTAGTGGTCCTAGGTGGGAGAGTGTATGGTATAGCATTAGGTGCTTCGGGAATTACCTCAAGTGTTTCCTCATCACGAGACGACTGGTCCGATGGTTGAGAAGAAGGGGTTGTATTTTGTTGTTGATCGCAGCAACCATTTGAATTGTCTCCTCCGGGATCTTCACCAAATAAGAACGACAATTTTCCAATACCTTCATCGCTGTCCAAATTTTGAAGTTCACTGGTGCTTGGCGACCGGTCGCTGGATTCTGTGCGACCGGTCGTTTTGTCACGACGACCGGTCGCTTCTGGATTACGACCGGTCGTTTTGTCACAGAGTCGATCTTCATCATCGCTGGAGCAAGGCGACCGGTCGTGGTCAGTGCGACCGGTCGTTTCAGGAAAGCGACCGGTCGCTTCTGGGTTGCGACCGGTCGTTTTGTCACAGAGTCGATCTTCATCATCGCTGGAGCAATGCGACCGGTCGCTGTGGTCAGTGCGACCGGTCGTTTCAGGAAAGCGACCGGTCGCTTCTGGGTTGCGACCGGTCGTTTTGTCACAGACTTGGATATTTTCTTCCTTTTCTTCCTTCTCTTCATTCCTTCTCTCCCCCTGAAGAGAAGGGGGCATAGCAGCTTTAAAGTAGGATAAATCTTCATGAAATGTGGCATCCATAGTGACAAAGAGCTTACGAGTAAGAGGATGGTAACACTTGTATCCCTTTTGAGTTGATCCATACCCAACGAACACACATCGAATGGCACAAGGGTCCAGCTTACTTCTTTGATGAGATGGAACATGAGCATATACAACACAACCAAATATGCGAGGAGGCAGCTTGAGGACTGTAGGAAGAGAGACATGACGAGCCAAGGTGTTCAGTGGAGTTTCAAACTTCAAAACACTACTCGGCACTCGATTAATTACATATACTGCAGAAAGAAGGGCATGTCCCCATAAGTAGTGAGGGACCGATTTATCCAGCATGTAAGCACGAGTAACCTCAAGTAATTGTCGATTCTTTCGCTCTGCGACACCATTTTGTTGCGGAGTGAAAGATGTGGAGGTTTGATGAATGATGCCTTGGTCTCGAAAGAAATGTGCCAAGACATTGTTCACATATTCCCCACCATTATCAGACCGGAATACTTTGATGGAAGCTTGGAACTGTGTGGTAATCATAGCATGAAATTCACGGATTGCAGCGGAAACGTCACTTTTATGAGCTAGTAAATATACCCAAGTCATGCGAGTACAATCATCAATAAATGTAATAAACCATCTTTTGCCATTGGAAGAAACTTTAGCCGGACCCCAAACATCAGAGTGAACCAAATCAAAAGGGAATTCCGTTTTATTATCACTTAAGGGAAAAACAGTTCGATGGCTTTTGGCCAATACACAGGTTTCACACTGAAACTGAGAATGATCTAGGCCACGAAACAAAGACGGAAACAAACGTTGAAGATAGCCAAAGGATGGATGTCCTAGACGACGATGCCAAAGCCAAATCTGATGTTGATTGCGAGCTTGTGAGCTGGAACCTTGAGTATGAGCTGCCCTTGGTGGTGAAGAGACCGTCAAGGAATACAACCCCCCTCTTCGTTTACCATGCCCAATCGTCGCGTGAGTCGTGAGGTCCTGAAAAAGACAATGGGAAGGATAGAATGTGGCATAACAGTTATGTGAGTCAAGTAATTTTCCAACAGACAGCAAATTGCAATTGATGGAGGGAACAAGTAGTGTATGAGATAAAGATAAGGAAGGGGAAAGTGATATAGTTCCTTCACCAGCAACATTAGAGGGCACTCCATTGGCACTAGTGATGTAAGGATGACGAGACTTAGAAGATATTGTGGAAAACATAGTAGAGTCAAAAGTCATATGATCAGTGGCACCTGTGTCAATTATCCATGTAGTGGGTTGTGTACCTGATTCGGAGTCGGAGAGTAGGGTGGAAGATGGAGAGGCATCGGTAGTTATAACACATGCTGCCTTGGGTGTTTTGTTGCGGGATTTGAAAGCATCCCACCACTCAGGATAACCATGAAGCTTGAAGCACTTCTCAACAAGATGATCACCACCACAATGAGTGCACTTCTCAGTTCCCTTTGCATTGTCAGTTTTGGGACCCCGGGGGGGAAGTCCGGAGGACGTACGGTGTGGTGGCCGATATGGCTTGACCGCCATTGCACTCCCACCGCCAAGCATGGAAGATTGGCGATTATCTTCTTCTACCACTAGTGCATAAGCTTCAATGACTGCTGGAAGCGGATTCATGGCAAGAATCCGACTACGAACGGAATCAAAGTTGGGATCGAGTCCTCCCAAAAAATCGTACACACGTTCCACCTCAAGTGCTTGTTGGTGAAGAGCCACATCATCGGGATTGGTATGTTTGCAGGGACGGAGGCTGTCAATTTCCTGCCATATTATGTGTAATTTTTCGTAGAATACATTCACAGGTTCACCACTTTGAGAGGTGGTGACTGACTGACGACGGAGTTGGTACAACTTGGAGCTATTATGTGTGACAGTATATGTCTTCCGAGCTGCGTCCCACACCGCATAAGCTGTTGAGCAGTGATCAAATAAGGCACGTACATTTTTGGTCATGGAGTTGAGGAGCCATGACTGCACCAAACAGTTGTCTTCATCCCAAGCTTCATAGCTAGGATCATCAATGGCAGGGGCAATCTTTTTACCATTAATGAAACCAGCCATACGACGAGCAGTGATGGCCAAGCGAACACTACGAGACCATGCAGGATAGTTGGACCCATCCAACTTATCAGGAGTAATTAGAGAGTAGTCATGAGAGGACCGGGGTGGTGGTGGTGTTGTGGAGTCGATCTTGGTGGAATCGATTTTAGAGGAGTCGTCCGTGGAGTCGTTGATGGAGTCGTTGGTGTCACCCATGAGGTAAGTATATAAAAGGATGTAGAGGAAGAAATAGCTTAAAACTTCAGCAAACAAGAGCACAAAAAGGGCTTGTGATCAAGACCAATTTTGAGGCAAGGCAAAGTATGAGGTAGGAATAATATAACAGCAAATTATGGGCAAGGATAGGTAGAGATTTAGGCAAGAACAAGGTTATGCAGAGGCAACCAAAATCGATTGCTCTGATACCATGCCAAATATAGTGTAATTGAGAGAGTTGAGAATGTATAATAAGAAGAACAAGATAGGTTTTGCAGAGAATTCAAATCTGCCAATTGAGTTTCTTACTTAGTGAAGGGTTAGATATACAAGTATACAAGGTGATTATTAGTTACAAACAATGCACAAGACATGGAGGGAAACATGGAGAGTTTCCATCCCTAAAACAAGGAATATGAAAACAAGGAAAAGTAACAAGGTGGTAGACAAGCCATTTAGGGATGTCTATGTTTTGTCTTTGACTTTACTAACAAGGAGCACATGCTAGACACAGCTTAGTGCAGGAAACCTAACCCAGCAAAACAAAATATTAAATAACAGGGGGCAAGGAAGACCATCAAAGGTTAAAACACCCACAATTTGAATCCAGCCAGGTAACCCTATGCACAGAAGCCGCAGCGTGAGCCTTTTGGTTCTTTTTGCGAGGGATCCAAAAGAAGAATTCCCAAAAGAAAATTATTAAGCCCCCAAATTTTTTTGTAACAGAAACTATATTCAAAAACATTGAGATAAGAGAAGAATTTCCCAAAATACTATTCTTTTTTATTTTTTTTAAATAAATATTGCCACGGTGCGTCGCCCACCCCACGGGTTCATATTCCACTGGGTGCAGTACTTTAATTAGTTGATGCGGCTAAGAAAATGAAAATAGTTTGTGAATGTCAAGCCCACCTATTGATACACGTTTAATACTGGAAGCTTTCATTTTTGCCGACAAGCAGCACCAGCACAGCAGCAGTTGTTATTATCTTCAACATTTTTGCCGACAAGCAGCACCGACCTTAATATATTCTATGTTTTTTTAAATAATACACAACATATATTAAACTATTAAAAAAAAAAAAATTGTTCATTCAAGCGATAATCTACTTTAAACTAATCTAAGCTACGAAAAGGGGGATCCGAACTCGGATGCAAAGTAGAGTAGGGAACACATCTGTTCTAGCTAACTTGATTAAGCCATGTTTGCTTCAAAAATAAAAATTTAGTTGTCAACATGGATACAAAATAAGGGCTGCCATAAAGTACTGCGGTATTTTTCTTCTTTTTTTCTGGGTGGTTTCCCGGAGCCTGCAGCCAAGTTCTTTTGGTCTTCTCTAACAACTTCATCTACAAGTTTCCGATGAGAAACACGCTCTTGATGTTCACCTCTTCCTAAACAACGAAGAAACACCCCTCAGATACCTTTTATGTATTTAATTTGTTTCTCATATCTTTTGGTCTTCTCTAACAACATCATGTACAAGTTTACGATGAGAAACACGCTCTTATTGTTTTCCTCTTCCTATAAGTAGGACTCTTCATGCAAGGTGGTGAACCTCGTACTACAATTGCATTCTATAAACAATTGAATTCCTTAAAAATTCCCCAAAACATTTTCTCTACTTTTCAGTTTTCCTTGAGAATTGTCAATCTTGTGTCCATAACTCCTTGCGAGTCAGTTGGTCAGAATAGTCTTTCCATCTCTCTGCCTTAGTTTTCATCACATTCTTTAGTTTTGCGGTTTTCAATTGAGCTCAGCAGCAGAATGTCGACCACCCTGCATGCGAAACTTGGGTGCATTGAAATTGCGTTGCTTTTTGCTGTTCCAAAAAGCACTCTTAGCAAACACCAAAGAAAATGGCATTCTGCTTTTGCAACCATCTACTGCTCTAGAGCCTTCAACCTTTCTTCTCTTTCCAAACCCAAATTCACAAACATCAAAATACCTCGCTCTTCCTCTTATGCTACTCTTACTGTCAAGCCAGATAATGAGTTCGAAATTGATCAAACCACCCTCATTGACCTTGTCAAGGAGAAAAGCCTCAACCAGCTCCGGGAGCTGGGAGGGGTTGAAGAAATAGCATCAGCTCTCAAAACTGATGCAGAGCATGGAATCCATGGCTATGGTGATGCTCCAGACATTGCCAAAAGAGTTGAAGCCTTTGGTTCAAACACATACATGAAGCCACCAGCAAAAGGGTTCTTCCATTTTGTGTGGGAAGCTTTTAAAGACCTCACAATTATCATCCTCTTAGGCTGTGCTGCACTCTCTCTTGGTCTCGGGATCAAAGTGCATGGCCTTAAAGAAGGCTGGATCGATGGTGGAAGCATATTTATCGCAATCATTCTGGTGATTTCTGTGTCGGCTGTAAGTAATTACAGGCAGAACAGGCAGTTTGATAAGTTATCAAAAGTCAGTGACAATGTCCAAATTGAAGCTGTGAGAGGCGGCAGGCGCCAACAGATTTCGATATTCGATATTGTTGTTGGCGATGTCATTTGCTTGAAGATTGGAGATCAAGTTCCAGCTGACGGGTTGTTTCTTGATGGCCATTCGTTACAAGTAGATGAATCAAGCATGACAGGGGAAAGTGACCATGTGGAAATAAATCAAACCCAAAATCCATTCTTGTTATCTGGCACCAAAGTGGCTGATGGCTACGCTCGGATGCTTGTAACTTCTGTGGGCATGAACACAACTTGGGGTGAAATGATGAGCCAAATCAGCCGTGACACGAATGAACAGACGCCTTTACAAGCTCGCCTCAACAAGCTAACTTCATCAATTGGTAAAGTTGGTTTGGTTGTTGCTTTTCTAGTGCTCATTGTCCTGTTAGTTAGATACTTCACAGGAAATACACAGGATGAAAATGGAAATCAGGAGTATAATGGCAGCAAGACCAAAGTTGATGACATATTAAACGCGGTCGTTGAGATTGTAGCAGCTGCAGTTACAATTGTTGTGGTGGCAATTCCAGAAGGCTTGCCTTTAGCTGTGACTCTGACTCTTGCTTATTCCATGAAGAGAATGATGGTTGATAAAGCAATGGTGAGGAAGCTCTCTGCTTGTGAGACCATGGGCTCTGCTACTGTCATTTGCACTGACAAAACAGGCACTCTCACCATGAATGAAATGAAGGTGACTAAGTTTTGGTTGGGTGAAGAACCTGTGGCCGAAGAAGCTTTTTCATCTATATCTCCATATGTTCTAAATTTGATCCAAGAAGGGGTTGCTCTGAATACAACTGGTAGCGTATACAGGCCTAGTTCGGATTCAGAAATTGAAATCTCAGGCAGTCCTACTGAGAAGGCTATTCTTTCATGGGCGGTACATGGATCGAAGATGGATATGCAGAAAGTGGTGAAGAGTTGTAGCATTCTCTACGTTGAGGCCTTCAATTCACAGAAGAAACGAAGCGGGATTTTGATGAAGAGGAAGGCTGACAACAATACAATTCAAGCACATTGGAAAGGAGCTGCTGAGATGATACTAGCAATGTGCACAAATTACTACAATGCCTCTGGACTTGTTATAAATATGGATGACAATGCAAAAATGAGATTTGAGCAGATTATTCAAGGTATGGCAGCTAGCAGCCTCAGATGCATTGCATTTGCACATAAAGAAATTCTAGCAGAGGAGCAAGTGGATGAACGAGACCACAAAGCTTTGCTAAAAGAAGATGGATTGACTCTATTAGGACTTGTTGGTCTTAAAGATCCATGCCGTCGCGGGGTGAAGGAAGCAGTTGGAGACTGTCAATATGCAGGGGTAAATGTCAAAATGATCACAGGTGACAATGTTTTCACCGCAAAAGCCATTGCCACCGAATGTGGGATACTCAAGCCTGATCAGGACATGTTCAGTGGAGCAGTGGTAGAAGGTGTGCAATTTCGCAACTACACGCCGGAAGAGAGAATGTTGAAGGTGGACAAAATCTGTGTAATGGCAAGGTCGTCTCCATTTGACAAGCTTCTAATGGTGCAATGCTTGAAACAGAAAGGCCATGTGGTTGCAGTGACAGGTGATGGCACTAATGATGCACCAGCGTTGAAAGAAGCTGATATAGGACTTTCTATGGGAATTCAAGGCACAGAAGTTGCCAAAGAGAGCTCAGATATTGTGATCATGGATGACAACTTTGCATCAGTGGCCACAGTTTTGAAATGGGGAAGATGTGTTTACAATAACATCCAGAAGTTCATCCAATTCCAGCTCACTGTCAATGTTGCTGCTCTTGTGATCAACTTTGTAGCAGCAGTTTCAGCAGGTGAAGTCCCATTAACAGCAGTTCAATTGTTGTGGGTGAATTTGATCATGGACACACTAGGTGCTCTGGCTCTTGCCACTGAGAAGCCCACAAAAGAACTCATGGAGAAGAAACCAGTGGGAAGGACTGAGCCTCTCATCACCAACATCATGTGGAGGAACCTCTTGCCTCAAGCACTGTACCAGATTGCAATCCTCCTGACCCTGCAATTCAGAGGCAAATCAATCTTTGGTGTGGATGACAAGGTAAAGGACACCTTGATCTTCAACACTTTTGTGCTGTGCCAGGTGTTCAATGAGTTCAATGCAAGGAAGCTTGAGAAGAAGAATGTGTTCAAGGGAATTCACACCAATAAATTGTTTCTGGGGATCATTGCTGTGACAATTCTGCTTCAGGTGGTGATGGTGGAATTTCTGAAGAAGTTTGCAGATACAGAGAGGTTGAATTGGGGGCAATGGGGTGCATGTATTGGAATTGCAGCTGTTTCTTGGCCAATTGGTTGGGTTGTCAAGTCTATACCTGTACCAGAGAAACCCATTTTCAGCTATCTGAAGATGAAAAAACATAAGAAGAACTCCATTTGAAGTATTTTTAAGGAAGGGGACTGATTTTCCCACTCCTTTTTTATCCACTTACACTCTATTTTGAATCCCCCAGGTATGATTGCATACTTTTATTTGATAATTTATTAGATTCTTTTATTATTCTAAAATAATGTAATTAAAACTTTGTTGCAGAGCATACAGTTTATAATGTAAGTAGATTCAGCATATAGTTGATAATGTAATTTAATCTTCAGATTTCCCTATTTTAATACACAACTTTAATAAATTATTTTTACTACTTTGCTTTTCTATTTTGAGAGTAAGCGATAATCGTATTCATAACTTAGGCACCAAGGCCATTAGCCGTAAGGGCATAAACTTCCCAAAAAGGGTTGATACAAATATGGAAGCACATTAACCACGCAAGGTTATTCCAGATACAGAGAAATACACCACAAGTATATCTCCACTAATAGTGGCATAAAGCCAAATAAATTTCAGACGTGGACAACAGCGCCAAAAACTACCAATATAACTACAACTTTTAAACTCTCACAAGTAAAAATACAAGTAGAGACTCAACTACAAACAATGCACCCAACTCACAAAAGATTTGATACAATTATTACAACCCAAAAAAAAACTGCAAAACCAACCGAGACGACAAAAAGCAGAGTTGCCATCGTCGCCACCACGAAAACAGGAACACTACTGTCGAAGCCCAGGTTTAGGGAAAAACCGCAGCCACACAAAACCCACAAATCTGCGAAAAGAATCCAAATAACACCAAAATAAAGCCGCAAAACAAAGGGACATCACAAGGTGAGAGGGATTTAAGGATATTTGGGGCAACAAAAAAGTAGAGTAAAGAGCACAACCAAACCCTCAAAGGAAGGCAATAGAAAAGAGTGAGGAAGGGGATGAGAGAAGATAAGGAAGGAGAAGGAAAGAGAGGGGAGGAAAGGCAGTGGCCTTCCCACCCCCTCCACTAGGATAGAGGAGTGGCTAGGGTTTGAGAGGGAGAGAAGTGGAGGCTAGACTTTTGCTTTCCTTTTTGTTTTCCTTTTAGCACCAAATTTGAGTTCAAATATATGCTTGTAGGAAATCTTAACAAGTTCATCCGGTGTAGCTCATAAAAAGCGTAGCTTTGAGTTTCTTGTTGAAAAAGTAATGCATATTTGTGTAGATGTAACTACACAATTCTAGAAAACTTAAGAACCTACAAACTAGATGATGAAATGTCGGCAACACACAAATAAATATGCAAAGAATATTCTAGATGAAGCCACACACTTGTAGCTGGAGAAAAGAGAACAAGTCGGTGGGACTAAAGCATGGCGGCAAGACTCAACTATAAATAGACATGCAATGTAATCTAGCAAAATGGAGTCAACAAAAAGAACTCCCAAACCAGATGTGGAGTGAACTAATAAACTCCCAAGACCCAAACTAAGTCATGCATGTGGGGGAGTAAACATGCCAACTCCCAAACTAAGGGAGCCAAGAGCTACCCAAACAAAGCTATGTTGAGGAGCCAATAAGCTCACAAAGCTAAGAGAGAAAGAGGGCCAATAAGCCTATATATAAGTTCAGAAAGAGGCCAATTAGCCTACACCAAGTTATGTATCATTCTCCTTCAAATATAATAAAATTACTTTGTTCAACTATTGTCCTATTGTTCTAAACTCCTTCAGACATAAACCAACAATGGTATCATAGCAACATCACTCACAATCACCCTATAATCTAACAAGTGGTATGAGAGCGTCACAAACACTCATCACACACCTCCTAAATTCCAACATGTTTCTGGATCCAAATCCCAGCACTGAAAATGTTAAAAACTATTTTTACTACTTGGGCTTTTGCTTTTACTTTTGTTTTACTTTTAGCCCGTAATTTGAGTTTAAGTATATTTTTTTAATGAAATATTATCAAATTTATCCGGTGTAGTTCATCAAACACTCGACATATGGAATCTCTGGGCACAAATTAATTATAAAACCCAATGTTGTAGTTATCCTTTAACAATAAAAATAAAGATTTTAAACAAATAATAATTGTATCATATCTTGAGGAACGGAGGGAGGACTGCTCAGCCCATCCAAGTGAAGGTTGCTCCACAAAAGAAGGTAGGCATATCTACTACATGTTTCGTGATTATAGAGCATAGCTTTCATCTTTGCATCTGCATCCAGCATGGCAGCTTTCACAAGTTATCCTCATTTTAGTTTGTACTATTTGAAATCCGTGAGTCTGTGACCATTTGATTCAGTGGCATTCAGCTTTTACATTTTTGAAGAATGTCCGGAGTTCAAATTTTATCGACGACAGCATTTGAGTTTCGTTTTTGCTATAATATTGTAAGCATAAGGTGGACCTTAGTTGTTTGATGCATTAACGTGCATTGTCCACCAATCACCATGCATACAGATAAACAGGAGATATCCATTACCAAATGGAAGTTTCCCTCTCCGCATAAACCCAAATATATGAAATTCTAATATCAATAATAGTAAGCATCCAAAGCAAGTTCAAGCAATTTCTCAGCAACTTCCCATGGATATTTTTCTTTTCAGTGAATCTTGCTAAATTATTTCATCCATCACTCAATATTTGAGATAAAATAATCAGGTAGTTCTGTTCTATGACTTTGAATCTGTGTATTGTAAACTTAGCATAGCTAGAAAGAGGTTGCATAAGGCTTATGCTGCCATCTTTTTTTGCAGCATAAGAGTAGTTTACTTATACTATTCTTTCTCACCGTATATTCTGTGTTTTCTATCACACTTTCAGGTGAAAGTCGTTAACAATTTTTATTTTTTTAGGAAATTGAACAAGTAAAGGTTAAGTTGACCCCATGATTCTTGTAGACTTCAAATTTAATTCAAATAATGTCTGCACAACTTCAACTACAGAGAAATTCTTGAGTTTGGACCACGTTGCCCCGTCCGGCACTTTCACAAGCACTGAAGTTACGTTGCATGTAATTGCAATGTTATTTGGTCCGTCCGAGTTAAGGACCTCTTTTGTTTGCGCTTTATTTAATGCCACTGCATTTGCTGCTACAATGTATTAGAATTTTCCGATTAAGTAGTACGTGAGTTTCACCTGGAGTCAACATTTTGAATCTTTGTCGTTGAACACCCATTGACCACTCCCATTGGAGTTTTGAAGGCGTTATAATTACTTCTTTTTAGTGACGTATGATCTCTTCGGCTTAGAGTGACATGTACGTGTTTCCTTTTAACTGTTTTAGTGGAAAAAGTTTGTTTAATGGGCATGAGGAGTCAGAAATTTTCATGCGTAGGGACCCTTTTAACAACATATTGCTAAAATATGAATATGATTTTTCAATATGTTCAGATGTTTATTTTTCTTCATAATGAGGTATATATATGAGTTTACAGAGTGCTTTACAAGGAATGAGAATTAATTAGGAATTAGGAAAGTATCTCCTAATTATACACAAATTTATCAACTAAATGGAATGGGAAAGTAAATCTCTTAATTAATCAAGGAAATAAATCTCCTTGATTAATTAGGAGACTCGCGTCAACACTCCTCCTCAAGTTTGTGCATATACGTCACCAATGCCCAACTTGGTAAGTGAGTTATAAAACACTCTGCTACACACAGCTTTGGTTAAGATATTAGCTAATTGATCTTCTGATTTTACGAATGGTAGGCGGATGATCTTCTTCTCAATTTTTTCTTTGATAAAATGTCTATCCACCTCAACATGTTTGGTTCGATCATGTTGAACTGGATTATGGGCAATATCAATAGCTGACTTGTTGTCACAATGCAACTCCATTGGCTTTTCTGGCTTGAAACCTAATTCTGTCAAGAGTCTTCTGATCCATAGCAATTCACACACTCCATGAGCCATTCCTCGATACTCTGCTTCTGCACTAGACCGAGAAACCACATTTTGTTTTTTACTCCGCCAAGTGACTAGATTACCTCCCACGAAGGTGAAGTAGCCTGAAGTAGAGCGTCTGTCAGTAATGGATCCAGCCCAATCAGCATTTGTATATCCCACAACTTCAAGATCTCTATTCTTTGAGAACATTAATCCTTTTCCATGGGCTAACTTTAAATACCTTAAGATTCGATTAACTGCATTCCTATGAGACATACTGGGTGAATGCATAAACTGACTAACCACACTCACAGCATATGCAATATCTGGTCTTGTGTGGGCTAAATATATTAACCTTCCAACAAGGCGTTGGTACTGTTCCTTATTGGTTGGTTCTTGATCCATACCTTCACACAATTTGTGATTCATCTCGATTGGTGTGTCAGCAGGCTTATATCCAAGCAATCCTGTTTCAGCAAGTAGATCCAATACATACTTCCTCTGTGACAGAAATATACCATTTGCGGACCTTGCTACTTCAATTCCAAGAAAGTACTTCAGATCACCTAAATCCTTCATCTCAAATTCCTGAGACAAATACTTCTGTAGTTTCAATTGCTCTCCTGTGTCGTTTCCGGTCACAACTATGTCATCCACATAAACAATCAATGCGGTAAGCTTCTTTCCATCACGCTTCAAGAACAAAGTGTGATCCGAATTACTCTGTGTATATCCAAAAAACTTCATGGATTTAGTGAATCTACCAAATCATGCCCTGGGAGACTGCTTTAATCCATACAATGACTTTTTGAGCTTGCAAACTTGATTCCCCTTGTCACGAGTGAAGTTACATCCTGGTGGTAAATCCATATATACTTCTTCTTCCAGGTCTCCATGTAGGAATGCATTCTTTACATCAAACTGATGTAATGGCCAATCGAGATTTGCTGCTAGAGACAGGAGGACTCTGATAGTTTTGATCTTGGCTACTGGGGCAAAGGTTTCTTGGTAGTCTATCCCATATCTCTGTGTGTATCCCTTTGCCACCAATCTAGCTTTATATCTTTCAATAGATCCATCTGCCTTGAGTTTCACAGTATAGATCCACCTGCATCTCACTGTCTTATTTCCATGAGGTAATGGCACGAGTTCCCATGTGCCATTCTTTTGGAGAGCTTGCATTTCTTCATCCATGGCTTCTTTCCATTTTGGGTCTTCTAGTGCTTCAGTTACACTGTTGGGAACAGGTATGTCGGCTAACTGCTTCACAAAGTGTACCCGTGACTCAGATAATCTGGTGAGGGATACATAATTGTTGATGGGATATTTCCCCTTTGCATTAAGATCTGCTTCGTAGTGAACTGGGGGTTTACCACGATTTTTCCTTTTTGGAATCTGATATGTAGGTTCTGCACCTTCTGAAATGCAATCAGTTATTTTATTAATGTTATCAGTTTCAGGTAGAGAAGTTACCTGAATGACGTTCTCAGCAGATGATTGGTGTGGTACTGGAGCTGAAGAATTCTCCGGAGCAGGCACAAACTCTTCAATTCTCTCCTCCTGAGTGTGATGGCTGGGATCAGACTGAAACGGAATAATTTCAGAAAAAACTAGGGGGAGCTACCGGTCGTGCGGGTCAGGCGACCGGTCGGTTTCAGGCAGAGTCGTGGACGTGCGTTGTGACGTGCGTGGCGACAGGTCGTGAGAGTCATGCGACCGGTCGCTTTCAGGCAGAATCGTTGGCGTGCGTGGTGACCGGTCATTAGAGACATGAGACCGGTCGCTTTCAGGCAGAGTCATTTGTGACCGGTCGTTCGTATCTGGAGACTATGATTGGTGAGGTGGACTCAGGAGTCTCAAAAGTCATTTCGACTGCTTTGTTTTTGAGCTTTGCATGTGCCCTAGTTTCCGCCATAAGTTTTTGACAGGAGTCCCACTGGGCGTGCCAAAAGTGTCTGCCGCGCAAATCTCACGGCCTGGAGTTCCGGGCCGAGGGGATGTGTGTTGACACGCGGTTTCCTGCTTTTGGGTGCGGTGCGGTTGTGCGCGGGCGTGCCAGCACGGTCTACCGTGCGTTGAGTTGGTTGATGGGGATAGAATGGTTAAGTGGTGCGCCTGTTTGAACTCGTCTTCTAATCAAACGATTGTAGCCGAGAGAGGAACTAATCTCGGCTGTTAGGTTCACGGCCTGAACTACAAGGCCGTTGAGTGATGGTGTTGGTGGTGGGTTTTGGGCGGTCGTCCGACGCGTCGCTCAGAGAGCGACGGTCGTATGATATATGGGGTGAGGGAACGAACAAACAGAGATGGTGCTCCGGCGCCTTGAAAATCAAGGGTCGTATGATATATTAATGAATGAATTTTCCTTACAAACTATCACTACTCCTAGGAAAGCAAGTAAAGATATTGAAAGTGCATTACAGGAAAAAATAAGTTGCTCCGTGGGAGGCTTTTGTTTGGTGTTGAACCCTTTGAATGGAGCTCGAGCCCTGTATTTATAGGAAGAGTTCCTGAATGAGTAATCGAGGCTGAATTTACGCATAGTGGAGTCTGATTAGCGCAAGTGGGCGTCCAATCGACATTTGGGATCGTGAAGCATGGTGGTGTGACCCCATAAATCCTGGTGAATCTCGGCCGCCGCCCTAATCGTGGTTCCTGCGCAGCTGGCCGTGGAGACGCATTTATTGCTCTGATAGCTGGTGACCTAATCTCTCAAGCTACAAGAATTCTTGTGAGAATGTCTACGTCTAATCACTCTGTCTTCTGTCGCCAAGACCTGACTTCAGTCACTTCTCACATTCCCCCATGCATTAAATGCTTATTTGTGGCCAGTGGGTTTGCTGCATTTAAACAGGCACTACTTCATTAAATGAAGCATGGGTCCCTGCTATCACGTGACGATCTGACTTTAATATCTCTGGCCGTGATTTCGCTTGGCCTCGGCCTCGGCCTGCACTCGAGGCCGAGATGATCATGCCTTAGCATTTTTCTCTTGTTCTTAGGAAGGCAAAGCACCTTGTTGAAACGCTGCGTTTCAGTGTTACGAGCAAGTGCCAGGGCCGAGAAAGGGAGCTCCTTCGGCCGGCTTATGGCCGTGATTTATTAGGCACAAACAGATTTCATTCATAAACCATAATTGGCATACAAACAACAACACAATTACAGTGGCCTCGTTAAAACCTTCCTAGGAAAATCACATGGGACAAACCCCAGGGTAGGAAAGAGTACCACACATGCCATAGACTACCAGGAGAGTTCGACCCAAACCACTTCAGATCATTATAAAAAATCAGAAAAGAAAAAAACTTACTAGACACCAACACAGTAGACCCATAAGAGAGAACCACAATGCAACCCAACTATTAAAAGAAGCATTCTATGAGAACTTATAGTCCTTTGTACATCACAAGAACAACATCGCACACAAAGAAAACATGGAGACGACAACAAAGAGGAACCCCAGAGAACCCCACCAACTTAACTCAGTGCCTGACAAAGAAAAATCTAATATGACCAAGCATAATTCTTCAGGCAGTGCAAAGCAGAGAAAAGCTGCAAAGGGTCAACACAACAATGGGAGAAAAACAAAAGGACAACAAGATAGAAAAACAACAAAGAAAAACCCCTCAAAAAACACATTGTCGCATCCTAACACTATCAAAAGAAACCTCCTATGAAAGAACCATAGTCCGTTGAATAACACATAACTGGAAAGCATGTAGAGAGGTAGACAACAGAAAACACCACACAAAACAAACCCTACGCCGGCCACTTAACCTGAAGAAGAAGGCTTCAGGGAACAGAGCATTCGTCGGATGCCAAGCCCACGAACACTCCAGCAACACACTAAGGTTGGCCCCTAGGAGGCCCCAGAAGACCGGTCTCCTAAGCCATATCAGAAAGAGCGGCACTGCAAAATCTCCAAGCCACCATCAATCAAGTAGCGATAACTTCCGTGAGCAATCTCAGTTTCCAGAGATGCTTTCATTTGCTCATACTCGTGCGTCGCTGGCTAGGCGCAGGATGGTCATAGAAACTAATCACCCGAGCACTGGACTTCTCAGTCTCATCAAAACCTTGCCCCCCCCCCCCCCACCAAAAACCAGGATCCCATCCTCCCACCAACACACTCGAGAACGAAAATCAACTGTCGCACCCCAAATCTTCCATCAACAACAACCCTACCACGCAATCAAAATCAGCCGGACAAAACGTAGAGAGAGGAGAGGAGGCAGCAATAGCCACAAGTAGATGAGCGAGAGAAAACCCTAGGCTTTCTGTGTTTTTTCCACGGCTCTCCTCGCGTAAGAGAGCAAGTCTACGACAGCCAAGGGGGAAAACCAAACGAAGAGTTTTGTGTACCAACGAAACTGACTGAGACGATGAGCAAAGCAGCAGGAGGTGACTTCGCACAAATGCTGGAGGCCGGAGAAATCAAGGGAGCAGCATTAGGAGCCGACGTCTGAGAGTGACAAGACCAAAAACCCTAGCTGCGCAGAAACCCTTGGTTCTGAAAGTTGTTTCCCACAACTCTCCTCGTGTATAAGAGAGCATCCAACCTAATTGAAACTTGATAATATATATTATATCATATGAAGAATAACATAATAAACCGAAGTCGCAAATATGGTATCCAACCTTTTTTTGTTTTTTTAAGACATTTCTTATTGAGATGGGCGATAGTATACTAAACTCATACACACTACACGGATGCTAGGACTCGAACCCAAGACCTTACCTGAGGGAGTAAATACTCCAAACCATGGATCTTTTGCTCCAACCTAGTTATAAGAGCAAAGAAATGGTTGAAAATGATTCTTGGATTTTAAGGATTTGCATAAAAATAATAATAATATGTATACTAATTAAATTTTAAGGACAGTGATCCAAAAAAAATGGTAAACTTGAAGAGGAGACTCTTGGAATATTAATATATTGTCTAAAAAAAGAGGTAAACTTTAAGAGTATCACAAAATATATTAATATATTGTGATGGGGGGCCGGGACCACTTAGTGGGCAAGAAGAGTGATGTTAGATATTTTATTAACTCTTAAATACGTGACGGTAGTATCACTTTGTTGTAGACGATGACGTCAAGTTCAAATTTCATGAAACCCAACTTTCTGAAACAAAAGAAAATATTTAAAAAAAAGTGTTTAACGCAAACTTTTCGACAAGAGAGATTTATGTTTGGTACATGGAATTGTGCCGACTAACGTGTGGTGTATACATCATTCTAACGATATTACTATTTTGCGAGCTTTACTACGTACTGCAAGCATCAAGCTCAATCCATGCATTCTCTTCTATTTACTTTTCTTCAAATTCCAACCTAATTTGATCTCTCGTTCTTCTGCACAAGACTGGCCCTTCATTGAATTCATGAATTCATTTTGGTGAAAACTTCCTTATTCAAATTAATTAGGAAGATTCTCAGATCCACCAGAGATAGAAATCAGTATTCTGGAGAATACTTCAGTAAAATGATAAAACAAAAGCGCCTGCGCATGCATTTCGAAGAAGGTCCTTCATAATTATCGACTTGGAAACTTGAACATTACTCAATCTGAATGCAGTGGAAGCGCACTGAGAATGAATGAGCATGAGAAACCACTTTAAAAAGACGCTCGAATTTCTTTGGCTTTTTTATTTCTTTTTATAAAGTATGTGAAACCGAGCTGTATTTTCTTTTCCTTTTTCAACAACAATAGCGTGAGAATACCAGGTCGGTACCTTCCTTGTCTTCTTCTTTTGCCTTGCTCATTCAGTTTGTGCTGCATATATTCCACGCACACATAAATTTATTTATTTAACGTAAAGTACTATCTTTTACTTGTAAAATGAATAAAATGGTTGGTAAATTCAAGAATGAAAAATAGTTGTCTGGCACACGGGAAAATAGGGAGTGGGGGGAATGAAACCCTCTACCCACCTAAGTTTCATTTTCCCTTCCCATGAGAAACTAAGGTCGGTGTTAAATGCACATTTTTAATGACCATTTTGTCCTCATTAACAATTTAGAATTACAATATAGCATTAAATGCATTCTTTTTTTTATTTTATCTATAATTGAAAAATTAGACAAACTTTGTTTTACATTCCTTCAAAACCAAACATGAAAAACGTAATAAAGTGATTTTTCTTGGTTACTTTCCCAGCATTACCAAACTTGGGAAATAAATCTTCCATTTTCCATTAAATCCTTTTTGCAAACCAAACGGGACCAAAGAGTTTTTGAACACATTAAATACATATACTTATTTTGGAACACATTGAATACAAGATACACGAACAGAATCAAATTCCACCCTCGCTTAAGTTTAGGTTATGCACCGCGTTGAATGGTCAGCTGTGTGATGACGACGAGGGCAGCCAAATGTCTTTGCCGTGTGTGTATCATGTTGAACACGCTCACGTCACCAAACAGTTTCCGCGTAATCTCTTTATCCAAGGAACTACAAATTCGAGTAGCGGCGTCCAAGGTGATCCAAGGCAACAGCAAATTTGCGTAATACTACTAATTGCTATCCCCAGACAATTCTCTTATCAATAGTTCCTTCCTTGGTTTATTGGTCAAAATAGTCTTTTCATCTCTCTGCCTTAAGTTTCAGTACATTCTCTTAAGTTTTTTATTTTCTATTATTAAGCAGCATGGCTACCACATTGCATGCAAAACTGGGGTGCATTGTTTTTGCTGTTCAAAAAAGCACTCTTAGCAAACACCAAAGAAAATGGCATTCTGCTTTTGTAACCATCTACTGCTCTAGAGCCTTCAACCTTTCTTCTGTAACCAAACCCAAATTCACAAACACCAAAATACCTCGCTCTCCCTCTTATGCTATTCTTACTGTCAAGCCAGATACTGAGTTCGAAATTGATCAAACCACCCTCATTGACCTTGTGAAGGAGAAAAGCCTCAACAAGCTCCGGGAGCTGGGAGGGGTTGAAGAAATAGCATCAGCTCTCAAAACTGATGCAGACCATGGAATCCTTGGCAATGGTGATGCTCAAGACATTGCCAAAAGAGTTGAAGCCTTTGGCTCAAACACATACATGAAGCCACCAGCAAAAGGGTTCTTCCATTTTGTGTGGGAAGCCTTCAAAGACCTCACAATTATCATCCTCTTGGGATGTGCTGCGCTCTCTCTTGGTCTTGGGATCAAAGTGCATGGCCTTAAAGAAGGCTGGATCGATGGCGGAAGCATATTTCTCGCAATCATTCTGGTACTTTCTGTGTCAGCTGTAAGTAATTACAGGCAGAACAGGCAGTTTGACAAGTTATCAAAAGTCAGTGACAATGTCCAAATTGAAGCTGTGAGAGGCGGCAGGCGCCAGCAGATTTCGATATTCGATATTGTGGTTGGGGACGTCATTTACTTGAAGATTGGAGATCAAGTTCCAGCTGACGGGTTGTTTCTTGATGGCCATTCATTACAAGTAGATGAATCAAGCATGACAGGGGAAAGTGACCATGTGGGAATAAATCAAACCCAAAATCCATTTTTGTTCTCTGGCACCAAAGTGGCTGATGGCTACGCTCGGATGCTTGTATCCTCCGTGGGCATGAACACAACTTGGGGTGAAATGATGAGCCAAATCAGCCGTGACACGAATGAACAGACGCCTTTACAAGCTCGCCTCAACAAGCTAACCTCATCAATTGGTAAAGTTGGTTTGGTTGTTGCTTTTCTAGTGCTCCTTGTCCTGTTAGTTAGATACTTCACAGGAAATACACAGGATGAGAATGGAAATCAGGAGTATAATGGCAGCAAAACCAAAGTTGATGACATATTAAACGCGGTCGTTGAGATTGTGGCAGCTGCAGTTACAATTGTTGTGGTGGCAATTCCAGAAGGCTTGCCTCTAGCTGTGACTCTGACTCTTGCTTATTCCATGAAGAGAATGATGGTTGATAAAGCAATGGTGAGGAAGCTCTCTGCTTGTGAGACCATGGGCTCCGCTACCGTCATTTGTACTGACAAAACAGGCACTCTCACCATGAATGAAATGAAGGTGACTAAGTTTTGGTTGGGTGAAGAACCTGTGGCAGAGGAAGCTCTTTCATCTATATCTCCATATGTTCTTAATTTGATCCAAGAAGGGGTTGCTCTGAATACAACTGGTAGCGTATACAGGCCTTGTTCGGATGCTGAAATTGAAATCTCAGGCAGTCCTACTGAGAAGGCTATTCTTTCGTGGGCGGTACATGGATCGAAGATGGATATGCAGAAAGTGGTGAAGAGTTGTAGCATTCTTTACGTTGAGGCCTTCAATTCACAGAAGAAACGAAGCGGGGTTTTGATGAAGAGGAAGGCTGACAACAATACAATTCAAGCACATTGGAAAGGAGCTGCTGAGATGATACTAGCAATGTGCACAAGTTACTACAATGCCTCTGGACTTGTTATAGATATGGATGACAATGCAAAAATGAGATTTGAGCAGATTATTCAAGGTATGGCAGCTAGCAGCCTCAGATGCATTGCATTTGCGCATAAAGAAATTCCAGCAGTGGAACAAGTGGATGAACAAGAACACAAAGCTTTACTAAAAGAAGATGGATTGACTCTATTAGGACTTGTTGGTCTTAAAGATCCATGCCGTCCCGGGGTGAAGAAAGCAGTTGGAGACTGTCAATATGCAGGGGTAAATGTCAAAATGATCACAGGTGACAATGTTTTCACTGCAAAAGCCATAGCCACAGAATGTGGGATACTCGAGCCTGATCAGGACATGTTCAGTGGAGCAGTGGTAGAAGGTGTGCAATTTCGCAACTACACGCCTGAAGAGAGAATGTTGAAGGTGGACAAAATCTGTGTAATGGCAAGGTCGTCTCCATTTGACAAGCTTCTAATGGTGCAATGCTTGAAACAGAAAGGCCATGTGGTTGCAGTGACAGGTGACGGCACGAATGATGCACCAGCGTTGAAAGAAGCTGATATAGGACTTTCTATGGGGATTCAAGGCACAGAAGTTGCCAAAGAGAGCTCAGATATTGTGATCATGGACGACAACTTTGCATCAGTGGCCACAGTTTTGATGTGGGGAAGATGTGTTTACAATAACATCCAGAAGTTCATACAATTCCAGCTCACTGTCAATGTTGCAGCTCTTGTGATCAACTTTGTAGCAGCAGTTTCAGCAGGTGAAGTCCCATTAACAGCAGTTCAATTGCTGTGGGTGAATTTGATCATGGACACACTAGGTGCTCTGGCTCTTGCCACTGAGAAGCCCACAAAAGAACTCATGGAGAAGAAACCAGTGGGAAGGACTGAGCCTCTCATCACCAACATCATGTGGAGGAACCTCTTGCCTCAAGCACTGTACCAGATTGCAATCCTCCTGACCCTGCAATTCAGAGGCAAATCAATCTTTGGTGTGGATGACAAGGTAAAGGACACATTGATCTTCAACACTTTTGTGCTGTGCCAGGTGTTCAATGAGTTCAATGCAAGGAAGCTTGAGAAGAAGAATGTGTTCAAGGGAATTCACACCAACAAATTGTTTCTGGGGATCATTGCAGTGACAATTCTGCTTCAGGTGGTGATGGTAGAATTTCTGAAGAAGTTTGCAGATACAGAGAGGTTGGATTGGGGACAATGGGGTGCATGTATTGGAATTGCAGCTGTTTCTTGGCCAATTGGTTGGGTTGTCAAATCTATACCTGTTCCAGAGAAGCCCATTTTCAGCTATCTGAAGATGAAAAAACATAACAACTCCATTTGAAAGTATCTTGAAGGAAGGAAGCCCCCAGGCTGGATGCATAGGGGTTGAATAAGTTTTAATTGCTTTGAATGGGATGGATAATAGTACATACTTTACATTTTTTATTTGATAACTTATTACATTCTTTAATTATTCTGAAATAATATAATTCAAACTTTAGTTGCACAACATACATGTGTAGATGTAAGTATGTGCAACATTGTTTTTGTATGTAAGTAGATTCAGCATATAGTTTATCATGTAATTTAATCTTTAGATTCCCCTATTTTAATACACAACTTTAATAAATTATTTTTACTTCTTGGACTTTTGCTTTTCTTTTTGTTTTCCTTTTAGCCCCAAATTTGAGTTTAAGTATATTTTTATATGAAATATTATCAAATTTATCCGGTGTAGCTCATCAAAAACTTGACATATGGAGTCTCTGGGTACAAATTAATTATAAAACCCAATGTTGTAGTTATCCTTTACCAATAAAATAAAGATTTTAAACAAATAATAATTTGTATCATATCTTGAGGAACGGAGGGAGGACTGCTCAGCCCTACCAAGTCAATGTTGCTACACCCTCTAGCTTGAAGCATTGATTCGTGGACCACAAATGAAGGTAGGCATATGTTTCGTGATGATAGAGCATAGCTTTCATCTTTGCACCTGCATCCAGCATGGCTGCTTTCACTAGTTATCCTCACTTTATTTTGTACTATTTTAAATACATGACATGACCATTTGATTTAGTGGCATTCAGCTTCTACATTTTTGGAGGACGTCCGGAGTTCAAATTTTATGGACGACAGCATCTGAGTTTCGTTTTCACTATAATGTAAGCATAAGGTGGACCCCAGTTGTTTGATGCATTAACGTGCATTTTCCCCCAATCACCATGCATACAGATAAACAGGAGATATTCATTATCAAATGGAAGTTTCCTTCTCCACATAAACACAAATATCCGAAATTCTAATATCAATTATAGCAAGCATCGAAAGCAAGTTCAAGCAATTTCTCAGCAACTTCCAATGGATGTTTTTCTTTAAGTGAATCTTGCTAAAGAATTTCATCCATCACTCAATGAGATAAAATAATCAGGTGGTTCTGTTTTATGACTTTGAAACTATGTACATAATTTTGTCACAACCAAATTGTGAGATATTAGGTAGAAAGGGCAGTAAAATTATTACAGTCTGCAAAAGGTTGTAAATTGTAATGTATCAATTTTCAGAACAGAAGCCAATGACATAAGGAACCAAATGTACCTTCACAGCTATATCAGTATAATATAAGAAACACAACAACCTATATCTGCATTCTCAGTTTTCCATTGTTTCTCCTTGTAACTGCTCTCTCTTTCTGCTCTAGAAATTGACCATGTCTAGCATGTGCAATGCAAAATTGAATTCCATTGACGTTCAACTTGAAGGGGAAAACACACTTAGCATAGCCAGAAAGAGGTGGCATAAGGCTTTTGCTGCAATCTCTTTTTGTAGGGCCATGCTCTCTCTGCTCAAGACGTCAGAAGCTGAGAAAAAAAATACCAAGATTTCATACTCTCCCGTTCACACCACTTCCCATTTTCAGCTGAAGAATGGGTTCAAAATAGATAGCAAATGCCTCACTGAACTCATGAAGGAGAAAAATCTACACCTACTTCGGGAGCTTGAAGGCATCGATGGCATTGCATCTGCTCTTCAAACCGACATTGAGCGTGGTGTCCCTGACGATGGTGACAACATTGCCCTTCGACATAAAGCATTCGGTTCAAACACGTATAAGAAGCCACCTTCGAAAAGCCTTTTCCATTTTATGTGGCAAGCTTCTAAGGATCTTACCATTGTCATCCTTTTAGGCTGCGCTGCACTCTCACTTGGCTTTGGCATTAAGCAGCAAGGACTAAAAGAAGGATGGTATGATGGTGGAAGCATCTTTGTTGCTGTTTTTCTTATTGTTTCTATATCTGCCTCTAGTGACTACAGGCAGAGCAAACAATTCGACAAGCTGTCGAAAGCCAGTGAGGATATCCCGATTGATGTTGTGAGAGGCGGGCGAAGGCAAAAGATTTCGAACTTCGACATAGTAGTTGGAGATGTTGTTCTCTTGAAGATTGGTGATCAAGTTCCTGCTGATGGATTGTTCTTATATGGACATTCGTTGCGCGTAGACGAATCAAGCATGACAGGGGAAAGCGACCATGTGGAAGTCGATTGCAGCCACAATCCATTCTTGTTTTCTGGAACCAAGGTGGTTGATGGCTATGGCCAAATGCTTGTCACTTCAGTTGGCATGAACTCAACATGGGGCCAAATGATGAGCTTGATTAATCATGACACCAGTGATCAACAGACGCCTTTACAAGAACGGCTCAGCAAACTAACCCCATTGATGGCTAAGATTGGTTTGACAGTTGCATTCATGGTCTTTGTGGTCTTATTAGCTCGTTACTTCACCGGAACCACAAAGAAGGAGAACGAAATTGGTAAGTTCGATGGCAGCAGGACAAGGATTGATGATGTGGTGAATGCTGTGCTGGACATAATAGCAATTGCAGTTATTGTTGTTGTGATTGCAATTCCAGAAGGCTTCCCATTGGCTGTCACTCTAACTCTTGCATATTCAATGAAGAAGATGATGGCAGAGAAGGCGTTGGTGAGGAGGCTCTCTGCTTGTGAGACTATGGGCAGTGCCACCACCATTTGTACAGACAAAACCGGCACGCTCACACTCAACCAGATGAAAGTTACAAAGTTTTGTCTTGGCCAAAAATCTGTGGAAGATGGTGCTGCTTTTTCATCAATTCCTCGTTGTCTTCTTGATTTAATCCTAGAAGGAGTGGCTTTTAACACGACGGGCAGTGTTTACAGGCCTACTTCAGCATCCGAATTTGAGTTTACAGGCAGTCCTACTGAAAAAGCCATTCTTTCATGGGCTGCTCTGGAGCTGAACATGGACATGGAGGGATTGACAAAGAAATGTATCATTCAACATGTTGAAGCCTTCAATTCACAGAAGAAAAGAAGCGGGGTTTTGATGAAAAGGAAGGCAGACAATACCACCCATGTGCATTGGAAAGGAGCTGCAGAGATGATATTAGAAATGTGCTCGAGTTACTACGATGCTTCTGGTATTACAAAAGATCTGACTGCTGATGTAAGGATGAAGTTTGAGCAAACTATTCAAGGCATGGCAGCAAGCAGTCTCCGATGCATTGCTTTTGCACACAAACAAGTTCAAGATTACAAGCACAGTGCTGAAAAAATACACGAAAAGCTCGAAGACAGCAGCTTGATCTTATTAGGACTGGTTGGTCTAAAGGACCCATGTAGGCCAGGGGTGAGGGAAGCAGTAGAAGCTTGCCAGTTCGCCGGGGTGCAGGTGAAATTGATCACTGGTGACAATGTTTTCACTGCTAAAGCTATAGCTACTGAGTGTGGGATACTCAGGGCAGACCGGGACATGGTCAGGGAAGCAGTGGTAGAAGGTGTGGAATTTCGGAACTACACACCAGAGCAGAGAATGCAGAAGATTGATGAGATTTGTGTGATGGCAAGGTCTTCACCATTTGATAAACTTCTGATGGTGCAGTGCTTGAAACAGAAAGGCCATGTAGTTGCTGTTACTGGTGATGGCACCAATGATGCCCCGGCACTGAAAGAAGCCGATATAGGACTCTCAATGGGGATTCAGGGCACTGAAGTGGCAAAGGAAAGTTCAGACATTGTCATTCTGGACGACAACTTTGCTACTTTGGTCACTGTTTTGAGGTGGGGAAGGGGTGTTTATGCCAACATCCAGAAATTTGTTCAATTCCAGCTCACAATAAATGTTGCTACTCTTGTGATCAACTTTGTGGCAGCTGCCTCAGCTGGTGAAGTGCCTTTGACAGCAGTCCAGTTGCTGTGGGTGAATCTGATCATGGACACAATGGCTGCTCTGGCTCTTGCCACAGATAAGCCCACCAAAGAGCTCATGGAAAGGCCACCTGTTGGGCGGACAGAGCCCGTGATCACCTGCATCATGTGGAGGAACATTTTATCTCAAGCTTTGTTCCAGATAGCTGTCCTCTTGATTTTGCAGTTCAGGGGCAGATCAATCTTTGGTGTCAATGAGAGGGTAAACAACACCTTGATCTTCAATACTTTTGTCTTCTTGCAAGTCTTCAATGAATTCAACTCAAGGAACATTGAGAAGAATAATGTCTTCAAAGGGAGTCAAAGGAACAAGTTGTTTTGGGTCATCATTGCAATAACCATTGCAGTTCAGGTGGTTATGGTGGAACTTCTGGAGAGGTTTGCAGATACAGAGAGGCTAAGTTGGGGCCAATGGGGGGCATGCATTGGAATTGCAGCCATATCTTGGCCAATCAGTTGGGTTTTCAAGTGCATACCAGTTCCTGCTAAGCCAATATTCAGCTATCCAAAGAGGGATAAGAGAATCACATCATAGTGGTCTTTACCCAATTAACTAGTCTTATGTTTATCATTCAATATATGAATTTTATAATGTAATCTTATGGAGCAAATGGGAGGCTGGTTCTCAAATGACAATGTGGTAGAAAAAAATATCTATGCGATGTCCACCACAAAAACAATTACAGAATGCAGTCCATGCTCTTTCTTTTGGGGAAGTAAAATGCACTAGTTTTACAAGCAATGCTTTAAGCTGATGGATTCAGCATCTTAAGTTATAACCAGTGCAAATCATGGATAAATTTTTGAGAACTAAAGACATTGCAAAATATCTACCTTCTATTATCTATAGAAGACAATCACGCTATGATACAATGCGCCTGCATGCACAAATGCAGTGAAGCAAGATGCAATTAGTGGCGCTAATTACAGTCGAGGCGAGGTCATTTCTCTGCACCAGTGCCTCACATGGTTTTATTAGAATTCTGGACAGAGAATCTTATGAAATCTTTGATCACACAGAGGACACTAATTAGCTATCAAGTTAATCTTGATCACACAGAGGAGACTAATTAGCTATCAAGGTTTCTCTCAAACAGGGCAAGTACATATGCTACACATCAGCTCCATCTAAACTGGAACTGCTTCTGGGACTTTACCGTTGTCCGCAGGAACCAAACTGTCATAGTAGTCAACGAGCACCTTCCAGCCATTAGGGCACATGAATCCTTCAGGAGGGTTCTCTTTGTTCCTTGCAAGTGTTCGCATCTGTAATTTGCAGCTTGTTTTAGATAAAATATATTTATGCACTTAACAAAACGACTCTCAATGTGTGTTTCTTTAAATACTACTTTGCATAGCTGACTCTAAGAGTAAAGAAACATGTTGGGAACAACATTAAAAGAACGCATACCTTGGTGCCCGATATGAAGAGGAAGTCCTGTGACCTTGAGGGATCAAAAAATGCCATTTTACCTTGAGATTTATCATATGCAGCAACCTGCAAGGGAATAAATTAATGATGAAGGAAGATATCAAAGAAAATGCACGAATAGCATTGCAGCCAAATAATATATATACCTTGAAGGGAAGGATGTTAAGACGCTCCAGTCCAGGTGCCATGCTCAATACTTTCTTCCCATGGTCGGCGTCATACAGATCCCTCTTCTCAATTGGATGACCCATCCCTGCAGGGTCCCGACCAACGATGTAAAAGTTAGCCCCTGCATTAATCCTAGCCTTTGCATGCCACTGCACCTCAGTTGGGCCAGCATAGTGCATGGGAGAGGGAAATATGGAAACCACAGTCGTCTCAGGATCAAGAACACCATCCTCAAGAACCTGAAGAATCATTAAATGATATAAAAAAGAATCAGCATTTGGCTAAGGACAGTAAGTTCTATATGATAACAATTGGTGGAGGCAAAACACCAAACGTCGAGAAACTGCATCAGTGAACAACACCTTTCAAGGGCTATTGACAGGAAGATATTTATTTTGTGGGAAGAAATTAATGCACAAACTACATGAAAAAAGATAATTTGTTTCCTGCATCACTGTGCCCGATTTAGTTACCAAATACATACCTTCTCATGTTGTTTCATTCGCCAACTAAGTGGAACATCATCTGCCTTTGTATATCCTCCCAATGGATGAAGCAAGAGAATGGGGTTCTTGTATCCCATCTCAAGAAGCCGACGACGGGTGTCAGTCATCAGCAAAGCATGGCCGTTGTGAACAGGATTTCGCAGCTGAAATGCAAATACAGCATCAGCATTGCGCCTTGTGAATTCTTCACGGAGTTCAGCAGGAGACAATCGGAAGCGATCAAGGCCATCATGGTACTTGATAGGTTCTATAACCTCTAGGTCACCTCCAATCAGCCAGTTTCCAGCATTGGTTATGGCTTGATCAACATAAGGCAAACCAGGGGCAGTTGTTCCCCATGTCCTGGCAATTCGTTCTTCTTTATGGTGCTTATAGATCTCAATACTGTTATGAGGCAACAAATAAAACAAGAAGGCATTAGTAACCATGGCAATTGGAAAGACATAGGATAAGATTTACAAAGAAACATGCCAACGAGATCTAGTCCAGTGGAAAGGGCCTTGACTTAAAGTACAGTGGTCTCAGGTTCAAACCCCAATGGCACCTTGGTAGTGTGTGTGTGTGTGTGAGTGAGAAACCCCCCTCCCCCTTGTAGTTTAGACTATCACTTGTATTCAAAAAGAATATAATACATGAACTAGTGCAAATTTTTTTGTAGACAAGGGGCAAATCCTAGTAGTAACAATTCCAACCCGAAGCAGATAAAATTTAAGTGGTTAGGTAAATAGCGGCAGACAGATAAACCAGAAAATGCGTGAAGACATCAATATAATGAGGTCAGTTTCTTCATTGCAGTCATCCATGACCAAACATCATGGACATTAAATTGAATATTGCCCTTAAGAAAATGACAAGACGTTAAGTGGCATCAAGAGATAAGTTTGCTTATATTAGAAGATGACCATAAAGGACTTAAAAATCCTGTTGATAAAACATCGTTATCCAAATACAAGGCAGAGGAATATTCCACATATGCAGGTATAATGTTTTAACAAATTTGTTAAGGGAAAAGAAAAGTATGAGTATCTATCCAGAAAAACAATCAGATATAACATGAAAAGAATAGTCAATATTATCAAACAAGACTGAGTAAACACCACAATGAAAACATGTCAGTATCTTCCCAAAATAATAAGGCATCAGACGTTACGACAAACTTATATAGGAAGAAAAGTAGAGATAACAAATTGAATTCAAATGTCTTGGTAGTAATAATGCTAAAGTACAACTTAGGGATGTATATCAACATGCATATAAGTACAGAAACAATTACATTATAACATTACTAGCAAACATCAAGAAATCATATACATGACGCCGACATCGAATATTACAGTGTGTTTAAACTAGTTCCAATACATTTATACTAATAAACACCCAGTATGGTATAATTATCTGAGACTTGTTTTCTTATAAAACAAGAAAGTTTCCTTTATAAAATTAAAAAATAAAATATTTTGTATCAATGGGGAAGGAAGGGGGTTCCAAACAAAGCTTCCAATTATTTCACAACTGTTCTTTGAAAATAGTCAAGGGGCTAAACTGATAAATAGTTGGTCATTTCCTATTTTCACTCTCCTCTCTAACTAACAGGAGGAAATTTTTCTCTTTTCAATTTTTTATTTAATAAAAATGTTAAAGATGCTTTTCTTTTTTTTCTTTTTTTTTCAGAGACGAGCACACGCCTGAAGCATGCCAAAGAGTCTACAACCAATAAAATCCACATCATAATCATATAACTCAAAGAATGTCCCAACTATTTTCCCAACCTTTTTTCATATGGGACACAATCAGTATTATTGTGGGACCATATGGACCATTTACAGTAAATTTGGGGAAAAAAGTTTTGGTGGATTGGCGTTAATTAAATTTACATGGACTATTTATAAACTTGAGAAGCAATTTACTTATTAGACCACAAAATAAATATAAAAATTCGCAAGCTTTAGAGAGAAAATAAGAAGAAGGGCATCTTACTCTTTCAAAATAGCGATCAGATTATTGTCCGAGTCGACGAGCGCGACCCTGGTCGACTCGCCGATCAGGCGTTTCTGCGCATCGTCGATGGCCAAAACGATCGGCACCGACATGTTCACTACCGACCCGTCGTCCAGTCGGAGTGAATTGAAATGAAGCGTTTGGAGGAACTCGGATTCTCTCATGAACCCACGGAGAGGGCTGGACCAGCCTTCGCTGATCACATGAACCCATTGAAGGTCGATCCTTGAAAGCTTGATTCTGGGCAAGGACGCGGCCTCCCTCTTCTTCTCGCCCTTCTTCGACTCCTCGACGAAGAGCTCGACCAGCTTCCCGCCATCGGGCTCAATCAACGCGTTTGAAATTCGGAGCCTTTGGCGGGTCCTGGGCTTGGAAGCGAGAGGGATTGAGAGCTTGAGGGCAGGGGAGAAATGGGTATTGAACGTTTTGGGGAAGGAGGGAGAAGGGGATGGGGTTTTGACGAAGAGGGTGGCCATGGACGCCATTGAAGAGGTGAACCAAGGCCTGGGTTTTTTGTTTGGCTCTGGCTGTGCTTCAAACCTCAAAGTAGGAGATTTAATTTAGGGGTTTAATAAGTTTATAATAATGGAGAGTGTTTGTGTGTGTGATTAAAGTTTGGTATATTTTTTGTAAATTAAAAAAATGAATGAATGAAAGTGTAATTTGACAGGTAGGGACAAAAGGAAATCTTATCAAATTCAGAAATGGTGCAATTTGAGTTGGAAAGCATGACAGATTTCATGCTGGGGTCTTAATTTATAGAGAGTTGATTAGGTACTGTTACTAATCTAATCTTGGGGTTAAGCAGGGGATGAACCTAGACACTTTTTTGGGAATTTGCATCTTTTTGTTCGTTTCCTTTTTTTTCTTTTTGTTGTTGTTTTTGCTATTGCTTAGCAGTTTCGGATGGCAACTGGTGAGCATTTTCTTTTTTTTTGGTTACATTGGAGGAAAGAAACCCCACTGGGGTTCGATCCTGGGTGCCATGGGGGGAAGGGGGAATCCACCACCACTGTGGTGGGAACAAATTGGCTTTACACTATCCTTTTATTTTTAATTCAAATTATCCATGCAATTGCAATATATTTGATAAAAATTAGATTAGCAAAAGGAGTTGGTTGAAATAAAAAATTTGGAAAAAAAAAATAGATTGAATTAAAAATATGACTATACTTGACAATTTCTTATATTAAGAGTTAATTACTCAATCACTCTCCAAGTGGGAACAAATTGTAATGTTAAACATCCGTACCCAACCTTTGCATTGTGGCATTTTTGTATATACTAGTACAGTCCCGTTCTCCTGGACTCTTGTGGTCCAAGGAGTTTGTGGTCACTCACCCTTGAATCTAATCTAAAGGTGTAGAAAAAATTAATTTAAAAAACCATATAAATGTTTATATTATTTTAACTTACCCAAAATACGTTTTCTGAAAAGAAAAAAAGAATACACCTCTTGCTTTTTTGTTCTGTCGCTCAAGAAGCTTGTAGCCGCTGCCCTCCTCCTCAGATTCTGCCATCGCAGTGGAGGGAGGTGAGGCTTCAATTACACAACCTACCGTCGTCGATTCCAAAAAGTGTGACCAAGGGTGAGTGACCACGAACTCCTTAGATTATATGAATTTTTAAATCAGTTTTTCTACACCCTTAGATTAGATCCAAGGGTGAGTGACCACGAACTCCTTGGACTACAGGGGTCCAAGAGAACGGGACTGTATACTAGTAACACTATATACTTATTCGCTCAAATTATAATATACAGTGACATCATATTCATACTTTTAAGATATAAATTCCAAAAAAACTATAAAATACAAAAAATACAAAACCCTAATCTTTCTCAAGGTATATTATAACCTGCAAACCTTAACCCATTTACAATTAAATACATCAAATTGTTGTCCTACGAACAATTATTCTTTTCAATTTCATTTTTTAAATATGTCGATTATGATATAAATTAACTTTTTAGGATTCAAATAGACAGAAGTGCCAATCTGAATGCCGCCTATAAATTTTATTTTTTTGTTCCATGGGACGTTGTCGATTGTCTGACATATGGGCTTTGGTAATGCCATGATACTTGTGCCTTCCACGAACTTGCTTATTTTGAATTCAAAGAAAGCGATCCCTCCCTGTCTGCCTATCAAGCTTTGAACATGGCCCGTTTCAAGGCCACATTCATGAAGAAGTGTTCAAGACACATTTTTCTTCCTCTTTCTTTCGTTTTCTTTCTCAATCTTGGATTCAATTATTTTCTATTTCCCATGACCGGCCATCCCATCTGTTAAGCAATACAAGTATTTTTCAATAATGACAACTTTTAACGTAGGTTTTACCCTTAACAAAAGTATTTTCTCATGCGGATCATATTACTAATGAAGGCGAAAACTCATCTATACAAATAGAGTTTGACTTGTATCTGATAGAGTTTGACTTGTATCTGACAGAGATGTGGTTTTCAATATGACCTAAACGGTAATGTTTTACTCTTTATTAAGAGAAAAAGAAAGAGACGTCACACCAATTATCACGGAACAAATGGGATGCAACAATCGTTATTTATCTACAAAATGATTTTAAAAGCTAATTAAGGTGTGTCACCCTCCAATTGACCAGCAAAGGTGTTCATTATCGTCAACTTCACCTTTGTTTTTCTGTCTGATTGGTGGACTATCTGAGTTAATGGATTACGTGATATTTCCCAAAACCATTACTTAATCAAAAGTTCAATTCAATAATACTTTAACACGCAAAAGAACTCAATAGACACTTGTCGGATCAATATCAAGTTATCCCACAGAGTTTTTCAATATAGATATGGATGAATTTGTTAACATTTCAGAGGGATGGATTTTTAACCCACTACTAGTAACATTGATATTATTTTTAATTTAACCACTTATTTTAGTGGATGTGGGGTTTTATACAAAACGTCTCAATGTTATTAGGAGTTTTTTTTTTTTATTTATAAAAATGTTATTAGAAGTTGAGCCATTTATTATATGGGACTTACTATTTTGTTAAATTTCCAATGTGGGACTTTTGATATTCTTCAACATAGCTTATTTTATCATATTTATATATATTTGTAATGTGAAACTTGAATTTTTTGTCTTAGGAACAACAATTCCCTTTTTATAATCCAAGACTTCTTACTACATCCAAAAAATATTTGGGTTAGATTTTCATGTTAGGTTTCAGGTTCTTTTGTTTGATATAAGCTATAGTTTAAATTACTCTAAATTAATTTAGTTTATTGGGAAATGGACTCGAACATAGGTGTAAAGGGACATGCCCAATGCCTAAGCCAATTTCCCTGACCCGCGTATGCTAGGTTTCAGTTATTAAGATCAGTGGCGAAGGTGTGCTTAGGCCTGTAGAGGCCTTGGCCATCCTAAAATTCTAAAATACTATATATATTGAGCTTTGCATTGGACAACTTATGATAATATATATATTAAAATAATGCTTGTGGCCCCCCACAATAAGGAAGAGGGATTTACGTGTCCCTCTCCAACTAAAAGGCTATTTCCTTAACAAAATGGCTAAGTTACTCCTGGATCTCACCAACGTAATTAATAAAATAAAAAAATTAAACAACCAATCAAATCTTTCTTTCACAAGTATATTTAAGAAAATAGGAAATCAAAGATAACATGTTATTCATTTATTTATTTACAAGCTTAACACTGGGAAATGAATCAACCCTAAACCCTAATATATTGCCCCCCTCCCCCCCTTACATAAAATCTTGGCTCCACCACTGATTAAGATGATGAATTACGTCTATAGTTTTTCTCTTCAAATATGACTTCTTAGGGGTGAAGACAAGGGTTTCTTAACATGATTTTGCTTTTAGGTTTAAGTGGGTTTTAGTTTTAAGGGCATTTGAGCTTTTTTAGGTGAGTTTTTGGCTATTTTTGTAATTTTTTATAAAATATGACATTTATGAATGTATGAGAAAATTTTGGCTATTTTTGATAAAAACTCTAGGTTTTCATGGTTTTTTTGTTTATTACAAGCATAGTCTAACTACTCTAAATTTATTTAATTTATGAGAAAATAGACTCGAACTTGGGTGCAAAGGGGCATGCTCACTGCTCTAGACACTTGGCCTAACCCACGTCAGCTAGATTTCAGTTATTAAGATAATCAATTATGCCTACAATTTTTCTCTTCAAATTTGACCCAAGATTTGTGACATATCTAATAAGTTGGCTCATATATAGAAGAAAAAGTTGAAGTATGTTAAGCAAAAAGGCCGTTTGGGCCTTTCCCAGTTACTCTCTCTTTCTTTCTCTCTTCCGAAAGCCATCCAACTCGTAAACCCCACTCCTTTCAAAAATGTCAACCATAAATAAAACCTTCCCAAAAATGCTTAAACAGGATTCTTTTTTGTGCTTGAAAGAGTGGCTTCCATATTAAAACTGTTTTAAAAGTCCAAGATTGTCCACTTTCAGGTCATAGCCGAGAGAGAGAGAGAGAGAGAGATGAGGTTGGATTAAGAAAAAAAGTAGCAGCCCAAGTTCTGAAGACAGTGAGCCCATTAATAAATTAAACCCAATGAATCAATCCCTTTAGCATCAACAGCAGCCCAGTATTCATCTAAACTGGACCTTCTGTCAAAAAAGAGGTAGATAAACATGGGAATCATTGGAGTTTGGTTGTACCATAAAGTTACTTATTAAAACTAACATGCATTACATGCTTAAGTTAAGTTTGTAGCATTTGAATGGAAACTTGTACAATTTAGGAATCTTTAGTATTCGAGCAATTTGTCAAGGACAAGACTTCAATAAATAGGATGAAATTATGATAGGCATTCGTTTACTTTTATTGGTCAGCTCGGGAATTATGTGACCCATAGCTTAGTACGTTTTGCTTTATTATAAAGACAGAAAGTGAGGAGTGCGTGTAGTATGAGGTTCCTCATGATACTTGATAGCATACATGATGCCTTAATTGATGATGCTTTGTAATGTGCTCCATACTTGAGTTTACTTTTGGTTGGCAATTTAGATGTAATCATGTTTGAACTTAAACCGGATAAATATGTGACTTTAGATACTTTCCTTATTATAAAAGGTATATATCTTTAATCAGCCATAAAAAGCTGCATAATTAGAGTTATTAATTGCTTAAATTCATGGTTTGGATTGAACGCAAAGGGACAAAAAATTGAGTACATTTAACACTCCAAAAAGCAAACTACGAAAGGATTATGCTTGGCAATGGCAGGCACATATATATATATCACATTATAAATACCAGTCAAACAAAGCCAAAAGGATAATGTTTGGTCATACTCTCTCTCTCTCTCTCTCTCTCTCTCTCTCTCACTATATATATGTGCTCTGTTGGTCCCAACAACCAAAACCTTTTGTCATCTCCAAGAAAAAAGAAAAAAAAATAAAAAAAATAAAAAAAATAAAAAAAATAAAAAAAATAAAAAAAAGAAAAAAAGAAAAAAAAAGAAGAAAAGCAAAAAAGCCTTTTGGAGTTTCATGCACTTTTGACGAAAATGATGTTACAATCTTTTCTTTTCTTTTGGTTCCTCCATGATTGAGGTTTAAGCAAGCCAAAGGCATATTCAGAAAACCCTACTTCCATTCCAACTTCAAAAGAATATTCATAATTTCGCTTTCAATTTGATTATGCACCTTATTCAATCACAAAATTAGGGTCGGCTTGGCCTGCTCAGAAGCCCATCGCACTGTGCGGATGGGCCCCAACTCAGATATTCATGGGCCCCCTGGACTTTCAACGCTTTGTGGGGTTCAATAAGACACCTAAAAGACAAGCTTCAATTTTTTTTATTTTAATTAACTTGTCGGGCTTTTTTTTGTGTGACGAAATTGCCCTTAGTGCTGTTTTTTAAATTTTGACAGAGAACTGATAAAAGTGTAGGGGTATAGTATAGGGCTGGGTCCTGGGTGGGTGATGATGATTAAAGGGTATGTGAAAGTACTTTTGTGTATGTGTGGTTTTTTTTTGAGTTCTGACAGTTTTGCTTTTGGGTCGATGATGAAAGTTTATGTGCCTTTTAATGCCGACATGTGTGTTATTGTTCAAAGCATGGAAAAGGTGAAGTGAACAGACGAGAGTGCCATTGCCGTTGCCATTGAGATGAAAAGTGACAAAAATTCTCGAGGCTTAATGTCTAGTAAATTTTTGATAAGAAAACAGCATCCAGCCCACATGGCAGGTAATTCAAGAAATTAAAAATAAAAAAATTCATTTCTATCTCTTTGCACAATGTCTCACTATGTTATTATATTTTATATATTTTATATATATATAGGGATAAACTTAAAGGATTCTTTCTTTAGTCCCCTTTTTATCTTTTGGTATGATTCTTCATTTTTCATGTGGTAGTACCATTGGCATGATTACAATGGTCTAACAAATCAGGCGGGTCTTTGGGAATTATGTGAATGGATTCTGATATGTATTCTCACTGGGCCTACTTAAATTCTTTAGTTTGATTCTTTGAACACACATTTGCTAATTGTTATAATCTTTTGCTTGATTTGCCAATGTGGACCAAGGCACACCCCAATGAAGAGCTTTTAGGTTGGAGCTCAATTGCCTTGAGGGTTAACCACAATGCCACATTATGAATCAACTGCATATTATAGTGCCTAGTGGCCACCACCACATTATGAGCTTTTAGGTTTTTCTTTTGGGTCAAATTATGAGTTTTTCTTTATTTATATAAAAGCGATATAATCTAATTTACAAAAAGAGGAATTCGAACTTAAATTTAAGAGGATAAGATTATTATCCTGATCAACTGGTTTAACCCACATCTATAATTATGAGTTGAGCTCATTTGTTTTTTTTTGGTTCGGATTGAAAGCTCAGTTGTTCTGCTTTCAACAATTTTATCATCAACCCAACAGTATTGGACAATTTTGACTGGAGCCCACATGCCTTTCTAGGAATGTGCAGTTGTAGTGGACGTCTGCATAGCACTGATTGAGATTTTGCAAAATTGGTGACCTTAGCCCTTAGGTTAATGTGGCCATGGCATAGCACTTTTTTCACCAAGGAGGGGCAAAGCTTTGTGTGACAGCTGCAGTTTTTGTAGCTGTTTTAAGGGAAATCTGACAGTACCAATTGGCAAAGATTTTTCCACCTCGGCAATGGCAGCATTCTTACCATTTCCATATAACTCTAGCTTCTCTTTAAAATGCACAAAAAAAGTTACTGATAATATTTCATATCTATTATTTGATGTGGTTTTAAAGATGAAATCTTAAAGCAAAAGCCAAAAGCCAAAAGCCAGCCTTGCCCTTCATATGGTTCCTTTTTCACAGCCCTCTGGTTCAGTGGCTCTGGTCCTAGTACTGCCTATTCCAAGATGTAATCTACTCAACAAAATATTGTACACAGTACAGTCTTGCATGTCTGCTAGCTCATAACTCTCTTTGTTTTTTTTTTGGGTCAATATCTGTAGCTCTGGACTCACAGCATTTTTCACTGTATAGCAGAGGATAAAGCCGTTTATTTTGAACAATGTTTGCCTTCTTGTAAACACACATATGCATATCATGTTCTTCTTTCTCTTTTCTTAATTAAGCCACTCCAGCTAATTTCTTAAAACTAAGCTGAAGTTTTCCTCATGCATTGCATGCTCTTAATCATCGCATTCACAAAATTGATCCAACAATGGTTTAATTCTCAAGATTTCTTCTTGGAACAAGTGAAATCACATGACTAAGCCGTTTCTTTTAATTCTCAAGTATGTGTTTCTATTCGAACAATAATATTCATGTCAAATAGTCTATGGTATGTAATATTGTTAGACCGTGAATTGAAGATCAAATAAGTTCTCAAATGTATATATAGATAGATAATTTTACAACATATCACGTAGCGAGTAAGAAAACATTACTTGGTGAAGGCCACATATATCTAACTTATCCCTTCGATGAGCATTATTAACTAAAATCCGAAACAGACACAACAGAGAACACAGAGCTTATATAAAGAAGTGCTTATGATCCCAGAGCCTCAAGACCTGCGTTTAAATGATAGTTTATACTGAATTGAATTGACCCAAAAGGAACAGAAAACTGTATCTAAATAATAAATAGTAATGAATTATGATGCAGAAAAATAACATATACAAGGAATGCAATTTAAATAAATATAGCATGCAGAGCACGAGCACCTGTGGAGCAAAATGCACGCTTGTGTTTTCCTTTTCTTCTGTGAATTGCACGCTTGCGTTGACGGACGCAAAAAAATACCCCACAAGGAATTGGCTCGACCTCAATAAATATTTTATAATTGTAGAAAAATAATTTAACCACCATAACTTTAAATTTGTGTGAGAATAAGAATTTGAAAAGAAAAAAAAAGAATCACATAAGAAAATCTTAACAGAATCGAAAACTATAAATGGTGGTGGTGGTGCTGCTGGGCATATGTCACTGTTATGGTAGCTTCCTTCCTTTTTTAATGTCAGAAGAGTCGTCTTTATATAATTCCTTTAACCATGCCTAGTAAATTTTGAACCATCTCCCTCCCAACATTCCCAATAAATAATCCTCTGACTAAAGAATGGCCTGTATGCAAGTCTACAATAAAAGAACACAGAATTTCCCTTTTGAAGTCTTATTGGATCTGAAATGAACTCTGAAGCTAGGCTCTCAAGCTCCACCACCAATTCACTAAAAAAAAAACATTAACATATATTAATGTTTCACATATTAGATTTAGAGCAGAGAAATCACATATAACTCATACCCTCAACCAAATTCAAATGAGAAGAAAAAGAGATTAAGTATTCTGTCATCATCAGGCCCCAAAAAAGAAAAGTATTTTGTCATGATATCACATTCACACAGGAGCACTGAAGGTGATGATGGAACAGTGCAAACTGTGCTCCTCCTCCTGAATCCTGATGCAGGTTAAAGTAAAGTATATACAAGGCAATTGGAGAGGTGGGTCTAGAACTAGATAGACTGATCCATTAATTACATAAATTACCCTTTCATATTCAATCTTTCATATAGTTGGAAAGAAACACAAATGTCCCCAACAAAGCAAAGCACCCAACAATTTTGAGATAGGTGGAGAAAATTATAGGCAGCAGCAATAGAGCAGTGCAAAACATTGGAATGTGTTGTGTGTATGTATATATATATATATATACATTAATTTTGTACAATATTTTTCATATGTTGTGGAGATTGTGCCCCACCACACGCACTCTCCTCCCACTCAATTGGCCCAAACATTTTACTCGGGAAACACCCCTCTCTTACACATCCCCACCACCACACCCACCACCTCCTCTCTCTCTCTCTCTCTCTCTCTCTTCTTCTATTCTTTCTCAAATATCCCTCTTTCTTGTCCGCAAACACAAAACGCATTGTGATTTGTGAACAGTGATGTTGAAATGCGAATATTCAATATTCAATATTCCCTTCCGTCCTCCACCTATCAATTTCCTCTTCTTCTTTTTGTTATATACATATATATATATATATATTTGGTGACAAAAACAAATTTGGTGACCCCAAAAGAAAACAAAGCTTGCCCATCTATCATAAGTATGCTTTGTCCCTATAATCTAGTATATCTTTTTACCATGGAAATGGGAAAAAAAAATCCAAAACCCCTATGCCAAAACAAAACCAGCCCATGCTCCTACGAACCCACAGCCACAAAACCCATCTCTCAATTTACTTATTTTTTTTGTTTTCTTTTGTGCATGGGAGGAGCAATGATTTGGTGCATTCATTGTATTGTGGAGTTTTGTGAGTATGCCAGTAAAACTTATCCATGGAGAGGGGGGAGCGGATGGTAATGACTCCATGGATTATTGTACTACTCACATCACGAGATCTTCTGATGAGACTGAAAGTCCAAGGCAAGTGGTCCTCCGCCCTATCCCAAGCTAGGGTTTTTTTGCTTTGGTACATACATGCATACAAGTCAAATGCATGGCGTGCAAGCTTACAACAGTTGTATATTGGAAAAGGGAAGAGCTTAAATAGTTTTTGTTTCAAAATTTACTAATGAGAGGGTACAAGGAGGAGGATTGAGTATGAAGATATATTTTCTTCTTATTATAAGCATTACTTGTGAGAAGAGTAATCATTCGTATATATGCATGGATTGTGATATGTACCAACACGACATGACGTGACAAAACACAAATATAACACTGGCATTGAATTAGTTGCTTAACACGAACAATACTGCCTTTTTAAAAGAGCGACATAACACGATACACATAATTTGTTAAAACCTGATTTAAATTGAGTATTTACAAAGAATAATGAAGTGACAGAATTAAGGTATGTGGATTTACCATGAATCGTAGTTTAAGGTCAGATTTTGAAGGGATATCTATGAAAGAGATGGCATACACTCGATGGTAGTTGACTGTTCTAACCGACCGTTGATCTTTTTTTATGATGTTGAACCGTCAAAGGAGTAATGATAATCAAGTGCACCAATCACAACCGTCCAAAATGTAATGAGTGAGTATTCATCAAAGCTTATTTGATTTCCCACCATCTTTGCGACTGTGATGTACCGGGGGTGGGACCCAATTCTCCTCCGAGTCCAGGATGTCATCATAGACAATCACTGCTCGTGTATGTTTTGTCCTTTTCTGTTGCCCCACAAATCCAACCACACCATATCCATAACGTACTTGGTCATTGGACAACCCATCATACCACTGACCCTGGTGCACTTCGTAGTGATGATGATTGAAAGTTTGGCCATTTTTTGATCAAAAAATACCATTGACATTTTTTGGACTGGAAAAGATCTTTGTGGCCTTTACACTTACACATTCAAATTCATATTTTTTTATTATTTTAAAAAAAATACATTTTCTATTGAAATGAGCGATAATATACTAAACTCACACACACTACACATTCATATTTATGAAACCGAATCTTTGGTTCTTAAGTTCACTTGCTTATATGTCAAATAACTTTTGGTGGTTATTGAATTCCATTTAAGTACAAAATTTCCCTACTTAGAGTTTTATTTTTTTTAATTCAAAATAATTTTTTTTTCTTTGTACAAGCGATAGTATAAATTACTGTAAATTAATCTAATCTATGTACGGAGAGGGGGGACTCCAAAAAAAAAAAGATTTACAACTTAAAGCAAGGCACGACAAACCAAAATAACCAAAAGTACAGGCATTAAAATCCGATAAGGGAAGACAATTCTCCTATAATTGAGAATTAATAAGGGGAATGATCCAAAGTAGCTACATCATGAACTAAGAAGTTGGCTTCATGATAGATGTATTTAAGTACGATGTCTACAGAAAAATTGGCGAGCTCCAAGAAGTTTCCTTTTCATCGAGGACTCGTTTGATATAGGAGTTCTTATGGAATTGTCCGAGAGATATGATATCTCTGAAGGAGGAAATGGATTCTCTAAGAACCTTCATCTCGTATTAAACATAATCAATGACTAATTTAAGGTAGTCTCCTTCCACTATAGCTTTCTTCACTTTCTACCCAGTTCATAAGCAAGAGCATCATTTAGAGCTTGGCATTCTGCTATAACAACACTAGTGTTGCCTATTCTTCTTTATATTACCATTTGGAAGCACGTTAATTTCCATCATAACCATGCATTGTAGCTATATTGTGCTAGAAAGAACCATCGAAATTAACTTTGATCCAGTCTACCTATGTGGTTTTTTTTTTTTTTTTTTGGTCTGAATCACAAGGTGATCCTGGATGGGCCCCAACTATGGGTGGCACCTTTAAGCCTTAACAACAACCCAGACTAATCCCCGCTCACACCGGGTCGCCCCGTAAGGGGTAAAATGTTGGCTGAAGTGGTGACTCCATACGAGAGCAGGGATCGAACTCCTGACCTCTCTTAAGGAATGAGAGTGCCGAACCACTCACATCAACCACCTTGGTTCTCCCTATGTGGTTTTCAATAGTTCATAACCATATTATTCCTCATTTTCTTTTGAAAATTAATTTAAAAGAAGCTGCTCCTTAGAGATATTTGAGATTTGATAGAAAAGGTTATTCATTTCCAATTTTGATACTTGAACTTGAGCTCGTGTGCCAATTTAGAACCTAAACCATAATTTGTCCAAACTTAGTACTCATCTTAGTTTTAGGGTGCTTATTTTTCCACTCCCCTTTTGTCCACTTACACTCATTTTTGTTTTTAAATACTTTTTACTATAACATACAATGGAGTGTAAGTGAACAAAAGATGAGTGGGAACATAAAATTTCCAACAAAGGGAGTGTAAGTGGACAAAAGAGGAGGGGGAAAATCAGCTCCCTAATTTTATTGTCCAATACGTACCAAATTACACTTCTTAAGAATGGTTAACAGCTTAGGATCAAATTTAATCATTCAAGCACACTAGTTACTAAACTCTCTCATTTAATAAAAGGAAAAAACCTAAGAGAGAATACCCCTGTCCGCCACCCCTTTTGGAGGGTGACAACCATACTTTTTGTATCATGTTGCTCTCTTTTTCCTTTCCTCTCCACCTGCTCCCCTTCCCATCCTCTTTGTTTCCCCCTCCTGCATCATCTCCCTCTCTATTTCGTTAGCACGTTTATGGCGCAATTTTATAACAGATCTATGCATATCTATCTCTTTTTCGGTGTATCTGCTCTATTTGCCAAAGAGGAAATTCAATTGGTGTGAATTTGTTGTCTTTTGGTGCTTGAGGGACAGTGGGTTGGCTTTGTGACAACGAGGTTGCAATCCGGATGGTTTAGTTTCTTTATTTTTGGAATAAGTCTCAAAAACTTTGCTTAGGTTTTATGTGTAGATATCATCTCTCCTTTGTGAGAGTTTTTATTTGTACTATTTTGGCTTGGTTTTTCCAAGCTTTATATCTTTTTTATTGTTCTGAGTTTGCAATCTTAGTTGGGATGCCTATGCCATAGTTTCTTATGTCTTGCTTGATTGTTAGTGGAGACGCACCTAATTAATTTAATATTGATGTTGGATTTCTAAGTAATTATAATGGCTCTTTGTGACTAGTGACTTTTTTTAGCTAAATTATGAATGAAAATTCAAAATTTCTCAAAAAAACAAAACAAAAATAATATTGTGTCATAAAATTATGAATATAACATTGTAAAATACATAGTAGTAATAGTAAAACACATATTTTAAAGGTGGTTTGTGTGACATGCTTGGTTGTTAGGTAGTCAATTAAAACCATACATTTAAATATGATTTCACATTTTTTTTAATGCTGAAAATATGATTTCACTTATTCAATTGCTTTCATTGACAGTTTGACAATATAATATCTTAGGCTATTTGAAAAATAAAATATCAAAAATGCCCTTATACCTTTTAAGTATAAAATTATGTAGATTTCAATATCATGCTTTATACATGAATAGGGAAGAGGTGGACAAGGAACATATGGCAGACCCCTAAATGCAATGGTAGTTGCCAAATCATATCACACTTTTCAGGAAAGAGGAAAAAAAAATATTTAGGCCCCCATGAAGTGAACAGTTGAATAAGGTAGAGCTCAATGCAGTGAATCAGAGCAATAGGTCCAAACTCCAAACCACAGAAAAAGCAGAAAAAAAAAGAGAAGAAGCTGTGGGTGGACCCAAGTCCCGTCTCATCTCATCTCATCCCCATAGAAATGTATATAGAACGGAGCGTTACAGGCTTTATCATAATCTTTTACCAAAGCATTAAGCCAAGCAAAAGCCAGTGGGAAGTTGTGGTTCTGGTTCTTGTGGGTACATAAAAAAACAACACCACATGTACACATAAAAATAATAATGAAGATGAAAGATTTAAAAAGATTAATAACTTAAGAGAAAATGGGAGATTTACAAAATCAAACAGGGACTAGACAGTAGCGGTACTGAGAAGGGAGGAGCACAAATGGAGAAGTCTGCAGAATAGAGGACTGCAAGTTCGAATTATTCTTCTTCTGTGTATGATTGCTTTTATAAATACTCAGTGCTCTTTTGGACGCATACCCATTTCCTCCCAATTACCCTTCCACTCTCTCTCTCTCTCTCTCTCCACCTCTGGTTTTCTTTCTTTTTATAATAAATGGTCTTTGCTACGTCCCCGAGGCTGCGCTGTTGGTCCAGAACAGAACCCAAACTGAAGAGATAGAGAGAGATAGAGAGACGGGTTTCTTTTAGTATTTGGAGAGAGATAGAAAGAAGCCATATTTAAAAGCAAAGACGCAGGGCCTCACAAGCCTTTTACACGTGATAAAGAAAACACCAAAAGCACTTGCATGCGTGTATAAAGATTCATCATCATCCTCATCACTCCCCCCCCTCTCTCTCTCTAAAATACTCCCATCTCTCTCTCTATCTCTCTCTCTCTCTCTCTCTAAATCTGAATCTTCACACAACCCATCTTTTAAATCTCTCCCCTTTTGGTTCCCTTTTAATCACTTCACGTTCTTTGGCAGCTACAACTTTAAAGCCTCCAGTTTTTATTTTTGTTTTCAAAGATCACTGCTTTGATTTGTTTGTTGAGAGATAGAGTGACTCAGTGAGTTCTTAATTGCTTGCTAGCTCTCATCAGTTATTGTTCTGCAAAAAGAGGAGTGCTTGCTAGCTAGTCCATAGTTGCTGCTGCTCAGTTTAAATGGCTGGTTGGTTGGTGAGTGAAGTTTGAGCTTTGTTTCTTTTGGCCTCTCTTGGACTTCGTGGTATTTAATACACTTTCTTTCTCCGTGGCATTAGTTTTGGGTATCCTTCGGATGGTGATTTTACTGCCCTTTTCAATGTTTATTCCTTCTCTTTGGTATGTTCTTGATTTTTGTTTTCTTCTGAGTGTTTTTATTCTGCCTTCCTTTGCAGTCATAAGGTTTTCAAATCTGTCTACCCAAATTAAATTATTATTATATTTCATTTGAGATATAAATGTTTTTTCCTATGTTTTTATCTGCTTGGGCCTATTCATTCTTATGTGATATTTTAATCAAAATTTCAGTTTTGGGTACCAGACAGTTTCAAGACACTGGTTTTGTCTTTCTGGGTATTTCCAGTTTTCGAGTTCCTGTTCACTTATTTACTATAATATTGTTATTGATGTTGTCTAAACGATTCATGGCCATTGGGCTGCTTATGGAAGCATCTAGACTAGAGGAGAGGAACACTTGGGTTTTGGGTGATAGTCTGTTTTGTCTCTGCATTTATGATTTTTGTTTCTGTTTGGGATTTCGTGTTGTATGATTCTTCTTGGCAGGTCTTTGAGATTGTTTATTTAATTTGTTCTTTTTCTTCTACTTTCTTTACTGAATGGCTCTGCAAATTACAAGTCAGAGGAAACTGTAGCTCTTTCTGGATTTTGGTATTCAGTTTTGTATGTATATGTATGTATTTTTTTAAGCGGTCAATCTGCTGAAACAGAGGTGAATAGTTGAACTTTCTGTTTTTGCAAAGGAATAGTAATGCTTGTCATAATCTTCAACAAAAAAGCAAAGGCTGGGCATTTATTTACCCGTACTTTTTTACTTTGCGTATGATACTCATGAAATTGAAATCTCATTATAATTTCCATTTATTCACCGTTTCAGAATTTTTCTGGGTTCCTTTTTAAGCTGACATGCAATTTTTCTCTATTTGTTTTTGGGTTTTTCCAGCGGAACTAGTCTTAAATCTGTGGGAGAATTTTGAGTGAAAGACAAGAAGGGAAGGAAGACATTGTGTTTCTGTGCCATCTGGTGAAGCTTTATCCTTTTGAACAAGTGCTTGTGCTTTGTATTTTCAGTTTCTGTTAGCAAAGCAACATGCCTATAAGAAAAATGAAAGAGAGCTCAGAGCAACACCTTGTGATCAAAACCCATTTACAGAACCCGGTGAACCCAGTTCAGAAGCAACCTAAGACTGCCCAAAATGGCAAAGGTCCACCGCCTCAAGAACCTCACAACCCCAAAACCCAAAACCAAATTTCACCTCCAACAAAAAACAGAGGAAGAAGAAGGGGTAGAGGTGGTCGGAAATCTGATCAAGGTGATGTTTGTATGCGACCGAGTTCACGGCACTGCACTGTGGCTCATATTCCTGCCTCACCAAGCTTTGCTAGTCCTCCTGTAGCTAGTACTCCGAATGGGTATGTGGAAAATGGTGGCAACTCGTGTTCGATGGAGATGGGCTTTCCTACTTCGAGCAAGTCTTTGAGTTTTGCTCGTAGGCCTGGTTTTGGACAAGTTGGGATAAAGTGTATCGTAAAGGCCAACCATTTCTTTGCAGAATTACCAGAGAAGGACTTGAACCATTATGATGTAAGCTCCTTTTTTTTATGGGTTATTTTCACAATAAACCTCTCTATTAATCTGCAGTACTAAAAATTGAATTGGTGTTTCCGTTCTGTCATAATATTTGGGCCCCTTAATCTGACATTCATTATGTTGATGGTGTTGTTTATTTTCGCATTTCTGTTGCATTGCAGAAGAAATTGAAAGAAGCACTGTTTTCATCCTGTCCTTTTCTTCGAATAGCATTTATGATATTTGAATTTGGCCTTCAATTTTGTTCTAAATGTTTTTTTGCCTTTTCACCATCAGTGATCTGACTCTTGCAGGTTTGTATAACTCCCGAAGTTGCATCAAGAAGTGTGAACAGAGCTATCATGGCTGAACTGGTGAGATTGTACAAAGAATCTGACTTAGGAATGAGACTGCCTGCTTATGATGGTAGAAAGAGTCTGTACACTGCTGGTGAGCTGCCCTTTGCTTGGAAGGAGTTCAACATTAAGCTTGTTGATGAACCGGACGGAATCAATGGCCGAAAGTGAGGACATTGCCTCCCTTTTCCTTCTGTTTCACACCATGCCTCATTTTCCCCTCTACGCTTTATCTAAAGACTCAATTGGATTATAATAATATCTAACATGAATGAATAATAGACAATGAAGTGAAAGAAATTTATTTTGTTTTATTTTCTATAGCACTTTGAATACATGAGGAGCAATTGGATTTTATTATTATAATATCCAAATAATTAATTTTAGATTACCTGTATATAATATTTCAGAAGAGAAAGAGACTATAAAGTGGTGATTAAATTTGTTGCACGAGCAAACATGCATCATCTGGGACAGTTTCTGGCTGGTAAGTGTGCTGATGCTCCCCAGGAAGCGCTCCAAATTCTTGACATTGTATTAAGAGAGCTCTCAAATAAAAGGTATAATTTATTACAGAATTTGTGACTGCTACGTTCTACTTCAGATTGAATTTATTATTTATCTCACCAAGTCTTCATTTGGTGAAGGTACTGCCCCATTGGGAGATCCTTCTTTTCACCTGATATCAGAACACCACAACGGCTTGGTGAGGGGTTGGAGTCGTGGTGCGGATTTTATCAAAGTATAAGGCCTACTCAAATGGGTCTTTCCCTCAATATTGGTAAGTAATTTGAAGTTAGTTGAAATTTTGAAAGGAAATTACTCATGGTTTGTCTCAAATGATCTCTCTCATATTTTATTCCTCTATTTTCATCATTTGTAGATATGGCTTCAGCTGCATTTATTGAGCCTCTCCCTGTAATAGAGTTTGTTGCCCAGCTTCTAGGCAAAGATGTATTATCTAGGACATTGTCTGATTCTGACCGTGTAAAGGTACTTAATACTTAATTATTTGCTGATGTGTTTTTCTCTCATACCATATGATTTAATCTAAAATGTCACTTTTAAATGTCGGCCAGATTAAAAAGGCTCTTAGAGGAGTGAAAGTTGAAGTTACGCACAGAGGGAGTGTTCGAAGAAAGTATCGAGTGTCAGGATTGACATCTCAACCTACAAGAGAACTTGTGTAAGTTTGAAGCAGCTCTAGCTTAAATTTTGCTGTCAGGTCTAGTGGTTATTGTTCTTGTACAATCTTTTTCCATTTTCCTTTGAACTCTTTCTCTTTCTAAGCATTCTCTCTCTCTCTCTCTCTCTCTCTCTCTCTCTCTCTCTCTCTCCCCCTTTTCCTTGATAGGATGCAAAGCCAGAAAATAATGTAGAATCCTTTTCTTTTTTCATAGCATTCCTGATTGAATTGTGCTAGTGTTCTATTTGCTGACACTATCTTTGTTCAGGTTTCCTGTTGACGAGAACTTGACCATGAAGTCAGTAATTGAATACTTCCAGGAGATGTATGGATTCACCATTCAACAAGGGCACCTTCCTTGCCTTCAAGTTGGAAATCAGAAGAAGGCAAATTACTTACCCATGGAGGTCAGTAATGGTCACTAAAAAAAATCTCATCTTCCCAATGATTATTTACTTACAATTCCCTTTTCAAATTTCTTATGTGGGATTTACACACCTTACACTTCTGCAGGCCTGCAAAATTGTTGAGGGGCAACGATATACAAAAAGGTTGAATGAGAAGCAAATTACCGCTCTGTTAAAAGTTACATGTCAAAGACCTAGGGATCGTGAAAATGACATCCTGCAAGTAAGTCTTTTAAAGATTTAGGTAATTGCTCATATTTCTTTTAAAGACCTAGGGAGCCTACGTGCAGGCTGTTAAGAGAAAAAAGTGAACACCATAAACCAAATATACATGTAGTTATGTTTATATTAAATAATGTAATTTGATGATTTCTGTTAAAACTATGCTACCCCATCGGTCATGATTATGCTCATAGAAATTTTAATTTATTCTTTTGACATTAAAACACAAACAGACTGTTCAACACAATGCATATGACCAAGACCCTTATGCGAAGGAGTTTGGAATCAAAATCAGTGAAAAGCTAGCTTCAGTTGAGGCTCGAATTCTTCCTGCCCCTTGGGTATGCTGCCCCTCTTCATACAACTTTTTGTTAAATGTTTAATTCAGAAAATATTCTCGTTGTTGTTATAAAGAAAAAAAAGAATATATGTTGACCATCTCATGGCACCCTTACCTGCAGCTGAAATATCATGAAACTGGGAAAGAAAAGAATTGTTTGCCTCAAGTTGGTCAGTGGAATATGATGAACAAGGTACCACACTTATCCACTGCAGTCACTTCTTTACATTTGTTAATATTTTGCTAGGCTACCTTTAGGCTTTTCTGAATGGAATAACTCCGTTTTTGTATGTACATGAATGTGCCAAATTTCCCATTAAACCAGGCTTTTCTGAATGTAATAACTCTGTTTTTGTATGAAAACCTTTATGTTACAATCAAGACTACTGTGCTTAAGATTTTCATTTCATAATTTCCTCCAGTATCTTTTTAGGGATTGTGTGGTTTTCAGTCATAATCTCTTCCTCACATGGTTCCTACTACTGATTTTTTGGTTTGATGCAGAAAATGATTAATGGAATGACTGTCAGCCGGTGGGCTTGTATTAATTTTTCACGGAGTGTGCAAGAGAGTGTCGCACGTGGGTTTTGTAATGAACTTGCTCAAATGTGTCAAGTATCTGGAATGGTATTTTTCTTTTTTCTCAATGCAATTGTTTTCTATTTTGTCATATCTGCATGTTTTTAGATCAAACATTTGGGTTATAAATATGTTTTTTGTTTTGTAGGAATTTAATCCAGAACCTGTAATTCCAATCTACAATGCCAGGCCTGAGCAAGTAGAGAAAGCTTTGAAGCATGTTTATCATGCATCCATGAGCAAAACTAAAGGAAAAGATTTAGAGCTCCTACTAGCCATTTTGCCTGACAACAATGGGTCCCTGTACGGTATGCCATATATGCCGGTGCTTTCACTTAGGATAGTTTATTAACCTTTGGCTTGAAATGCTCAAAGGTGACCTTTAAACTTAAGATTAGATCTGGAATTGCATATTTAATTGTAACTTGATTCTGCTATTTTAGGTGATATCAAGCGAATATGCGAAACAGATCTTGGTTTAATATCACAATGCTGTCTCACAAAGCATGTTTTCAAGATCAGCAAACAGTACTTGGCTAATGTGTCCCTGAAGATAAATGTGAAGGTTTGTTCAATTTCACAATATTATGAATACATGATGCTACAAAATTTCAAATTCATTTCACTCGTCATGTATTAACTATGAGAGGTGATTTGACAACAATCAGTTTACACGTGAAAAATTCCCAGACTATGTGCGACTCCATTAAGCATGAATGAGCTGATTTATATGGCATATGACTTGAGACAAAGTCACTAGTTTGAGAATGACAGCATCCTGTTTCGTTATTGCCTCTTGTGGAGTCGTTGTAAACCTTTTCTATTTATTTCGAATGGAAATTATCATTTTTGGTCCCAAGAATGACTGAATCCTGATGCTTTTTGGATCCATCCATTGTGCAGATGGGCGGCAGAAATACTGTTCTTTTGGATGCTATAAGCTGCAGGATACCTTTAGTCAGTGATATACCAACCATAATCTTTGGAGCAGATGTGACTCACCCTGAGAATGGAGAAGATTCCAGCCCCTCAATCGCTGCTGTAAAGGCCTTTACTACCTGGAACTTCTTTCTGCAATATATGCTGAAACCTTTGTTGCTAATCGATGTTTGTACTTATGCAGGTAGTAGCTTCCCAGGACTGGCCTGAAGTGACCAAATATGCTGGATTAGTTTGCGCTCAAGCTCACAGACAAGAACTCATACAAGATCTGTATAAAACATGGCAGGACCCTGTTCGTGGCACAGTCAGTGGTGGCATGATCAGGTATGAGAACTCTACAATCACTTCTTCTCTCAATCTAGTCTACATCATTTTTGCCCTCTTATTTGCTTGTAGCATCCTTGGCTTGCCCGCCACTCTTGCAAACCCATTTTGTTCCTTGGATCTTCTGCTTGCACACAATGCAACTCCATGCTGGAAGTTGTTGCATTTTACTCTTTTTTGAAGGTGTTAATATTCTATCTCAATATCATTTTCTCTTTTGTCCAGGGATCTTCTGGTTTCGTTTAGGAAAGCAACAGGGCAGAAGCCATTAAGGATTATATTTTACAGGTAAATGTCTTGTATACCTAGTGCCAGTGTATGCATGGCTTAATTTGATATTGGTACTTCATGTTGTTAACAAACACTCAGATTACCCTTAATCTAGCTTCTTTCGTGACAACTCCTGATGTGAGATATATGCGTCTGTTTTCCTATTTTTCTATTTTGTCGTGCTTTGTTCTTGTTTTAATGGCAAATATTCTGTGCAGGGATGGTGTAAGTGAAGGGCAATTTTATCAAGTCTTACTTTATGAGCTAGATGCAATCCGGAAGGTGAGAAGTGATTATCACTAGTATCAGATTATTCGAGATAAAAGTGGAAATTTCTGTTGCATTGATAAGTAATCTCCATACAGGCGTGTGCTTCGCTGGAACCGAACTATCAACCGCCAGTGACTTTCATTGTGGTGCAAAAACGGCACCACACACGATTATTTGCTAATAACCATAGGGACAGAAGCAGCATAGACAAGAGTGGGAATATATTGCCTGGTAAAGTTCAATCATCATGGAAACTTTTGTCTCTCATGTTGTTCTGACTTGTACTGATACTGAGAGTTCCATGCTCTGTGTTTATTGTTTTATTGTTTTATTGTTTTCAGGCACCGTGGTTGATACTAAGATTTGTCATCCGACAGAGTTTGATTTTTATCTCTGCAGTCATGCTGGTATTCAGGTACAAAATTGTATTCATCTTTTTACAAACATATAAATGTATCTCAATGAAACCATTTTCCATGAAGTCTAAAACAATCATGTTTCAAAAATTCACTTTTGCGATCAAGTGAGGCATGCAATGGGTGAGAATAAGATTCTACAGTTTGATCTATGGGCAAGCCCAACAACTCATTAGAAGGTTCTTTCTAAAGAGCAAGTGATTGGGGGATAGAATATCTAATAGATCCTAAATTTTCTATAATACTTTTAGTCCTACCTTTTGAAAGTTTATTCTCTTTTCTCTGGGCATAGCTGTGGTTGAAGAGGAAGGTTTTTGAGAATGATGATGATATCTTGAGTTGTACCCATATACTCATCTTATAAACAAAGATTAAATGCATATTGTTTCTTTTGCTATTTGTTATATTCTTAAAATCTTTGAAGGTTGAATGTATAAATATTTATCTCATATGGCAGGGGACAAGTCGTCCGGCTCACTACCATGTTCTTTGGGATGAGAATAATTTTACTGCTGATGGAATCCAGTCATTGACAAACAACCTTTGTTACACATATGCAAGGTGCACGCGCTCCGTCTCTGTTGGTAAGCCATTCTTCTACCCTTGTTATGTTCCTGAATAATTTTTTGCTGGCGAACAATCATTTCTCCAGAGAATGCAAAGCCATGACAGACTAGGATTCTAGCTGCAAAAAGTTCAACTATGTGCTTTAAAAGTTGTAGTTAGATTGACCAAATTCTGTGGCTCCTTTTGCAGTACCTCCGGCATATTATGCACATTTGGCTGCTTTCCGTGCTCGATTCTATATGGAGCCAGATATGCAGGAGAATGGCTCTACTGGTCATACTGCTAAGGGTACACGGGCTGCAGGAGAGACTGGGGTCCGGCCATTGCCAGCCTTGAAGGAGAATGTAAAGAGAGTAATGTTTTACTGTTAGAAGTAGAAGAGGATTGATGGTTTGGTCGCCGAGATGAGCTAGCCATAAACGATGCTGCAGTCGTAAGATCATTCACTGTTAGATTCGTTCTTCGTATATGGACCATTCATGCATGGTTCAAGGTCTTCCAGTTTAACCTAGCAGGAGGGAAGAAAAGAAAGGGTATTTCAACTTAGATCAGTGGTTATAGTGTTAGAGTTCTTTGATCATAGATAGCAGGTCCTTGTTCTCTTGCAGTGTAGACCCCATTATGGGAAGTTTATCAGTTCTAGCCTCTGTAAAGAAATGTTAATTAATCAATCAAATTTATATGTAGGAAAATTTTGCCCAAGTCTTCAAAGATGCTTCTCAAAGCTACCAGTCTTGGCAGTTTTGCTGGAGAAGTATCTCAGAATGAATGAGAAGAATTGCAAGTTATTAACTGCGATTCCTTCTGCAATTTACCAGTTACTCAGCAATAAATTGCTATCACGACCAAACAATCTGAACTCATAAAGGCAGCCAAAACTACGAGAGTAAGTTACCTACACTGGTTAAACCAAAAGAATAACTTATTACCTCCACTGGGATGTTGTCGACATCCTAAGTTAATCATGCACTAATGCACTTTCATTCGTTTTAACTTTTTTATATAACAGTGCGTGAGTAGTTTGAAATACTGTTACATTTGCGTCCCAATTGAAGTAGTCCAAAACTACAACTATTGAAAATTACAGCAGTGATAATTAAAGTGGAAGTTAGTGTGGTTGAAGATGGGTTGTCACTTGTCAATCATAATCTGCAGGGTTAAAGTGCTAGCATAATTGATAGTTGATATGGTAAATGTGGTTGTTTGCTGCAATTGGATGAAATGGACAAATGCAGTATCATTCTTTTAATGGGAAGGACTAGTCATCACGCCTGCTTCTTTCACTCAACTTATATTTGATTTCCAGTACAAACAAATTCCCAAATACATGGTCATGAAGGATGTTACTTGTTTGATAATAGTGGATGAAATGCAAATTCTCACTTTGAAATTAAATTTTCTTATTTTAAAATCAGTAATTATACCTTGCATTATTTCATATATTGTGTCAGGTATACATCAGTGGTGGTTCAAGTATTTTTGTACATCCAGTCATCTTTTTGTCTTTTGTTGCTCTCACAAGACTCATCCAACAACTAGTGTAGAGATTTGGGTATCTTCTCCACTTATAATTCTGGCTATAATGCTCCCACCTTTTTCCCATTTCCAGCATTTACTTCTTCTTCTGGTAATTAACTCAGCAGTGACATTTTAATTACCACTCGTCTCGTGAAAAGTACTCACACACCTCCATATTGGTTGAAAAGTTTTTACAAGATATATAACAGTTTATGTATTTATACATATCATTTCCCTTTCATATGACATTAATTTGTCCATCTTAAAATCACATTCATAAATTCCTTGAACATTCAAAATGCAGATCAAAGTTAGAAATCAAGAAACCCTATGAAATCTCTTCAACTTAATCAGAAGACTCTCAGTATCAACACTATCATATCCCATTAATCTAAAGTGGTCTCAGGTTCGAACCCCCCATGGCACCATGGTACATGCGTATGTGATAAACCCCCCTTCCTTATTGCTTGTATTAAAAAAGATTAACATATATAAGGATTAATCATCGTCCTGTGCTAATTAAGCTTCTTAATGTTGGAGAAACCTTGCCCTCTGGATCATTTTTTACTCAGAATGCAACTAAGAAGGCCTTGCTACCAATGGTGGCTCAAGTGCTTGGAGCATCTACATATTCGGTATGTGACAAATTCAACCTAGTTAATCACCCATCTGATTATTTCCCTTCTCATGAATGATAATTGACATATGAAAAACTGTGGAAAGAGTTGGGAGAATCAAAGAAAGTGACGTTTTAGATTATTTATTTTCTCAGGGAAACTGAAAACTCTTTGGGAATCTTTTCCGTTTATGCATTCTATCAAAAGAGAGGGCCCAAAGTCCAACAACCAACATACAGAGACTCTTCAGAGAGAGAGAGAGAGATGGTAAATTACATTTATACTATGAAACTTGGAAACTATTGAAGGGTTTCACATGGGCTCACAGTTGAGAAATTACATCATCAATTGCAATCACATTGCACACTTAGGAAACAGACACAGCCAATCTCACAGATTATTTCTACTGAGAATCCAAATTTGCCAGAATTGATCTGTGTGTCTGGTCTGCATATGATATCAAGTGATCAAAATATATATTGTATATTTGTCTTTTTGAAGCCTGAAGGTGGCACTTCAAGCCATATGGCTTCATATTCTATTCTCAATTTGAGAAGGTGAGCATTTAAATGACTGCCTGTACTGTACTTATCTGGTCCAATATTATTGTCAGAATACAAATAACTTGTCTCATTATCCCCCAACTGCCACAGAATTAATACACAGAGAGAGCAAATTAAAATCATGGTTCCATTTCAACACTCAATTTCAGATGTCTTCTACTTCTACTTTCTTTTCATCTACATCAGATTTAATTTATAGGGAGGAAATAAGAACTTGAAACAATATATACCAGAAATGTAAGGCAAGTTTGTTTTGTGCCATCATAACCCTATAAGGTGAAAAGGAAGATATATATTGTAACATGCAACAAGCTCAGAAAACCAGATCCTTAAGAAAGATTGTTTATTTTTTAAGTATTTTTGGTTAATAAAGAATCTTCAAATGGTCCAAATTCACTACTCCCATTCTCAATTAAAGTCTTCCTACATCTCACAAGCAGTTTCATCACCTTAGAAAGAAGTTCTGAGAAGTAAAATTGGACCCAATCTCATGAAATATGTCAATATTAAGTGTAAATTATATACACATAATTTAAGACCATATGTTATATAGTTGAATGACATTAAATTTATACAAATAAAAAAGCCCTCAGAAAGTTGTTTTCCCTGCAACATCCTGTGAAAACACAATGGTAATAGTCCACTTCACTGCCCCATCTCTCTCTCTCTAGAAAACTTATGATTCTATTCCATACCCTAGCCAATATAATAACCTAGCTAGGGCTTAATCCCCAGTCAATAACATGGATGGAATTTAGGAACCTCCAACTAAGACAAAATTTCAGGCAAGCACATCGAATTTCAGACCGTATGGTATTGAATGGAAAACCTTAAATTCATGGTAATATCATGAACACATATATGCTTACATATGAAATCTTGATGCAGACCGTATGACTAATAATCAAAAAGAGTACGACAGGTTTGCTCGGTAGCAGTGGCTCAATGTCCAAAGTGCCAGTTGAGGATCTTGAAATCATCGAACTGCGTGGAAACACACGGTTTCTGTCATTCAAAACCCTAACAACCCCAAAACAGCTGACATTTCCGAGCAGCTTTCCCACCAAAAAAAAAAAAAATTTAACATGAGCTGAATTTATCAATATACCAATTGACACCACAACAAAAACCCACATACATACTGTCGACTTATTGAGAAACTGAAGATCGTGACATACCTTTTATCTAGGGATTGCAAAGGTTTATGTGGGAATTAGGGTTTGATCTCATGCTACCAATAACAGGTGAAACTGCCACATGATCTGATCTTCCCTAACCAAAATAGGGAGGTTAAGATCATGCTGGCAGCTTCAACTGCTACAAATGCATGATAAGAAAATATGTACAGTACTCATGATCCTTCCTTGGAGCAAGACTAGAAATTTTGAGAGAGAGGGAAAGAGACAGAGACAGAGACAGAGAGAGAGAAGGGGGGTGGGGGGCCTTTAATTTGCTAGGTAGTGAGCTAGGGTTTGATGGAAAAGAAAGAAGATGAGAGGAGGGTATAAATAGAGGCAGAAGGTAGAATTATCATTTTATTAAGAATTAGATGGAATATTGAAAAGCTGAAAAAACTTAATAATAAAAAACAAAATTGAAAGATGTAAAGGGAGGGAGGAGGGTGGTCCCAATTGTGTGATGTTTGCATATTGAATATTATCACGCCAAGACTGCCCCCCATGCAGTTTGCTGCAGACAGATTAGTGAGTGTTTCCTTATTTGTGTGCATTTACATTAATATGACTTTTAGGTTGGGGCCTGAGGCATGTGGGGGACCCTAAATTCACATCTCTATCTCTCTCTCTCACAAGCAGCAGCAGCTGCAACAACAACAAAGGAAAGCATCAAACCATGAGAGCCAAAGGAAAAAAGAAAGAAAGGAGAGATGAGTGTGTTTGTTTGTTCAAATTTTGGGACCATTTTGCATGGTTATCTTACAATTACATAGATATTGCATAGTGTTTCACACATAAAGATGAAAGAAGAAAGCATCTCAACCCAAGAAAATGATCTCTGATTACGTCTCTCTCTCTCTCTCTCCAATGTGCATTCAATATATCCATTCCATTCAAGCATCTTTTTTCTTAAACCATTGATAATAGCCTTCCTTTGCAAAAATTTCCATTTGTTGAATTTTTGGTAGCTGTGTGCATCTGATTGATGCCAGCTGCACAATACTAGTTATTGGAAACATTTGATACCCTTCAAATTAAAGAAAGAAAGAAAAAAATATATATCATTAAGAAAAAAAGAAAAAGAAATCTGATGACGACATTTGGGAAAATGACTACTTGTTTGTTATAAAAAAAAATATTTAAAAAAAAGTTATTGTTGTTTAAAATTTAAAAATGTCGTCCCTCTTGTTTTTTAAACACTGGGTGTGATGATGAAACCAATATATGCAACCACACCACACCCTTTGCCATAAAGCTCATGAATAGCACAAGTTCGGTTTTTTTTTTCTTTCCCTTTTTGGGGTACATATATAGGAGGCCGAAGCTAGCCAAACAAAAACACTCAAACTACAAAGGAATTGATAGACCTTGTCCTAGCCAAACCTGGGACATGATTAGACCAAGGTGCCTAACAAGGTGAGAGCATAAGTCCTCAATTACAAGTCTGAATAAGTCTAAAAAGATCGAGGATGCTTAGGAGCAATAGCACAATTAATTGGTAAGATAATATATTAATAGAGCATTCGAAACCTTTTCAAGATTTCAATTTTTTATTATTATTTAAGAATCCATATTTCCTTTTCTTGTTAATTAATTAAACAAGCATAATATATATGCAGAGGCCGGAATATATTCCTTGGTTTTTATACTGTGACTCTAATGATTGAATATTTCAAAATTCCTAGTATACTGTATATATAATATATAAGGTCTTCCACTCGTCCCAGGGTAGCCGGTGCCTGACATATTCTCCACATTCACAGAGCCACTGGTATAGTACGCAATGTGTGTTGTTGCAACTTTGAGGGGAGAGAGTATCAAGCCATTACATGAATCCTGTTGCCTAGCTAGTATAATCTTCTTACCTTGATTTCACTTAACTTATTGGTTTTCATTGGGGTGTAACTAGGTTTTGTTGAGAGTGTATAGAATCCCAAGTTGGGATTTTAAAGTCGAGCCTCAACTCGTGGGTCGCTTGACTTTGAAGTTTTATGCTTTAATTTATAGCGTAATGTGCTCCATGCCACTCAAGTTAGTTTCAATCACTTAGTACAACATGCAATTGATCATGTTCTTAATTAGCATAACACGATAGTATTGGAGTAAGATAAGTGAGCAACATGCATTTTTACATATTGTGCTTACCCCACCCCCTCCCTCTTTTCGTTTTAGTTTAGTATTAATGTTAGACACATATATCCAAATAAATTAGATAAATAGATTAATTGCTTGAAAAAAAAAATGAAGAAGGAAAATATATAATAACAGAATAATGCTACTCTTACCACATTTGTATACCACATTCTCATACTACCTTATGTGGCAGATGAGGTGGACAGCCACATCAATTAAAATTAATTTAACATTTTCTTTTCTTTTATGTATGATTTATTGATATTTTTTAATTGATGTGACTGTCCACTTCATGTGCCACATAAAGTGGTATGAGAATGTGGTATGCCAATGTGGTAAGAGTAGCATTTAACATCATCATCACTATATTGAAATTCGAAATACAATTGATATTGACAATAAAGTGAGCATTACTGCATCATTATAGTTAATTCTGACTAAAAATATCATAGATTTGTGTTGTTAACGCCCTAGAATTAATATGAGAAAGAAAATAGGGAGAAACTTTCAAATAATACTTTTTTTTATCAAAGAGAAACTTCTTCAGATAAACTACAATATTAAAATTAAAGACATAAATATGACATCTAAAATACTAATCCCAAGTCCCTTTTCTAAAAAAAAAAAAACAGTCCTAGTGTCGTTTTCACTTTGAGGGGAGAGGAAGCCATTGTTCTTCCTTTCCTCTTCCCTCATCTCTTGCTCCCTTCTCTTCTCTTTCCCCATTTTCAGAGACAGAAGGTTTCCCCTATTTTTTTTTCGTTTTGTTATGATTTTCCTCCACCCCATCATAGGCGGTTGCGTTACGACATCGGATCTCCACCACCATCCTTTTTACAATTTCTTTATGTTTGGAATAAACCGCGGAGACTCTTTGGGTCTTCTATGTAGTTTTCACCTATCCTTTTGTGAGAGTTTTCCACCTCTCTTTTGTGATAGTTTTATTTGTATTGTTATGGCTTGGGTTTTTTTCAAGAGCTTTATCTCTATTTGATTGTTCTGAGTTTGCAATCTTACTTGGGATGCCTATGCCAGAGTTTCTTCAATCCTGTGTGATTGTTAGTGTATACGCACCATATTGTCTTAATTTTGATGTTAGATTGCTTCGTTATTGTAATGGCCCTTTGTGGCTATTTTGTATTGGCTCTTTATGACTAGTTTGTTTTGGCCCTTTGTAGCTAGTGGCTCTTTTGACTGAATTATGACTGCAATCCCAGAATTTCTCAACAACAAAGAAAAAAGAATAATGCTATTCTTACCACATTTGTATACCACATTCTCATACCACCTTATGTAACAGATGAGGTGTACAACCACATCAATTAAAAAGTGTCAATAAATCATAAAATAAAAGAAAATGTTAAATTAGTTTTAATTGATGTGGTTGACACATCATTTGCCACATAAGATGGTGTGGGAATGTGGTATACAAATGTGGTGAGAGTAACATTACTATAAAAAAAAAAGGTGCCAATTCTAAGAGTGTAACAAACTACCATGCTAAAATCAAAACTAAAGTGGACAAAAGGTGCACTAAAACTCTCAAATAATACTTTGACTGTAGAATGGTTCTCAAATAGACCCATTATCATTTTGATATGAAGTCGAGACTGCTGATATTGTAGATATTGTCTTATTATATTGATAAAAAAATAGCCCAACGTTAAAATATTCAACACTCCTTGTCTTGTGTATCCAAATCTTAGAAAGAGAAATATCGCTAGATCAAAGTGCTAGTTGATTATTGAAATTAGCAAGAATCGATTAGGCAAATGATCAATCAGTACATGGACTACCACCAGATTTGCGGATCGAGCCAGTTTAATTAACAACGTTCAAAATTGTTTTTAAAAGGCCATGGTGGGCACTTCCATTATATATTTCTGCTTGGAATATGCTACATCAATTTTTCACTCTAAAAAGAAAAAAGGAAAAAAAAGAACCTTGATTTACATGTTTGGAATTTTACTGCTGATGGCAGGCATATATACGAATGCAATAATTTCCACTTACCAACTCGATGGTTGGTTACCACTGTTAAAAAGTTTCACTGTTAATTTCATCATAATGTGGAATGTTTCTGGGGTCATGATGTTAGCAAGATTGTAGCATGATGCATATGCCCTTAATTTTTACATGACTGACATCCCTAGCCAGATCCAGGCTACAAAAATTATGGTGTGCCTACCTAGTTATCTGGTCTGCGCGAAATTAAAGAATGCAATCAATTCTTATCTAATTTTAGTGTCTTAATTAATTTTTGTAGTCATAATAATACGATATTTTAAACTACTCTAATGTACGGAAAGAGAGATATTAAATTCATACACAAAGGGTGAACACACTATCTTAAAAATATATTTGCTTGACATTAATAAATATATATATAAACTTTGCTAATTGTTTGTTGGTGTAATGATGTGTGATCTAAAGCCCAAACATTGAATCATTATAAGCCTCTCCACCCTCCCCCCACCTTCTGAATCTGCTGCTATATTATGGTGCGGGACCATAAGCTTAGTTGAATTCATTTTACAATGTGTAGAGGCAGATGGTGGGAGTAATTTAGCCTAAGCCTATAAGCAACTCCTACCTACCCATTTGATGAGGTTGCTCTGAGAATGTGGTAAAATACTAGAAATATGAATTCCGCCCTTAATGGGAAACTTGAAACTTTATATGCCATTGCCAATATGGTGGTCCAATACTACTCCAACTGCTGACCAAAATGGAGCTCAAATTTTTCACTTTCACTAGCTTGTACACCAATGTACTGCAATTACCCTCCCCCCAAGTGGAAGAAAAAAACAAGTAAAAGAGAACAAAAACAGTAAAAGTAACATGTACAAAGTAACAAAACCCACGAATTCAGGTAAAAGAACTTAAAGGCAACCTTTCAATTTTCCATTACCTTAAATTGCATGCGATGTGGTTGACATTGGTTTTTGTACAATGAACATATATATATATATATATATGTAAGTGTTCCTGATGAAAATAGGTACTTTAAATCAAAACATGGCTTAGAGATGATGGATCTTAAGGGTTTTGGTTGCTCATCACTAGTCACATCCCCCCTACTTACCACTGATATATCCAGCACCAACTTGAACTTGAGAGAGAGAGAGAGAGAGAGAGAGAGAGAGAGATGGATTTTATAATTTCCTTTGGGGTGTGTTCCCTAAGAGTTAAGGGCTATAAAAGGGCTAGGTTATTAAGAAATCTGGTCCCTCTTTTGTAGGATGACAGGCAGAGTTGGCTGGAGAGACTAGGGACTAGAGATTAGGGTGGTCCAGGTCCTGTCCTGTTGCTAGCTCTGCTCTGGTTGTAGATATGCTTGCTGTGCTGGTGCCTACCCAGTGAGCTGTGAGGCTGGCGGCTAGGCGGCTAGGAGGGAGAAGGAAGGGCAATTACATTTACTAATTGCTGTCTCTCTGTCACCTTATTTTAGAATTCAGAATTATAATTTAGAGTGGTTTATGTTTATCCAAAAGGCAACTACAGCAGTGCAGTTGATGGATAAAGCAGAACACTGCATCAGCATCAGCACCAGCCCCAGCCCATTAAACATTTTAAACTAATATAATTGCTACTGTTCCAAAAGGCTGAGGGCCAAAGGGTATATAGACTGAAAAATTAGGTTCAAACTCAAGTTCAATGGACGGACATACTGTTTTGATCAATTAATGGACAAACACACTTTCTTAGTCAATTTATCTAACCCATATTTGCTAATCCTAATTGTTTAATGTCTGTAGTTTGTATAAGTTTTTATTTTGATATGTCTCCCTGGCGCACCCAGAAGTTTTTTAGCGGAGATGCAATATTGACTAAGTATGAAAAATGGTTTTTCGGAATAATCATTTTCTCAAGATAATTTTTGACGGCTTTTATTCCTTACACATCAAATAAGAAAACTTGATTTTATGGGATTTTAGTATGAAGTATATATTGACTTAATGAGCCATCATTTTTAGCATAAATCGTATTTTGCACTAAAACCGATTTTTCATATTTTTTGGTAAATACCACGAGGTGTCCCCACACCCGAAGGGTGGGATTAATCCCCGCTCGGGGTTCGGATTTTTCATATTTTGATTTGGTGGGAATTTGATTTTATAATATTTTTATTTGAACCCAAATAGGGGGTATTTCCTTATTTACATTGTAAACTTAAGTAAATTGAGTAATATAAAAATAAATGAAAGTAAAAGGACAAAGACATTTACTTAAATGTTGAAAATTGAAATAAGGTAATCTGTACACCAGTTGAGCAAATGGGCAATTTAAAGCACCTACAATGGTTTTTCCGACGAGAGAAGATGCAGTTGTACATCCTTGTGCTTTAATAGGTCCGCCACCCCCTTCCATGCTTATTGGCACTAAGCATCTTTTTTCTTTTGGGAGAAGATGTTTAATTATTACTGCACTTGCTGCATGCATGTGGCACACCAAGTCAAAACACAAGACAAGTGGAATGGTGGCTTTTATTTTAAATTTTTTACTTTTTCCTTTTAGAGATCAGTTAGGAATAGCCCATGTTACTCCCACTGTGGTTGTGTATTAACAGTGTGCCTTGGGAAAAATAGAAAATTCTGCTTCTTCCGACCACCGGTTGACCATGGTGCTTAGGGAAAAGTACACTTGTCTATTGAATTATGTGAATATATATATTCAATTTAACAAATAATTATCTTTTATATAAAATGTTTTACTCGTTAGGAAAAAGTAGTGGCTCAATAGTTTCAACCCTATTGTGCTTTAATCTTCCATATATGTATTTATTTTGTGGCTGTGATGAGATTCTTTTTTCTTTTTTTTTTCTTTTGGTCAAAGCTAAAAAGAAAAGAGGGGTTTTCTCATGTACATTGTCAAGGTGCCATAAAAAATCAAATCTGAGATAATTGATATGCAAGCAAGACCCTTTTCACTAGACTAAACCTCATTGGTTGATGGGATTGTCTCAATTAATTAATTTGCACTGTTGTATTATTCTTTTTCGGGTTGAAACCCAAGACATAGCCCGAAGCCCAAAACCAACAAAGTACGCCCAAGCATAATGTAGTATGATAGCTAACCGGATTGCGATGGGCATGTCCTTCTAGCCGTCTCCAATAACATTGGTGAGAATTCCATAAATGTGGCTGAAAGTGTTGCTCTTCGGGATGGTCTTGTTGCTACTATTGAGAGAGGTTGGGATCAAATTGTGATTGAAGGTGACTCTGAGCTCATCATTGATAGTATTCTTAAAAAAGCTAATCCCCCTTGGAGTATCCAACGGATTATTCAAGATATTTGGTCCATTTCTTCTTCTATCGTCTCTATCCGTTTCCATCGGCGGATGCGATTGCTAAGCTGGACCATGGGTTATCAACTCAAGTTTGTTGGGAGTTTGGTCTTCCGTTATCTATTTGTTCCCCTTTTTATTTCGACCTCTTTGGGCACGCTTGCCCAATGGGTTTTGTGTTGTAATTTCTTTTTTCCGCATAAATAATAATAATAATAATAATGTAGTATGATAGCTAACCACACAAGAGATCTTTTTTTATATCTTGATATATAGTATTTTGCAAATGATCCTACTGGCTTTGGCGCTAAACTTTTAATTTAATTAACTTGAAAATGGGTAGCAGATTGAAAATGCTTGTATGTATATGTAGAAATAAGAACCACAAATCTCTTAAAAAAACACCAGTCAATCTCACTCCGCAAAGATAATTACTAAACCAAAATTATTATTACAATTCTGTATTCAGCCAAAATTCCCAAAGTTTGTGTTTACAACAAATCGTCCCCAAATTTTAACATGCAACTCTAAAATTCTTGTGAGGCAGATCCAATGTCTCCTTTCCCTTTACCAATCTTCTTCGGCAACAGAGTCTAATGAATGTTTGGCAAAACACCGCCATTAGCCATAGTAACAGTCCCCAAAAGCTTGCTCAACTCCTCGTCGTTACGCACAACCAGCTGAATATGCCTTGGAACAATTCGATTCTTCTTGTTGTCTCTTTTTTGTTTTTAGCTAAATTGGTTAGAGTGGAACTTTTGGCATAAAATGTATCCCAAATTACATTTTGGGTTTTCTGGTTTGGTACATTTTCTGTTTCGGGTCCCGTCATTTTAATTTTAGCAATTTTATTCATGTAATTTTGCTTAGTTAGCACTCAAGACTTATAAATCTAACATTATTAAGAAAAATAAATGTACATTTTGAGAAGGGGAAGAGGAACAAGCAAACGGGTGACTTTTCATTTTCCAGCATTAAGTCTCCAAACCACAGTCCTAACGTGGACAAGAACACGAAGAAACTATAAAGAAATGGAGAGAGAGGTGTCAAACCTATTGCAAGAGATACTGGATGAACATTGTACTTCCCTGCAATATCAATGTATTCCTGTGAATGGAAATAAAAGCAGATTAGTATTTCAAAATTTGATAAATACAACAACATGCAGTAAAGAGACCAAAAGCTAGAACTAGAGATAATATTCAAAATAATTTTCCTTTTAGAACAAGGAGTACGGCAGACATTCATGAACTGCTATGGCACAGATGTAGAAACACAGGCTTGTATAAAAAATATTAATAACCACTGGGCATCATACCACTAAGATGTAAACATGACATTGAAACAAAACCAGTGAAAATGTATGACTATCATTTTCTCACCCAGAGGGCCAGATTTTTATCAAAGTTTTCAAAAGGCATTTGTGCTAACTTGAATTCAAAGTTCTAAATAACCTTAGATTTTTCATTTGGCCTATCAAAGTGAAGAGAATAATATCCATACCATGGCTGCTGCTCTTATGATGTGATCGGACAGGTTGTATCAGACCCCCAATCAGGCAAAAAATACATCCCAGAGAGTAAACCCATTGCCAGGGGGCTGTAGGCTAATAAACTGATGCTAAAACATTCAATAGCCCAACAGAAAATCATTAGTAGTATTACATGAAGTGGCAGAACTCATTTATAAATAATATAATTAAATCGATCATTTTACCACTCAATAAACTCACATGAATAAGTTTTATTCAATGGCTTACCTAGGTTTGAAAGCCATAAAAATTGAAAACCCAAAATGCACGTTTAGATAAGAAGCCCTTCCCCAAAGTGACTCTCATGTTCTCTGTTGGAATTTTAATTCCACTTACTAATGTTATATTATTCAAGCTACTAATTAGCAAGAATATTCAATTGAATTTCTTCAAGAACTGCTCAGGAGTCAGGACAGGATAGGAAAAGTAACATAACTTCAACTTCATCAAGAAATTGGCATGCACAAATCAAGCAAGCTTTCCCAATCATTTCATACCGGATGAAATAATTAATTGTTCAGCTATTCACTTTTTCTGAAAACCAACACTTTGAATACGTCTCATGATGACAGCATTCAGCCAACCCAGAATCAAAAGTTCGACAGAGCAAGCTGTATGAGTTCTATCAAATCGACAATAAGTTGCATTAGTCCAAAAATCAGCAGCAACAATGCAGTAAGCATTTGACTGAGAGTGCAATGATCAAATAGACAACCTACACAGAGACAATCTTTGGATGGCGAGCAGCTACCTGAACAAACTTCATCACCCCATATGGTGTTTCGTTACTGAGACCAACATATCTAATCTTCAATACAAAAATTTCCTTTCAATAAACATGGGAATTTTATGCTCTTAAAACATTGCAAAATAAAGGAAAAAGTCACCAAACTAAACGACTTATCAAAGAAAGGGGAAGAAAGGCAACAGTATGAAACTAACCTTACCAGAATCAACAGCTATTCCTAGAGCATCAAGTTGTTCGTCTATGGGAATCGAACTGAACTTTCGGGTTGGATCATACTCAATTTCTCCAAACATGGGAACATAGCTACAAAAACAGTCATTAATCAGTTCAAGTCTTATTAACAGGGATTGTGTAGTCCCAAAACACTAAAAGGAAGGATCTACATACAAACCGATCAGGCCATTGTAATCTGTCTGCAATCACCTTAAGCTGCATTTAAACATTACATAACTCATCACTCAGCACAGCATAACACGAAGCGTTTAAACCGAAGCAAAATTACAAACTGTTTGCTTGAGCAAACCTGCCGTCAATGGCCTCGGTGATATTCTTAGCATTCAAACACTTGGGGCCATCTCGTATCCAAGTCATCTGCCCAGACGGTCCCGTAACCTGTAATATCAGAACAAATTTTCACACATGAGAAGTGAAAAGCAAGCTGGCACACCATTATTAGCATGAACTGATACTCTCAGAGTTACTTTACAACCTTGGTGGCCAAAACGACGCTCCTCGCTCCTCCCCTGAGTCTGGGCTCGCACCACTGGATACATTTCTGCAGAGATGCCGGCCTGGAAAGTTTGGTCGAGGCCGGAAACGTGTTTTGCTCGCCAAAGTCATCGTCCCAGCGAAGAATGAATTTATATTTGAGGATGAGAGGGAGGGCCAAAGAATCAGACTCAGTCGGTAAGATTGGGGGCGAGGTTGAAGAGAGGCACCGCCATTGCTTCGCCTGAGAAGCTCTTTGAGTTTGTCAACTGTGAGTGGAACGGGAAGGAGAAAAATAAGTAACTGCTATATCGGCAGAAGTTTCGTGGATTTTCAGGGGTTGGATAAGATAAAAAGAGAACGGAGTTACTATCGAAGTGTTCGTTATCGCTAATTTTCACAACCACCAAAAAAAACAAAAAATCGAAAAATCGGCCTAGGCGGCCTGGGCGGGTTGGTTTTTTTTTTTCAATTTTTTTTTATAATTTATAATTTATAATTTTATTTTCCTGGATTTAAAACAGTCTTGGAGGGAAATGGAGAGCAGGAAGAGATAGACTTAGAGGCCTAGCCTTTCATGTCAAGTAATTTTCTTTGTTATATGCTTTACGCTTAATTTTCCCCATGTTTTATATCAATTATGGTACTTTATAATTTATATATCCTTTTATTTTGCATGATTTTGAAAATAATTAAAAAAGAAATAAAAAAACGCCTAGGCCCCAATTACTCCTCTAGGCGCTAGACCTATTTTTCAAACATCGCTTCCACCACATAATTGATACAAAATATTTGTTTACTAAAAACACCTGCAAATAAAATTATTTTTTACATTCACAACTATTTCTTGCTGATAATTAATACAAATATTTGTTTACCTATTAATTTTGGCCGAGAAAAACTATTTTTCATTAATACACTCTTTTTTATCCTGCTTTCTTTTCCATTTCCCAAAATTAAAAGTGGATTTAGAACTTTTGTAATAACAAAATAAGGGATAAGAGGGCAACTAATTATTGTTTAGTATACAATTTAATTTTAGAAAATGCATCAAATCATTTTGGTCACATTGACTTAGATCTTCAAACATCTATAATTTTGAAGATCACAATTTTGATTTAGAAACGTAAAAAAATTTCATTTTACTTTTCATTTTGTAGGTATGACATCCATTTATTTAAAGGGCTAAAATAAGATACTCGTCACCATATATCTTTAAATAACCCAAAAGAGATAATATTAAACTCTTATTCTATTATTTTGATAATTATAAGTTTTTGCGTACATGCATATAACCAAATTCCAAATCTGCATAATAAGAATTTGGAGAGCTATTTATGATTTATCTGGCCAACTTACAGTCTCAAAATAATACATGGATAACGAAGCGTCAGAAACTACCACCAATAAAAATTACAAATCTCCAATTAGATTACAGACCTGACTCTTACAGAAGACATAATAATACAACATAGCTGCCTAACCTGACACAGCAAAAATACATCATTGGGGCTACAAAATTTGGAGTTCTCTATAGATTATTATTGCCTAAAAGTTCAACCTAGTATTTCTAAGTTCTTGATTTTGGAGGAGAGCTGCTGTGTTTGAGTAACAATTCGTAGAGGTTGTCAGCTGTCGGACGATTCTGTGGATTCTCCTCAGTACATTGGTAGAACAAGTCAACAAGAAATCTCAGTGTGTCTAAGTCAGCCTCTGTTCCGTCAAGCTCCGCACCAGCTTGAGTCATTATTGGCTCGTCCAATGACCGAAATGCCTCCAACTCCTCTGTCAACTTTGGCCGTTTTCCCATCTGTATGCAACAAACAATAAGCAGATTTACTTCAGAGGTGAGGAAATATTCAACCTTAAAATCTCATTAGAATATAAACAAATGTAACCTAAAACAATTAGCTAACACAATCTAGATGCATGATTGAAGGCTGTAAATCAATTTATCAACTGTCATCCGGAGGAAAAGTACTCTAGAAACCCCTTACAAGGGCTCTACTACAGCAACCTTAGGGTCCTAATGCCAAACTTACTTATGGAGCTATGGAATAAACATATAAGGATTAAGATATTCTCTTTCTCACTTCACTGACTAAAAGATTCCAACTTCGGTTTCAACAATTACTGATGTATTACAAAATATACAATATTTACAAAATATAAATCACTGAAAGTATGGACCCCTCAAAACCAGTCCCGCTATTTTCATAACTCACATTCTCTAACAAACCTTACAAAAGTCTTCATAACAGAGAGAGAGAGAGAGAGAGAGAGAGAGAGAGAGAGAAGATTAGTACCATCAGAAGTTCATGAATCTCCATTTCAGATACTCCCGCATAAGGAATTTGCAAAGTCAACATTTCCAACAGCAGGCACCCAAAGGACCAGATATCAACTTCCTGTAACAACAAAGGAATAAAACTTAAACTATGCAAAAAAGCAAAGTTGCACTGATTTAATATAGAAGAAAGCGACAATATTGAGGTTGGAACACTTGGAACCATCTAGAACTTCAGCACACATGTATGTTTTAGGTAGATAGATTTCAAGCAGTGCGATTTGTGGTTTTCCTAAATTTAAAATTGAGTTATGGTGTACAAGGTAATGTGGTAGCATTCTTCACATGCTGCAAATGCTATATATCTGAAATGGCAATTCATGGACTTTATCACTTGTGCAACAAAAGTCAATTTGAAAACCAAAATATAGTGCATCTTGTAAGCAGAGCAAGTATTTTTCATTAATTTAAGAACAAAAATCCTTGGCATGGAAAAGACTTACCAGTCCATAAATATTTCGTTTATGCATTGCTCGCAAAACCTCTGGGGCCATCCAGCGAGGTGTTCCAACACAAACATCCGCATGATGTGTTCCTATATGGGCGATACAGCATGTATGCAAGTAAGACCGAAGAGGAACTGCTCTATCAAAATCACAGAGCTTCACAACAGATGTTCCATCAGCTCTCTTCTTATCCAAATCAACCAAAATATTTTCACTTTTTATGTCACGATGAATTATGTGCTTTGAATGCAACTCCACTAGTGCACATGCGACATCTTTAGCTATGCACAAAGCTAACTCTACTGGGACATGCTTCTCACCAGCTTTTGAAAGCTTTTGTATAAAACTCTGTCACATGATGGAGATGAAAAGATTTAAAACAAAATATAAAAACGCTAAGCAAAAGAAAACCTGATAATTTAACCAGTAAAATTCACCTGTAAGGAACCGTCCTTTATGTCCTCCATCCAAATTATTGATTGCAATATCCGATGCTCATGACTACCATCTACAGAAGGAGCCCACGTGGATGATATCTGATGTCCATACATTTCTACTATGCATGGGTGTTTCAGAGCACCTAAAATTCTTATTTCCCCTAAGCAACTGTAGTCGAAGTTCCTAATTTCATCCGTTAAAGCCCCACATACCTCTAAAGTACGCATCTGCAACATCCACCAGCAGAACCAATTGGTTAATAGTCAATGGACAAAGAAACATTGGACTGGAAAAACAAAACAAAAAAACAAAAAACAAACCTAACCTAACCAGGCATATTAAGAAAACCTAACCAGAAACTACAACCACCACCAAACTAATTAAAAGCTTAGAAGAAGAGTTAGCTAACATAAAACTTTCAACAATGACTCACAACATAACTGTACAAGCTTTAAAAAAAAAAACACAGCCAGATTTAGATCATTATCATGACTACAAACAGCTCCAATTTTTTCGAGCCTGTCACAACTAAATAAACAGCATACACACCTTTCCTGCTGCCTCATTTGATCCATATTTGAGCCGGATGAGCGAAGTAACAGATTTTTTTGGAGTTTCACCACAAGAGGACACAGAAGGGAATGAAGTAGGACTAATGGGAGGAGAAACTTTGGTCCGACTGAGAGGAATATACCTGCCACCAAAATATATAGATAAATCCACAAAACCTCAGTAACAAATATCCTTTTAAGACATAAACATGCTATGCCTTGTTCATGGTAAACATAAAAAATTGTTTTCAAAGACCGCACCATGGGTTTACCAGCTAAGCAGACAATATGTGTACAACAGTTCAAAAACCACAACAAAAAACAAAACCCAAAAGGAATTTGAAGTAGGGAGGGTCCTAGAAAAAAGGCAAAAATAGCACAAGATACTGTCTGAATGAAGAAAAAAAAAATTCAGAATCAGAAGCAGTAGAGTTGAAATGCAACATAGCAATACAAGGTTCTCCACTCAAAAGGAGCTAGATTCTGAGCACAGACAAGTTGATGATCAAACCAAGAAGTGAAATTACAAATCATGGAACACCAGATTTTTTTTTTTGGGGGAGTTGGGTGGGGGGGCGCACGTTGGGTGGGGGGGCGCACAAACCCCCATTAGTCTACAGGGTTACCAGGAGTTTCATGATAACCCAATCCAAAATCACTTCGGCATTGCAATACAGTGACCCATAACATGAATAAGTAACAATGAAGAGATTTCCCAAGACCGGTTCATACATACAAGAGATACTGACCTGCAATAATATTCAGGATTTGTCTCCTCTCTTATATCAAGCGGACGACATGCATCAACTACCATCCGAATCTCTGAGGACCCTCTCTTGATTAATATAATATTCCACGCATGTGGCATGAAATCCAAGTAACCCCTAACAAGCTCACAACGTACTCGAGGCTTCAATCGATCACATAGATACTACAAAAATTAAGCTTCATCAGATTACAACAACAAATTAAAAGACAATGCAAATAACAAACATCAGTACAAACAGATATTAAATAATAAATTTAGCACAAGAATCACCTTGAATAGCAATGCTCTATGCCTACACACACCAAACTGCAAGGTTCCAATGGGAATTACGATGGACTTTTGTCGTGCTTTAAGAGAACGGAGAGACTTCTCACAGAGATCAGAAAACCCAATATCTTCAACAGTCTTTGCAACTGGTTTAGTAGACAAACTAATAGAGTCCATATTTCCTGTTGGGCAAGTGCAAACAAAGGGCTTCCTGTAGTCTGAAAGAGGATTAGCTTTACGTGCCCATTCAACAAGAGCACCCCTATCAGTTCCCCCAAAATGATCTGATACAAAAAGAGCAAGAAACGATGCAATCTGTAGCTCATCAGCTTGATTTCCATCTGAATATAAACGATACACCGATTCTTGGGCAGAACGTAAAATTGCATCCAACTCTGTATCCCATTCCTTGTCCACAAGAAGAACTTCGCGTGAGTCAAGATGGAAATTTTGCTCATAAACCTCTAATGGCATAAATGGCCTGTCACGTCCTGCATCATAAAAGCCTTCTGAAAGATCGTCCTCAGTACTGCAAAATGAAAGTTCACTATACTTGCGAGATAAATTTGAACTGTCAGCAGCCCTAGATCTTGGATACTTGAGCTGTCTCGGATTATCATGATGCCCATCAAAGGGCCTCTTGTGCTGAGTTGTGCTTTTTGATATTTCTGACAATGTACCTTCATCTTGCTTATTAGCAGAAACCTCTTGACCAGGGATCGACGATGCATCAAACTCACAAAAATCCTTTTCATCACTTTTATCTACTGTGTTAGAGTCAATGCTGACAGATGAGCAATTTCCTACATCAAGCTCCTTCTTCAAACTCACTTTACGGCATACAACATCTTCATGGACATTTTCACTTCGAACTTCCCTAGAGAGGGAATCTTTATCACCATCATCATCATCCAGATTGATAATATCTGATGCCCCTTCAGGACAAGATTCAGAAGCAAGACGATCTGTGTTGCCTGGTTTACATTCTCCATCTTCCTTCAAGTGTAACAAGTTGGAAGGATCCATACCTCTCCACTTCCTGCTGTTGTTCAGGCGCTCTTGACGAGCTCTCTGCTGCAAATGATACCCTTGCTTCCGCCATCTACCTGACTTCCGGGCTGCACAACACCGACTGTTTGATGGATGCCCATGCCCAATAATTAGGCTTGTTGAACTATGACGAGAGCCTGTCGCAACATTAACAATATGAGGCAAATCACAATATAATATATGTGTGTGTGTAGAGGGAGAGAGAGACAGAGAGACAGAGACAGAGAGTTGATTACCTAAAACTGAAGATTACATAAAGTATAGATGTAACTCTACGGCCTTACCTCTACGAGAAAGACTTTCATCATTCTTCTGAATGGGGGTTTCATATACATCCATTTCAACAGAGGAACTGCTACAATCATCATTGAGTGTGTCCTTTCCATTCCCTTCCAAATTGCAGCATATCCATGAAGGTATTTGTAAATGCATGAGAAGCTTGTTGTACTGAACCACAGAAGATCATGCAACAAACCATTTAGGTTTGCATATCATATATCGTTTAAAATAGAATCAACTAAATAATGATAATTCCAAAAGAAATCAAGAATATACATAATACAACTCAAAAGATAAAAGAAACAGAAAAAATTCATAATCCATTAATGAATACAACATATATTTCCAACAGGTGAGATGAAAATAAACCAAGAAAAGAATGAGATCAGGGAGTCCACCATGATTTTACAAATGCACATACACACTGTTTCCCAAGAAATGAAATGAATTCAAAAAGGTAGTTGCACCATGGTTGCAAGAAACATGATAGCCTACCATTTGTCCAAAGATAGCTCCTTTGCTACTTATGTAATGGGTTCAGGTGGTTGGGCACCAAAAATAAAATAAAAGAACAAAGAAACCAGAAGAGAGCAGCAACAGAACATGATTTTCAGCAAGTTAAAGAGAAAAGTTTGGGAAATAAATCAAATCTCAATTCAATGAATTAAACATTGGAATGTGAGTAATGTGAATTATAGAAGAATATAAAACCTGAAAAAAAATACTTGACTATGATACTCCTGGTTTGTGGTTGTATGTACTTACCTGAAGATTTAAATTCTGGAGGTTGTGCATCAAGTCAAGTTCAAGAAACCCTAGTGATGTCAACCTATTATTAGACAGGTCCAAGATCTCCAACCTTTGCAGAGAGGACAAAGTCGAAGGTAACTCCACCAATTTATTGTTAGCAACTTTTAATGATATCAAGGCATTTAAATTACTAATTTCAGCTGGCAAACTCTTCATCTTGTTGAATGAAAGATCTAGATATTCCAAATTGTATAAGCAGCCAATTTCTGGAGGGAGGTATCTGCAGGAAACACACCATAAAGGATCAAGTTAAAGGTAACTATTTTTTACATGATACAAAAATGAAGAAACTAACAGTCATGATGTTGGTTTCCCCAATTTTAAGGTCCCAAGTTAACATCGTTCTGTTACTTTTTGAGTGTTTGTTAGCAGTTGTGTATCGTAGAGTTCATGGAAACTGAATGGTATGACCATAAGCATACATATATTAAGACAAACACAGACATTTCAGAATGTTAGAACATCACTCACACAAAAAGTTCATTAAGAAAATTTTAAATTATCCCTTAAGAAAAACTCAAGAAACATCTAGGCATAAACACTAATGCAATCATTAAGTCATCCTACTCCCTCATCAAGCCTAACTTGTAATGATCCTTGAAGCTTAAGCTTCACTGAGTTAGAACCTATTCTAGCTCACTAACTAGCCTAGATGCACAATGCTTAAACCATTTAGGAGCTCAACTTCATGTGGGCTAATTTTGGAATACTAAAGATGTAAGCTTTTAAGGGCAAATATCACGGTAGGTACAATCTCACTACTTATGCAGTCTATATCACTAAAAAAAAAACTTGAAAGTAAAGCATTCCAATGAACCTGATAGAGAAGTCGCAAACAGAGAGCTTGGTGAGACACTTGAGCCCAGCAATCTCACTCAATATCTGCAACGCTGAAGGCCTCGGTGGCACTTTGGAAAGCTCAAGCTCTTTCAAGCCTTCCAATTTATTAAATGGCAACCCACCAAACTCCGGCGACGGTATCCTCACTTGCAAGCGTTCCAAGCCCACCAAGCTCCCGAACTCCGACGATGCCAACGGTGGGATCAAATTAATCTCATTCCCAAAAAACTTCAATGTCCTCAACCGCTTGAGCCCCCCAATAGAATTCGGCAATAAATTAAACACGTTTTTGTACAAATACAAAGCCGCAGCGTCGTCAGAATTCTCCCTGATCGAAAAGTCCAAGCTTTTCCCGGAGATGTCGAGAACTGCCGACTCGTCCTCGGCAGTGGCAGCATCATCTCCATCTTCCACAGTCGAATTGGAGGCTTCTGGTTCTCCACGCTCCTTGAGGTTTTCGAGGGCTTCGGGGGCAGCTTCGTCAGAATCGGGGACTTGCATTGAAAATCAGAGCTGTAATTTCAAAATAATCCGAATTTTTGAACTGCCCCGGACGACAGATCTGTTTGGGATGAGAGAAAATATAGGATTAATGGGCATTGGAGGAAAGAATGACGGAAAATAATAAAGAGAGCCAGGGAAGGAAGAAAGAAAATCGAAAGAGGAGCGGGGAAGAAGACTGACCGCTCCTTTGTGAATAATTAGAGAGAGAAACCCTAGAGAGCCGAGAATTTAGTACTTTTTACACAGTAGTTTCCCCGAAGCAAAGTACAACGCATCACGCATTATATATATAAATTCCTGATTTGAGCACCCCACCGCGACTTTTCTAACCAAACAAGTTTTGCAGGATCCTGATTTAAATATGAATTTGTTACTTTTTAATGTTTTGAGGTGTCAAAAATCAACGCACCGCATTGGATATTTCTTTTTTGAGAAATTTTTTTGTACCTTTAAGTGAGGGGTGCACTGAGCAATTTGGAAAGTACTTGACAAATTCTAAGCCAACAAATAAGAAACTACTTGGCACTTGAGTTTTGCAAGAATTTTTGTTTTGATTCATGAGTTTGACCAAATTTAATTCCTCTACATTATCAAGTTATCCATTTTGGTCTCTAATGTGTAAACTTTTGCATGTTTCTTTGATTTTTAATGTGCGAATTTTTGTAATGTGATGTGTATGCACATTTATATTAAAATTAAACGTAAATGACTAAAATAGCTAATATAGTAGAATTCAAGGACATCAATTGAAATCGCAAGGACCATATTGAACTTATTGAAATTATGAGTACAAGTAGAAGGATAAAAGAGGTATTAAACCAATTTTTAAATACCCTAATATGATTTATTGTTCAAATAAGAAGAAATTTCAAGGAAAAATCATATATGCTTGATTTTCATACGGATTAGATCGGAATCAAGGGTTCCAATTTCAATCCAAAAAATTATATTCCAATTTCGTTCCAAAACATTTTGAAATTTCAACATCCATTCTAATTTAAATTTTTTGGAAATTTTCAAAAAGTAGTTCAAAACTTTAAACATGCCCAACCATTTGAAAGGTTAAAATTGAGTCAAAATTGAAAACTCATATCCAAAGCCCAAAAAACTATTATATGCTAGTTTTTAGATGTTGTTATCTTTTACCCTTCATTTGGATGGAGAAAAATAACTCAGGATTTAGCTAAGAGTCGGGAATTAAAGAGAAAAAATTGACATTTTCATTGTTTGGCAACTTAAACATGAAACATATCAAATGAGCAATAATTGATATTTTCATTGTTTGGCAACTTATTTCCCGAGTTTAATGAACGCCAAAAGAGTCGTCATTTCACAATTCCAATTGAGTAGGAATTCGTTTTCACTATAATTTTTGTAATTTACAAATTAGACACACGTAAATCCCAACACTGAAATTATTAATTACCATAAACTTAAACTATGGATATCTAAATTATGTTATTTAAGAATTCAAGTTAACATTGCTTGGGAATTTCTCTCGTAATGTTGGCTTGAGCTAAATATTGATTGTGCTTGAAAAATGAGATGGAAGTATTTTGGTTTTGGTAAAGGCAAACACTTCGGGGGTTGCAAATTGCAAGGTATAGCAACCCATGCCAAAAATCCATCCTAATGCTTCAGCTCACTGGAGCATTGCAATTTGCAACCATATGCCTAAATATACGTGCGTGGTTGAAGCTTCTGGAACCCAATGTGCACACGCGGAGCCAAAGTTGTAGCTTACTTGCCGTGTATTTTGAGCCCTAACCAATGGGCCCCATACAGCGGCGGATTCAGAAATTTTTCAGCAGAGGTGCAATTTTCAAAAGCTAAGAGCTCAAAAAATAATAATAAAATAGACAACTAAACATCCTTGTAATTTAAACAATACTAATGTTATTCATAATAAATTTAAAAAATAACATTACAATTAACCTACAATTGTTGCCGACGAGGTTTCATATCATAAAAAGAAAGGGCTTGAGTCTCATAAACTACAGTCTCCAAGATCTATATGCAACCGTGTATATGGAACCGAATCAAGTGCTAACACATGTAAAATCAAAATCAAAATCAGCAACAAGGGACAGGGAGTATAATCTATAAATATACACCAAAATTGCTTTTTTTTCTCTTTTCTATTTGTATGTTCCACAGTAAAGCAAATAGGTACAACTATATCAAGCTTCTAACTAGTTTTTGGCTGCTTTGACATGTTCAAAAGTAGGATTGCCTACTATTAACCGCTTACCCTATATTAGTCCTTCAAACCTTGACATAATGTCATAATTGCAGCATAACTTCAGAATAATAATCAAGTAGAAACTTCCAGTTCCACAAGCTAACAATAACAGCTAAAGGAAAAAATTACACATACCAAAATTCACTAATTGGAGCAAAATCAAACATACCCAGCTGGAAAAGAGAAAAAAACCAATCTTCTAACCAAAGTTTCATAGTAGCATTTCCTAATGAACACTGCTTAGAGAAGAGAAGAACCCAATTGGACCAACTAAAAGTTGAATGTAATTTACGTCATTGAGGGAAGAAATGCAGCATACCCAGATGGAATTTCGCCTCTTCTGACAGTTGGGTAAGGACTTTGAGCTTCTGTAGAGCCCAATCGAGTACAAGTTTTGTGTGCATTTTGAGAGTGAAGCAAAGGGGGTTTTAGAAGTTGGCTTAACGAAAGTTGAAGGAAAAGAAGAGGAGGTCTTGCAATTTCCCTATTTTTTTCAATTTTTCTTTTAAAAACCCTGGTCCAAAACGCTCGTTTTGGCCAGGCTGTGTTGAAAAAAAATACAAGCGCGCAGAGGGCAGCAGCTGCATCGCAGCGCCCAGGTGGTTTGGGCATTTCATCGAACATGTTGCGTGCATCTCTGGTCTGAAGCAGAGGTGCAACTCCAGCTGCTCTAGTGGACTTTTCCGGTGACCGGAGGTGCAGGTGCACCTCCTTGCGCCTGCACAGGTCCGCCACTGGCCCCATACATTCCTTTTGTATTTTAGAGCCCCAACTATTGGGATACCATTTTAGATTTCATCGGAGCTCTAAATGGAGCTCCATCTACCCTTTTTGGAGTGGAAAAACTTGTAAGAAATGGAGATAACACTGCTAATTACAAACGGACACGTGAAAAAGTTATCACGCATGATATATTGTGATTAGCCGAAAATAGTAAAATAATATTATTCCCGTTTCATATAAGTATTTCTCTTTTTAGAGCCCCAATCATTTTGTATTTTAGTCTCTCACTGTTATTAGTCTCTCACTGTTCGCAAGAGCCACCGTGATTCATTTTAGTTTTTCAGCCTAGGCTTCTTTTAACTAGAACAAAAATTTAGATGGTTGATTAGATGGATTCGTGTGTGAATCTATTGATTAGATTGATTTATGAAATTTAGACCGTTGACTAATCTTTTTCTTTTTAACTTTTGTTAACTCATGGGTCCCATGGTAAGATCTTGACCAGCCATCTTGACCATCTGGTATACCTGCACAGCCAAGGAAATAAGAAATTTAACAATGACATGGCAAGATCAGAGCCCTTCAATGTACCAATTGCACAGATTTTACCTGGAGGTTACAAACCATAAACTACCAGGCCATCATACATCATGCATGCAAAACAGCGAAACACGGGACCTCATCCACCCAGGGCCGGCCCTTGGCCAGGGCAACCAGGGCCACCGCCCGGGGCCCACGATTGAGAAGGGCACAAAAAAAAATTATATTAGCTTATATATATGTATATGATCAGACAAAAATATATATTATGTATATGCAAAACAATGCAAAACAAAATTATAAGTGCTCATAAAAAAATAAAATAACTAAAAGTAATGGGTATGGCTACATTATATTGCCCCTTTGCTTAACTGGTGTACAGATTACCTTATTTCCATTTTCAACATTTAAGTAAATGTCTTTGTCCTATTACTTTCATTTATTTTTATATTACTTCATTTACTTAAGTTTACAATGTAAATAAGGAAGTACCCCCCATTTGGATTCAAATAAAAATACTAGAAAATCAAATTCCCACCAAATCAAAATATGAAAAATCGGTTTTAGTGCAAAAAACGATTTATGCTAAAAATGATGGCTCATTAAGTCAATATATACTTCATACTAAAATCCCATAAAATCAAGTTTTCTTATTTGATGTGTAAGGAATAAAAGCCGCCAAAAATTATCTTGAGAAAATGATTATTCCGAGAAATCATTTTTCATACTTAGTCAATATTGCACCTCCGCTAAAAAAATTATGGGTCCACTAGTGGTGGCAGGCATAAGAATTCTCTCTCTCTCTCTCTCTCTCTCTCTCTCTCTCTCTCTCTCTCACCCAAAGCACGCATCTCCTCCTGGGTTTCTCTAAACAAGGATTTTCTTATCAGGCTTTTGGTTTTTGTCTCAAATGGTGAGGAAGGCTATTTCAATCGATTCTCATACTTGCAAATTGCAATACACTAGTTAATGAGTTTTGTCAAATTTGGTCGGTAATTATTTAGAATGGGTTATGGATAATTTGGTTTGATGGGGATTAGGTGTCTTGAGAGCTAGCTAGGCGGGTGGGTACTATTGGGCTTGTGGTAGATGGTGGTTGCTAGGTGGCTGGTGGTGTTTGGGTGGTGGCTTGTTTGGTGCGGCCTGGGAAGGAAGTGATGAAGTTTTTAATGTTTTTTTAATATTCTAAAATAATTTTTTAAAATTGTTAACATCCATGCTGGATTTACACTTAAGATGAGTTACATAAGTGCTTATAAGTTATTTTACAAAAAGATAAACTTGTCTTTTAAATTTTAAAGATCTGGTGAGTGGGAAAATAGGACAAAATGATAGAAATAGCAGCACTCAATTAATTATTTAATTAAAAAAATAATAATTTATGAATAAAGGGCACACTCTTAGAGTTTTGCCCTGGGCCTTCAATCACCCAGGGCCGGCCCTGCATCCACCGCCTAACGAACTCCTCGTCGAGTTATCACAAAAAGAAATATCAAAATTAAAATTAATTTTTACAACCGAATGCCTCGTCGTCGCTCTTCTTCCCGCCCTTTAAATTGAGTCTCTCTCTCACATTTCTCCACAATTCAAATATTCAAAACTCTCTCTCTCTCTCTCTCCATTCTCCAAAATCCAAACACTCGCCTGAGGTTTCTTCAACCACAACGACGAAGATGATCGCTACTCTCAAGTAAATCACAGATCTGAAAACACCTTATCTTCGTTTCAGTTCGAATCATAGAGCATATTCTTCTCTAACATTGAAACCTAACGTTCTCTGTGTGATGATGCTCAGAGCCGAAGAGCAGAGCCAGCTACAGCTCGTCGAACGCGAAGACATCGACGATGAAGAGGACCTCTTCGAAGCGATCGACAAGTGTAAGCTTCTTCACGACCTCCGCTTCACTTCGCTTTTCGTTCACATGCTTCAATTCTAGATATATACCACTTCGAATCGCACATTATTTTCGTTTAAATTCAGAAAAATAGAATTCGTTAACTATTTTTCTCGATTTATTTAAACATTCATCGTTTCAAGATTGATCTCTGTGATTCAGTGTTCAGCGCTGAATCGGATGTCAATTTTCTTTTCGTATTTTTAAAATTCTGTTCGATTTGCTCTGTTTTTCTTAAAAAAAGAAACTCCAAAAATTCTTTGAGTATCTCTTCGTTTAAGTAATTCAGTTTGATTTCTCGGTAAGATCGAACTAGCTTTCCCCGATTCTCACTGTAGACGTAAGTTTTGAGCGAATTTTGCTTCAAAACTGAGGAAATCGAGTTTTGTGCAGTGATTGCTCAGGGAATCAATGCCGGTGATATTAAGAAGCTTCAAGACGCTGGGATCTACACCTGCAATGGCTTGATGATGCATACGAAGAAGGTAAAACGAATTTAAGTTCTAATTTCTTACACTGAGGGCATGTGAAGGTCCGATTCCTTACTCTGATTTCTGTTTGGCAGAACTTGACTGGAATCAAAGGTTTATCTGAGGCTAAAGTTGAGAAGATATGCGAAGCTGCTGAAAAGATAGTGGTTAGCACTCAGATTTTCCTTAATCTGAAACATTCTTATGAGATTCTGAAGTTTTGTGAATGTTAGCCTTCTTCTCGTTTTTGTTAATGTATCTTCTTTTTTTCCCCAGAATTATGGATATATTACTGGAAGTGATGCTCTGACCAGAGTAAGTTCAAAGTTGCGATGGTTTTGATTTGACTCTGTGAATCAAGAAGATCTGAGCCGTCAGATCAAATTTTCTTGATTTACAAACGCAATGGTCTACTGTGAAGCTGAGGATTTTTGTTTTTGTGTATAGAGAAAGTCAGTTATCCGCATTACAACTGGAAGCCAAGCCCTGGATGAACTGTTAGGCGGTAATCTTGGGCTCTTTGTTGTTAAAATGCTTTATTGTGTTTATTAAATTGCTTCAGTTAATTTGTGCGTAAATAAATTGAAGGTGGGATTGAAACTATGTCAATCACGGAAGCCTTTGGGGAATTTCGGTGAGGCACTGTTTCTTTGATGCATTATCACCGTCCATTTCTTGTATCGAATTCGAAACTAAGAAACCTTATTTGCAATTCTAATATTTTGATTTGTGCTTCTTTACTAACCATATAAATAACATTGATTTCAGGTCTGGGAAAACACAGCTTGCACATACTCTCTGCGTTTGTACACAGGTTCCTCTCTCTCCTTTAGTTATGCCGTAGCATACAGGGAGGTCATTAAGCCATTGTGTAAAACTCTGTTCTGGTCCTTTACTGGAAAAAAAGTATGGCATTTGAATGGAGAGTAAAATGTTAGCTTGTATTTATTGCAATTGACAATTTTCCTTGCATTAGTTTTAAGACGATAGAGTTTAAGTTAATATAAGAATTATATATGGTCCATTGACAATCGTGGTTATTCTTAGAACATACTTTGTTCAAATCAAAAAAATATTATTGATAATTGTGGTTTCCGAACTGCAGTGCATCCAGTAGTCTTAACTAGTAACCAGAGCTTAACTATATTGAATAATGCAATCTGATTCAAATAACACAAGATATGCATCAAGCCTTGCTGATTGAGGTTGCCTTTTACTTTGCAGCTTCCCACTAACATGAAGGGAGGGAATGGAAAAGTTGCTTACATTGATACTGAAGGAACCTTGTATCCTTCTTGTTTGTCCATCCCATTTAATATTTCATACTGCACATTTCAATGCAAGCAAGAATTGTCTTCAAAAGTTCCACCAAGTTCAGTTTAAGTATGTTTTCTTCTTAACGATATGCACTTGCAGCCGACCGGATCGAATTGTTCCCATAGCTGAAAGATTTGGGTTGGACCCAGGAGCTGTCCTTGACAATGTAAGTTTCATTTTCTCCATATAACAACAGTTAAACCAGTGATGCAATTATTATGAACTAACTGTGTCATTTTCTGAGGCTGCAAAAGATTATTTATGCTCGTGCCTATACATATGAGCATCAGCATAACCTGCTTCTTGGTCTAGCTGCAAAAATGTCTGAAGAGCCATTCAGACTTCTGGTAAGATTTCACTAACAAAAACTCTCTTATGGACAATTATCAAGAAGCTAGAAGATTGATTTTATATGTCTTCATATTTTTCAGATTGTGGATTCAGTGATTGCTCTCTTTCGAGTGGACTTTACTGGAAGAGGAGAACTTGCTGACCGCCAGGTCTGCTCCATAGATTCCCTGCAATGCCTATAACATTTCAGATTTAGATCTTATGTTCTTCTTTACGATTCATTTCTCTTTTAATAACATAAGCAAATTTTAATATGCAGCAAAAACTAGCTCAGATGCTTTCCCGATTAACAAAGATAGCTGAGGAATTCAATGTTGCTGTCTACATGACCAACCAAGGTAATTAGTGATTGACCAATTTTGAAGGCCCTTCTGTGCTCAATCATTTTATAAGCTTATTGGTGAATCACATAATTGTGCAGTCATAGCTGACCCCGGTGGCGGAGTGTTCATATCGGACCCAAAGAAACCGGCAGGAGGGCACGTCCTTGCCCATGCAGCAACAATCAGGCTCATGTTCAGGAAAGGCAAAGGTGAACAGCGCGTCTGCAAGGTGTACGATGCCCCAAACCTGCCTGAGGCTGAAGCAATATCCTTCATACCTACTTTTAGCGTAATTATTGTACTTTGAATTTTCTGATTGCCATCTATAGTGAAAATTTTGATCCTAACAACCGAGACAACAAAATATTGTAGGAAATGCCCATATTTCATTCGTTTGTTAATTCTTGACAGAAATGCACGTCTTTCAGATAACTGCAGGAGGCATTGCAGATGCAAAGGACTGAAGTCTAAGGCTTTTCTTTGACACAAGAAATACCGGAACATTTCAATTTCATGCTATATATATGCGTGTAGTTTGTTCAAAACTCTAATGATATGCAACGATATATCCTAAGTTTTTTAAAGCATAAACATAATGCAGTAGAATAATATGTAGAAATTGAACTACAGTACCAGTAAAAGTCTATGCATCCATTGTCGTATTATTTGATGTTACGCCTTGTGGCTTTTGACAGTAAGCAATTATATAATCATGTCTTACTTCCAATCATCATATAAACTTTGGTAGCCACAGGCAACAGAGTCAATCAAGATTGAAAACAGTAGAGAATAGATGGATCAGTTCAGAACTAATTCAAAGTCTACTTAGCAAAAGCCTCGCCAAGAAAATAGATATAAACTCAGTAAGTTGTTGACCAGTTGGCAGCACTCCCGACTCTTGGGATGCCACTCGACTCCTTCTTAGCCTCAGCATCAACCTTGAAATTGGCACCACACACTTGACCTGAACTATCCACCCTTGGCACCGCCTTCAACTCATTGTGGGGATGCTCGTAACTACTCAAGCCTCCAGAGGAAGTGAAGAAACATCCTGACAGGATAGTACCGAAAAAGTCATTAGCAGTCTAGCTAATGTACTAAGGAATCAAATTAAAAGTCCATGCTAAGACCAAGCAACCAAAAAGGAAGAAAGGCCTAGATCATCCTAATAAGCAACATGAGAAAACCGCAACATATTTACAAGTGAAGCAATTGAACGCACACAATTATTGATTTCATACTACTATGGCAAATTAACTTGAGAGATATTCCATAGCTCATACACATTAGTGGCATTGTATTTTTGACTATTAAGTTAGCTGGAACATCATACAATGCAGAAAGGATTCCAAGAAAATGCTAAACATTTTTTTATATCAGGCCTTTGTCATAGTTATACCTTTAGGAAATGGTGCAAAAGAATTCCCGCAGCCCTTCTTCACAACTTCTGCATCGTCTGCAAAAACAAGATGGCCTTCAGATTCAGTTCCCCAGAAGAACAGAACATTCCCATCAGGATCCTGCACAAGACAAGCACTAAGCTCAACTACAAGAGCAAATGACAGTAGGAACAAAGAAAGAGACCACAAGAACTTGAAAGCAAACTTGGAAGAACAAGTGACAACTAAGAGATGCTTTACTTACAGCAGCTACAAAAGTGGCTTTGGAAGAACTGTCATAGAGAATAAATGCAAACTTCCCTTGGATGTCTCTCACAACCTGATCAGCAGGATAAGGACCTCGATCTCTCAGAGTTCTGTATGCTTCAATAATGATGATCACTTCATTGGCTGTCTTGTTCAATCCATATTGTTGCTTGAGAAGCGCAACATTCTCAATGTGGCCTTGGAACAGGCAAAAAATGTCGTCCACAACCGCAAACAGCCTAACAATATACAATGAAATATATCAAACATTGAATTGAAGTGGCATCAGGACAAAAAGAAAAATAAGAGTTATACCCTCGGACAAGAAAAAATTGTTGCTAAAAAATCGACACGCGAACAAAATTGGAGTTAATTGTTCGTAGGCATGTGAAAAAAATTGACAGTGTTTTCTGTGGCATGTGAAATTATAAAGTACCACTGTTAAATCTTCTCCACATGAAAGAACAATAGGAGGTAACCACAGCAAAATCATAGGATCGATCTTCTACAGCCGAAAACAATATAAAAAAATTATAAATGAATGTAAAACAACAATGCAATGATCTCATTCCAAAAAATATATACCCATTACATTTAAACAACAAAGAGGATATAGCCAAAGAGTTAATCTGTCCTTTTGTCTCATTTCAAAGAAACCATCCAATGAAACCATACAATCTTCATCAAAGACTACCTCACCCAAATGAATACAGATCATTTAAGCCCTCTATAATATATTTTTTTTAAAATAAAGCAGAAAAATAATTTCGATAAGCCTATCAGTGAATGCCAATCTCTAAAATTTCTTCTTACCCAATAGAGCCAAAACACATACTATCAAAAAAAAAAAATTCTTCACGAAGTTATAAAAATACTCTGCTACAGATTTAATCCAAATCAACGTTTTCCGATCACCAGAAGTAAACTAAAACACAAACAAAATGAGAAACCCACACAGAAAAAACCAAACAACCCACAAATCATCAAGCTCAGATCAACCAAAAACTACAGCAACGATCAAAAACAAAGAAAGGGGCAATCTTTAATCTCTGGTTTTCTTAAAGGGTATCTTCCATTTCTGTTTTTTCTTTCATTTTTTTCTTTAACAAGGATGGCTTGCGAAGTTGTACCTGGGAAGAAGAGGGTTCTGTTTGTCAAGAGAATAGACGATGAGACCAGAAGAGCCAAAATTGACAGTGACAGAAGAAGGGTGCACGGAGGCAAAGTGCTGCGCGAGAAAGCCATCTTTCAGAGCCGAGACTGATCCAGACTGAGGGCTCTGCAGAGCCTCGGGGCTCTTAGCCACCGATTTGTCGAAAACTGCTAGCATTTTGTGGATCGTTGATCCAAGAGTCAAAGGCAGAGAATGGCTTTGGGGCTATGTAGAAGATGGAAAATGGATTATATTTGAGGTGGGTTACTTTACTGGTTATATTATAAGCTTCGAGAATGGACTTTTTATTTCCAATGTTGACCTTGATACTATCCATAAAATTACACCCATCTCTTCCTGTTTTAGCAGTAATAATCTTGTTTTTTTTTTTTTTAATGAAAGTGTACAACGGAAGATTTACTATCTATTTCGGGCAAAATTGGCTATGATTTTATAAATCATTGCAATAATTAATTTTTTTAAATACAGCCAAAAAAATAATTTAATTTTCAAATAATTCAAAATTATCATCATTTAAGAAATATTCTTAAACCACAACAACTTTATTTTAACCAGACAAATTTGTAAAATAATATATTAAAATGTAAATAATTAAAGAAACAAAAAGATAATACAATTTCATGTCCAATAAAAGTTCTTCATGAATAAAAAAAAGAATGATCACGTGAAGATTCATAAAAAAAAGAATCATCATGTGGAGAGTATTGACTATATACATGTTATATGCACTAATTATTATATTAGAGATACAAAGTTATAATTTCAAAGACACATCGTCTAGTTTTTATGGATAAAAGTGATAGTTTAGTTTTTTTTTATTTATTTATTTTTTATAATTAAGCTAAACCGGCCTAGTCATGCTAGCACAAGGATTTAAATATTAGGGGTGGTTTAGAAAGAAAAAAAAGGCGGTTTTCTACGCAAATAGTTAGATGGAGCACATGCCCTAATAATCACATCTTCGTGTGATTAGTTATGTTAAAGGAACAACATATATGGGTAAGATTCAAGTTTAAAATTTTCATTCGAATAGTTTATATATCGCGTCGTAAAAAGAAAAAAGACGATTTAATCATAATAACTAAAATATTAAGTGAATTTGTCAATTTATAGTGTAGTTGTAAGGCATTTTGGTATGGAGCATGAGAGCGTGCTAGAAACATTTCTTTTAATTTATTGGTGAATTTTGTTGTATACTTGTATAAAAAGCTTATAGTAAATGGCTTCTTCTTAGCTAGAAAGAATAAAAAGGCTTAAATATATTAGGAGCTAGTTTCTTTTTCTTTATTCAAGAGCCTGTATTTTCAATTTTTTATTTTATATAAGCATAGGAATTGTAATCCTTGTGGAATTTATAAGATTCCATAACACCATAAGGTTTGGAATTTGGATTGGCAGCATTTTTTCTTGAGAGACCAATGGTTGAAGAAGATAAAGGAGTTATTTTAGTAAGTTTCTTTCTAGTCTATTTTTATTTCATTACTAAATAATAATATTGAGATAATTAAAGTTGAGAGCTTCTTATCCACTTGTTGCTGGCGTGGCAAATGGCGGTGGCGGGGGAAAGAATCAAAATCAGGACAGGAGGAGGGAGGGATTGCTTTTACAGGCACACGAGAATAATGGTCTATTGCCGACTTGCTAGTCAATGATTTCCAGTAGGTAACGCGTTGAAGATAAGGGACTTGCAACTCAAGTGATTAAATGTAGTATTTATTCTTGCACTTGATGTTTTAGGTTCGATTCCTCCTTCATCAATATTGATTTTATAGTTAAAGTGAAGTAAGATGTGAATTGAGACAATATCTCGATCCACACATATAGGCCTAATTTAATGATTTAATTAAAAAAATATTAGTGGAGAGAAGCCCAAACTTGCAAAACATGAAATTAGACGATCACTAAACAAAATTAAGGACAAAAAAAAATCTACTCGATCGACAAGCAGAACAGTAGACAAAATATTAGGAAAAAAACGAGTATAGCCGCGCGGCTATACTATTTCTTTAAAAAAAATGAAAAAACAGAGTATAGCCGAGCGGATATACAATTTCCTTATTTAAAAAATCTCGAATAGACGTGCGGCTATACTATTTCTTTAAAAAAAAATTAAAACAGAGTCCAGCCGCGCGGCTATACTATTCCTAAAAAAAAAACTATCCTACAACTATACTATTTATAAGGGGCTCAACTATACCCGTATTTACAATTTGGTCACTCAATTCAATTATTAGTTGCAGAGGTCACTCAATTGGGTGTTGTGTTGCACCGTTAGTCCCTACCGTCAAGTCTCTCTAATGGTGCAACACAACACCTAATTGAGTGACCTTTGTAACTATTTTTTGGAGTTGAGTGACCAAAATGTAACCCCGAGTATAGTTGAGGGACCATTGTTACAAATAATCATAACTAAAAAGTTACATTTGCCCATCAATAATCTAAGAGATGCTTGTCACGTCATCATTTTAAACAGAAAAAGTCACAGACTTGACGAAAGGATTAATGGTGCAACAAAACACCTACTTGAGTGACCTTTGCAACTAATAATTGAATTGAGTGACCAAACTATAAATACGGGTATAGTTGAGGGACCATTGCTGCGAATAACCCCTATTTATAAATTAAAAAAGGTAAAAACCAAGTATAGCCGCTCGGCTATACCATTGATTAAAAAACCGAGTATAGCCGCCGGCGATACTATTCCTTTAAGCAGAAAGAAAAACCTCAGTAACAAATATCCTTTAAGACATAAACATGCCATCCCTTGTTTTTGGAAAACATAAAAATTTGTTTTCAAAAACTGCACTATGGGCTTACAGGCCAAGCAGACAATATGTGTACAACAGTTCAAAAACCACAACAAAAAACAAGACCCAAAAGGAATTTGAAGTAGGGAGGGTCCTAGAAAAAAGGCAAAAATACCACAAGATACTTTCTGAATGAAGAAAAAAATTTCAGAATCGAAAGCAGTAGAGTTGAAAATCATGGAACACCAGAGGTTTTTTTTTTTTTTGGGGGATGGGGGGGTTCATGCATGCACAAACCCCCATTAGTCTACAGGGTTACCAAGAGTTCCATGATAACCCAATCCAAAATCAGTTTAGCATTGCAATACAGTGACCCATAACATGAATAAGAATTTCACCAGATGCAGAGTATCTTCAACAATGAAGAGATTTACCAAGACCAGTTCATACATACAAGAGATACTGACCTGCAATAATATTCAGGATTTGTCTCCTCTCTTATATCAAGGGGAAGACATGCATCAACTACCATCCGAATCTCTGAGGACCCTCTCTTGATTAATATAATATTCCACGCATGTGGCACGAAATCCAAGTAACCCCTGTCCCATACATAAGAACACGTCCATGTCCATCAAATCCCATAACTTTAGTAAACTCCCCTCTTTATAATTCTCGTCCTGTTCATGTTCCTCCCTTTCTTCCAAGTACTGATTAAAATACTACAAAAATTAAGTAATAACAAATTAAAAGACAATGCAAATAACAGACAACAGTGCAAACAGATATTAAATAATAAATTTAGCACAAGAATCACCTTGAATAGCAATGCTCTATGCCTACACACAACAAACTGCAAGGTTCCAATGGGAATTACGATGGACTTTTTCGTCGTGCTTTAAGAGAACGGAGAGATTTCTCACAGAGATCAGAAAACCCAATATCTTCAACAGTCTTCGCAACTGGTTTAGTAGACAAACTAATAGAGTCCATGTTTCCTGTTGGGCAAGTGCAAACAAAGGGCTTCCTGTAGTCTGAAAGAGGATTAGCTTTACGTTCCCCCAAAAAGAGCAAGAAACGATGCAATCTGTAGCTCATCAGCTTGATTTCCATCTGAATATAAACGATACACCGATTCTTGGGCAGAACGTAAAATTGCATCCTACTCTGTATCCCATTCCTTATCCACAAGAAGAACTTCGCGTGAGTCAAGATGGAAATTTTGCTCATAAACCTCTAATGGCATAAACGGCCTGTCACGTCCTGCATCATAAAAGCCTTCTGAAATATCGTCCTCAGTACTGCAAAATGAAAGTTCACTATACTTGCGAGATAAATTTGAACTATCAGCAACCCTAGATCTTGGATACTTGAGCTGTCTCGGATTTTCATGATGCCCATCAAAGGGCCTCTTGTGCTGAGTAGTGCTTTTTGATATTTCTGACGATGTACCTTCATCTTGCTTAGCAGAAACCTCTTGACTATTCCTTTAAAAAAAAAAAAACCCGAGTATAGCCGTCCGGCTAGACTATTTATAAATTTTTAAAAATTGGGAAAAACCAAGTATCGCCGACCGGCTATGCTATTCCTATAAATAATAAATAATAAAAAACCGCGTATAGCCGCCGGCTATACTATTTATAAATTTTTAAAAAGGAAAAAGGTGTATAGCCGCACGGCTATACGATTCCTTAAAAAAAAAAAAAAAAAAAACCGAGTACAGCCGTTCGGCTGTAACATTTATAAATTAAAAAAAAAAGGGGAAAACCGAGTATAGCCGGCCGGCGATACTATAAATTTAAAACATTTGGAAAAACCCGAGTATAGCCGCTCGGCTATACGATTCCTTTAAAAAAATATATAATTAATTTATATTTTTGTTGATATTATTTTTATTCAATAATATATGAGAATTATGTGTATAATACATAAAATTTGTGTGTAAAAATTTTATAAAAAATATGTACATACATGTAAAATACGAGTATTGTACATTTGCTTTACAAAAAAAGTGAATTTTATCGAATCTTTAAGACGTATATAGAATACGAATGTATTATTAAAAAATACATACATATGTGTATAATACAGTATTAAACGTGAAAGTGCTAAATTCTTTACACTGGTAACGTCTCTAAAAATTACTATAATATTTACAACTCCTTAAACTAGGGAGTATGATTTGAGTTCAAATTTTATAGAGAGCTTCTAAAATAACTTTTGTGTGTTTTTAGCTAAAGTTTAACTAAAAAATAGGGAACATGATTGTAGATGCTTTTAGGTGGCCACGTGTCAAAAACACTATAGCCGAATGGCTATACTATTTTTTTTATTTTAAAAATTACTCTTGAAATACATTATATTTAGAAGGTAACGTTATATTCAGATACCTTAGAATAATTCTTATATGCCATCTTACTTCTGGTACTGCATGCTTCTTTAACCAGCAGTTCACTAAACCAGGGCATTTCAAAGTTTCAACATATTTGAAAACCAAGAACCAAGTAATATAAATATTTAATAATTTGTTACACAAAAGAAGTATCTGAAATACTATGCAAGGCCCCTACTGTTGTTAAATTAGACAACAACATGAAGAACCAAGCAGCTCAAACCCGATTGTATCCAACTGATTTGCTAAAAAGCTTGCGAATGTATACGACTTGCAAAGCACTCGCAGCAGCCAGCGCTATATACTCTCCCACTGTATACATCACAACACGCCTCCTTGTGCTCTCATTTGCTGCGGCAGAAAACAAAAAACCATGTCCTAAGAATCATAAGATGTGTTGCTTGCCAGGTTCTAAATAGAGATACATCTACCAAATTATTTTGCCAGGTTCTAAGAATCATAACCCTAAACCCTTTTATCACTTTCTCAATTAGTTGCCTAAAATATTCTGTTGAAAATTTTAATATGATGAAGTAAGACTTGAAATCTTTTAACTAACAAACAGGTTTGACCATACTGAGCACAAATTCTTCAGTGCTGAATATTCAGCACATATTTATTCAGAACTTAATAGTTGGAAGATAAATTTTCATTTCTATCAGACAACACTTAAGAATGATAAAAATTACCCAGAAGATACCATAAACACACACACACACACACATATACATATATGGTAATGATGACACTAAAGATCCCATTAATAAATAAGGCATAGATCTAATTGCCAGCAGGATACACTGATATAGCATGACTTCATCATTGTCAATTTTCTTGGTAAGAGGGAAAAATAACTTACTATGACGATGCCGAACATCACGTGCTTTCAAGTACTTCTGCTCTAATGTAACTGACTCCAATGCCTCTCTAAGCTCAGCAATTTTAACATTTATAGGGTCTAGATGTTCTGCAAGAAATCAAAGATAAACAGAGATATTATTGAAAAATCAGTCTCAAACATGTCACTGGGACTGTCACAATTCAACAAGCAATTTATAGTACTTGTCACTATAGTCCCAAGAAGCAATTTATAGTCCAAGGCAAAAACTTTTGTTTTATTTTTGCCGTTACTTTGGAATACCAGTTCTAAGATTGAAATAAAAGAACACAATGAAAACAAAATTGAAACAGAGTTTCACAAACCATCTTTGGCAATATTGTGGTCGTTGGGAATATGGCCAACATGTATGTTAAAAGAGACAGTCTCTGGTGTTGAGTAAGGATTGTGAAAACAAAATTTGTACATTCCGCTTCTTGGGGCCTTAAATTCAAACTTATCTCCAGATGTTCCCTTTGAAGTGTGCACCGTGTTACCCCCAGGAGATGTCACCTGAAAAAAAAAAAAAAAACAATATACATTTTTCAATTAAATAAAGTCTATTTGAAAGAAAACGCACCTACGGACACAGCCTACGTAAAAAAAAAACCGAAAATCTAGTATACTAAAACAAAAGTCATAGATGTTTAAAAAGATATCTAGAAGAGAAACAACAGATACAGAATCCTTCTTAGTTCAACTACAGAAAGATAGTTCAAAGCCTGCAAATACTTTTCCATTCCTCTCAAGACACAAACTTTAAGAAACACATAGGGAATCTTCCTTCCAAATATCACTCATATGTCTACTATTTAAACTCCCATCTAGCCAGATATAACATTTGCTACGCTCTTAGGCAACACCTAACCAACACCAAGCAATGAGAAAACAGAAGTCCATAATTCCCAAGTTACACCTTAGTGAATAAGCATGTGATGAGCTGACTCTTCTGAGTTCTTAAACCAAAAGAACCTGACCCATTTTGTTGGGGATAGAAAAACCACCTACACTTCCCAAGGAAAAATGGGCTGATATAAATAAACCCAACAGTGCAACATAATAAGATCCGAATCATTTGCAGCAGAAGACTAATAATTGTTATAACTAGGTAAATGGTATTTTCATATAGCACAAGAAGTTGGCTCCTAATGACACTGTTATCTAGTTTACAAGGACTACACACATTCGGTAAGGCTAATCTCGCTATAGTTCAAAGTCCTTTACTCAATATCTAAGTTTTAAAACTTAAAAAAGGAATCACCTCAACTATATCTCTGCTGTTATAAAGGCCCTATCTTGCTTTATTGTTAAACAATAAAATTTAAATAATTTGCAACTTCCCAATTCAGTGGAACATGAGTTTGAATTTGAAGACACAATTGAAACTGAATTTTAACTTTATGAATTTATCACAGAAAATTTGAAAGTTATAGCAATCTAGGGGGTTAGTTATGCAAATTGCTCCAATCCCTTCACCGGGTTCTCATCAGTTCCTACATACTTGAACTATTCCTACTTCCTTAATGCTGCTACAAAGACTTCAAAAAGACAAACTTTGCTCAGTATTCATGTCAACGAGTAATTCCGATTTGGGAATTAAAACCAATAAACTCTGAAAATCAAACAATCCTCACAATTGGTTTGGACTTACAAGTATTAAGATTACAGCTTTAGTTACCCGTTAAGTTCCGAAAGGCAAAACCCTCAAATAATTCTAACAAATTTATATATAAAACAATTCAAAACCTCAATTAATCTACAAACAGATCTATTCCACACCCGCAAAACCCCCACAAATTAGTCCCCCATAAAAACCCTAAAATGCCAATTTGGCTCAAACCTCTATGCAATTGCGTTTTGGGAAAAGAGGAACTCACGATTAAATCGAGGCCGGGATGATCGCTGCCCCAGAAAATATCGTGATCGACCACCACGAAGTTCCCCGAAACGGTGTCGTCTTCGTAGAGCACGTACTCGTATACGCATTCGATGTCGTTTACTGTCACCGAAAGAGATGCGATTTTCCCGACGAAGCTCACAAGAAGAAGACCCATTAACATCAAAGCCTTTCTGCTCCACTCTTTCTGCCTCCCCTCCATTTTTCTTCAATTTTTCTTTTTGTTCTTTTTGTTTTCGGGTCTGAGAGTTTCAAACTCTAATCAAGCTTGAAGAAGAGGAAGCTCGGTGGCCTTTGTGTGAGTCTCAAACAATTCAATGGCGTTTCTGGTTTTGCTGTTGCCGTGAAAACACAGACTGAAACGTGTCGTTTAACCATACGTCCTTTACACGTCGCTCAGGCCACGTAACCAACCGAGTCAACTTAGTCGTATTGGGGCCATTGGGCCTAAGATTTTTGTGGGCTTGGCCTTAGGCTGTAACTTTTGGGCAGTCAACCACACAAGTTGTAGAAGCCCACCACCTCTTGTGTCTAGTATTTTTGGGTAATTGGAATGCCCTCGGGGCAGAAAAATACAACTAACTAGTCATCCCTAATAAATAATAAGGAACATGGGCTGATTTGTCTTTTATTTTTATTTTTATGCAAGCGATATTAAGTAAGGTGGGTTCTAAATTTTCTAAGGCCTAGGATGAAATTTTATTTTTGTACAAGCGATACTAAGTAAGGTTGGTTCTGAATTTTCTAAGGCCTAAGATGAAAGTCTAAATTGTGCCCGTCTACGTACACATTAATTATTAAAAGTATAATTCTTTTTTTATCAGCTATTTAAATTGATTAAAAAAATGATAAGAGTTTACAAAGAACACTAGTTAAATAGCTTTCATCACATTGTTCTTTTTATAAGACCCAATTTTGATTTATGTATAAGATTATTCATAATAATTTCCTATTTGTGCAAACTCGAAAGTTAACTCTCAAGAGTAACAAAGTAAATTGATAAAAGTAGATTATTCATTATGCTATAAACTAAGAGCTCGTTTGAAAAAGTGATTCTGAAGGGGTCAATAATCACTTTTATGAAGAATCACTTCTCTAAATAATCACTTTAAGCAATTTATGAAGAAGCACATGAGAAGTGTTTCTCCCTATAATCACTTAAAATCACTAAAACTGATTATATGGAGAAGCACCTCTAACGTGTTTCTCCCCAACAAAACAATGATTCTAGCCTATCCAGAATCACTCCCAAATATACCAAGAAGAAAAACATATTTACATTAACACTTTTGTTACCTCTTTACAAAAATTCAAACTGCAAAATTTCAAGTACCCAACTCTTCTTTTATTCTCTAATTTTCTCTTCAAGATGCCCAAGACAAATTTGGGAAATTTTTAGAATGTCACATAAACTTGCACCATTTTTAAAATCTCTAATTTATCACCTAATGTAAATGCAAACTCCAAAAGTTTGTTAAGAGTTGTCATGTGTACATGCATCCTACTCAAGGGAGTTCTCAGTAATTTACAAATAAATAATTTTAAAATAAAAACTTAAGAATTGCAAAATTTCTTCCCTCCCCAACCTCCCCACTCCAACCACTGGTGCTCCAGAAACTACCGGGGTTACAGAGACCAAGTTAACCAGGCCGACTCATTACCCGGGCCACCACTCCGAAAACCTATTCTTCTCCAGAAAACCATAGTCAAGAGATGAGAAACAAACAAAATGGTGGACTGGGTAGGTGGACAAATGGTGGGGGTGGTGGTGCGTGGCTTTGGTTTGACAGTTTTTTATCAAAGTACTTTTACTTTGGCTCTGGTTTGGAGGCTTTTTTATTACTCGCTTTCAGAACCCACAACTGGAAGAATCAATAACTTTGATTTGCCCAACAGGTTAGTTTCTTATTCTTTTCATTTTCATCGGGTTTCTTCTTGGAAAGGAGGAAGTCTCCTGACTTCTAAACGTTCAGCACCCTTTTGGTTTCTTCTTGGTTTTCCCCCCCTTTTCAGCATATATGTATAATATAGGATGTAGGGTTAAATGATCACCACTTAAGGGAGGGGAATCGAACCTATGATCTCGGATGCAAGGATAAATTCTCACTACTTGAGCTACAAGCCCTTTGCGATTTGTATCTTCTTTTCAAATTCTCACCTAGCGGAGTAATTCTTGACTACAAATGGTTGTATACAACTTTGTATCCATCACTTTCATCACGTGACAAGAAGGATAAGGATAGACTCATAATTTTATCCAACCGATTAATATCACTTACTTGACACGCACTCTTACTCTCACAACATTTCATCAAGTTATCAATGTGAGATATTTCATTATGTGATGGAATCTCTTGGTGTTCAGCGCCTCAGCTCTCATGTCTCAGTTTTTGATCCTCTAATTATATAGACTGCAAGTTGCTTCCTAAAAATCATGTAAAGTATGATGCCTGCACAAACAAAGAAGTGGGTGAGAAGTAAAGATGTTACTTGCACATGTTTCATTGTAGAACGACCTCTCCAGCTTCCCTTTGATTTTGCTGGGAACTATGGAGGGCAAGCCCCAAGTTCAAATTCCAACAGTTAAACTGGGTAGTCAGGGCTTAGAGGTAAGTTTGTTTACAGAGAGTAAACTTTGCTGTTTAGTTTTTTCTGGTCACTGGAAATTGGCATTGAGTTCTTTTGGATTGTAGGTTTCTAGATTGGGCTTTGGATGCAGGGGGCTATCTGGAACACACAACTTTCCTCTCTCTCATGAGGCTGGATGTTCAGTTATCAAGGAAGCATTTGATAGGGGTATCACCTTCTTTGATACTTCAGATGTTTATGACCAAAATCATGATAATGAAATCTTGGTTGGCAAGGTACTGTTCTTTCTTTTTTCAAGTTTGAATCCATGCTTCAAAATTTGATGAAAATTTGCGCTAAGCTTGGGGGATTAATTCTTTAGTAGGGATATTTTGGTAGAAAAGTTGTTAAAGATATACCTTTTTTTTTGGGGTGTGTTTCTCAGGCTTTGAAACAGCTTCCTAGAGAAAAAGTTCAATTGGCTACAAAATTTGGTACCTTTATGTTGAACGACGTTACAGTTGGGGTAAAGGGGACCCCAGAATATGTAAGAGCATGTTGTGAAGCTAGTCTTAAACGGCTGGCTGTCAGCTACATTGAGCTATACTATCAGCACCGTGTGGATGTTTCAGTTGTTAGATTTCTTTAGTAAATAATCTAGATCTTTCACACAAACATGTAATACGTATAAAGACATGGAAGACATACTTGGAGCCATCTTCCTTGAGTACACAGCTTTTGAACTCATCCTATCCGTTGCGCAGCAATCCTAGCAATTTATCAGGGACGGCTCAAGAACTTCTGCTCTCTCTCAGAATCTGTTTCAGCTCTCTCTTTATGATGAGAATAGGTTTTGAGAACGTGTCTGATGAGAGCAGGGCCTTAAGCTTATATAGGGCTAGGTCAAGTCGTCTCTACTCATCACCGAGGGCCGACTTGACTAATCTTCCAAGCCCACTTAATCGGTTCACGCAAAAAGGAAACAAAAATAGGACTCCTTAATAGGCCCTAAAACCTTTCCTTATTTCACAAGGTTTTGGGCCTCAAGGTACAACTTAATTTAAACCCTTATCAAACCTGATGTGACTTAGTATCTAGTGCACCGATCTAATTAGGAAAACATAACATTTTCAGTGCCCCAATTGAGGATACTGTAAGCATGTTTCCCTTTATCATTCTATCTTATATCTTGATGACTATATATGAATATATATGTATTCTGCTTTGAATTTTATGTTTATGTGAGGAAGATGGAGGAGCTTAAGAAGCTGGTAAATGAAGGAAAGATAAGATACATTGGTCTATCAGAAGGCAGTGTTGACACAATAAGTAGAGCTCATGTTGTTCATCCCATCACTGCTGTACAAATGGAGTATTCTCTGTGGAGTCAAGAAATCAAAAACGAGATAATTCCACTTTGCAGGTTTCTAATTTTTCACCTCTCAGTTCAACATTGTCAAATTCGTAAGCTTATATTGATACTTCTGTACTTTCAGGAAGCTTGGAATTGGGATCGTGTCATATAGCCCACTTGGTCGTGGGCTCTTTGGTGGGAAGGCAGCTGTAGAGAGCTTGCCTGCAGACTGTTTGTTGGTATGATAATCTTCATCTATAAACATATGCATAATTGGTGTTTTTTTTTTTTATGACATTGTTGAATATGCATAACATGAATGCTTTATTTGGTGAAAGCAATAGGGCTTTCTAAACTCACATTGGTGTTCTGTGTTCCAGTCTAAACATCCAAGGTTCAATGGGGAGAACTTGGAAAAGAACAAACTTCTCTACAGTAAACTTGTCACCCTTGCTGCAAAGCATGCATGCACTGCTCCACAATTAGCTCTGGCGTGGCTTCTCCACCATGGAAATGACATCATCCCAATCCCCGGTAGGCTTATCTCTTTCGCTTAAACACAACGCTGTCTTTGCTAAGTGAAATCCAAATCTTAGACTTGTCTGGTGTGCTTCTGTTTTTTGTCAACTCCTGCCTGAACACAGTTTTGGACACATACATTTTTACTAGCCAAATGATACTTATTGTCCAATTTGTTTATATACAACAGGGACCACTAAAGTTAAGAACCTTGATACCAACGTTGGATCATTGGATGTGGAGCTTACAAAAGAGGATCTGAAAGAAATTTGTGATGCTGTGCCGATTGATGAAGTTAGGGGCGACCGAGAATTTGAATTTCTGTCAAAATATGCCTGGAATTATGCAAATACCCCCTCAAAGCAAATCCCAATTATGGAAACAGATGCTAACTGAAAATGTGAGCTTTCAGTGCTACTGTGATAAATAAGCACTTCTGCTTGAACTCTCCTTGTATGTTTAGTTCACGAATATATATATTTTCCCAAGCTAAAGTTGGAATGAACAAAATAAGCAACCCCAAATTTCTCACTAAAAATTCCGAAAGAAATTGCCACTTATGCATGTAGTTTTCACCACTTGATGTAAATTATCATCCAAATGGCTTGGTAGTACGGATCCCGAACCTTTATATTTAAGAATTGTGCATTTACTAGTATTTCACAAAATTTGGACCATTCAAATGCTGGTATGCAGATCAACAACTTTTCATGACCAAATCTTTCAGTCGATTTTACAATAAATAAAACATGTCGTTCTGTCCATTGATCCATACGACATGCTAAACTGGGCGGTCGCTTGATTTCCTTAAGTGATGTGTTTTAATCTTCACCGTTGGTTGGAACTTGAAACCAACGGTCAAGATGTGCAGCGGAGAAACCGCGCCTTTGTTATAAACCTCTGGTTCTTGTTCAGACACCAAACCAGAACCCGTAACAAACTCTGTTTTTTGGTCAATCCAGTAACCGAAGAGTTCTTTCTTCACCTTCTGAGAATCTAAAATCAAGTTTCTTACTGAGCTTTTTTCTAGGGTTTATAGTTTTCTTGGTAAGAATTATAATGGAAAACGAGAACATTCCTGATCAGAGAGAAGAAAGTGGAGTCCCGAATCAAGATTCTCAAAGTCTTGATCTTGAAGCTCTTCAAGCGACATCAGAACTGAACAAATCCACCATGGACAATAAGGGCAGCGCATCGATCTCGACTGAAGAAATTGTGGGTCGTGACCAGCGTACTGAGTTGGAGGTTGAGGAAGAAGAAAGTCTAAATATGAGTGGGGTTTTGCTGGGTAGGACTGAAGGGTTGAAAAGTGAAGAAGAAGATGCTGTGAAAGCAAAGTTCTTGAATGGAAAAGAGAACAGTACTGAAGATGGGTCAGTGTGTGGACAAGAGAACAGTACTGAAGATGGGGCAGTTGCTGATCAGCAAGGCCTCAATCCTCCACTTCATTCTGAAATTGCTGAACAGAAACACGCTGCAGATTCAGAATTGAGGCATTCTTGTAGTTCTGAAGGAGATGGGAAGGAGATTGTGGGTTCAGATGAGATTGTGAAAGGAGAGGTTGTGGAATCAGTGTTCTTGAATGAAAAAGTGGTGGGTTCGGATGAGAATCTGGGTTTGATAACTGGGTCAGTGTCAGTGGGTGGACAAGAAAAGACTGAAAATGGGAAAGGGTTAGTTACTGATCAACAAGACCTCAATAATCTTGTTCCTGAAATTGCTGAGAAAGAGCAGATTGGTTCTGGTTCAGGAGGAGTCACAGATCAAAATTTTGAGTTTGGAATGAGAGCAGATGACGTGACATTAGGAGAGGCTGATGAATCCAATCAAGAATGGAGGGATGTCAAAGAGGCTATCATGAGAGCAGATCAGCTGGACCTAGAGTCTATTGGCCTAAAGATTGAACGTCGGGTGCGAGCTTCGGTTGAGGACGTGGTGAGATATCCCCAGATGAATTCAAAGACAATGAGTCTCTCTATAGGTGACTGGGAGAGAATTCTGGAGATGAGAGATGTTTCTGGATTGATGGCAGGGTATGAGACTCGGGTTTGTCCATTGGAAGCTGATCAAGTACCTATGCAGAGAGAACTTGGAGAGCTGAAAAAGAAAAACGTTGAGATTACATTCGAGAATTTGTCTCTCGAGGCACAGACAGATGGAGAGCAAAGAAAGATGCAGGCATTAAAGGCGCATTCTGAGTCTCAACTTTCTGATATGGAAGGTAAACTTGGTGTTATTAAGGAAGCAGAACTTGATAAGGGGAAGACTATTGCTGAACTTGAAGAAGAAACAAAAACTGAAGTTGAGAAGGAAAAGAATGAGATTCATGAATTGCAGGAACTAGTTATCGTGGAAGAATCAAAAGAGACTGAGTTGAAAGTGGAGATGCCATCGAAGGCCCCAGGGCTGCTGCATGGGCCTAAGCTGCTGATGTCTGCCGGTGTCGTAATAACTGCTATACTTTACACAGCATTGAAGATGAAGCGAGGGTAAAGGACGAAAATATGACAAAACTGCTCAGCAGTCCTCTTGTATTGGGTATCCATAGGCCATTGAGAGTACAAAAGTAGATACAGAGAGAATTTTCAGAGATTTGGTGATAGTTTGGATCATGTTTTAGTATCTGTTGTGTTTGGAATTGGTAAGCTCACTGCGTCTTTACCACAAAATTAGTGAGAAAGTGTAATAGATTCAACGTGAAGATTTGAAACAAATAAAAATCATGTCTTTCTTTTTGGGGAGTTTTGTACCTTTCATTAATACTTCTTCTTTTGCTTATATTTTATATATGTCAGCTACTTGTTTGTTTCTTTTTTAATTAGTAGGGGATTTCGGACTTGGGATCTCTTCCGACTAATTGCTAGTAGGTATGTCTGTCTGCTACTTCTTCTAAGCAAACAAATTTTATCTCTAAATGTCTGGTCATTGTGTGCTGGTTCTGTTTATATGCCTAAAAATGCTTTTGGTAGCTCAACTGTATGCCAATCTCCTTGTATGTTTAGGAGCTTTCAATTCAAACTGAAGTTATTACTGTTCTGTTAGTTCTACCCTTAGGAAGCCATAGCAGATGTTGGCACTTGTAGAGCACAAAATGAACACGCAATATGAGGTTTATTAATTTAAACCTCAAGTATGGCTAAATGACAGTTTGTTCCCACATGATAGACAGTTGTTCAACTTGTAATAAATCTAAAAACAGCTGTCTATTTGAAAATATTTTTTTCTTCTTGTATCATTTTTCACATTTTGTTATAATAATGGATATTCTTAACATAAAGAATAGACAATTTGGTTTCTCTAATTAATGCACTGCAAGTTGCTTCCAATAAGTCAAGAAAAACAAATAAATAAATAAAGTCAGTGTCTGGTGCCTTGTAGTTGGTGAGAAGTAGACATGTTACTGAACAAGTAAGCTAGTTTCTCTGGTTATATGCAAGCAAGTTTTTCATTGTAGAACTATCTCCAGCTACACTCTGGGTTTGCTGAGAATGGAGGACAAGCCCCAGATTCAAATGCCATTAGTTAAACTGGGTAGTCAAGGATTGGAGGTAAGCTTGTTTTTCTTTATCATATTGATGTGTATGTAAGACAAATATATTATTCTGATCAGTTTAGAACCATCTGAAACAATTAAGAGCAGCATCTGTCACAGTTTATCAACATTCATTCTCATCATGCTGAGATTGCCAGGCTGATTTTCAGTCGTTTTCTAATCAGTTCACTGTAGCTATTTGATTTTCAGTTTCTTGGTGCTTTGACTATTTAAGTCTTGCATTTGTGGGTAATAGTAGAAACAAAATTTTTGTTTGATTTGGTGTTTGAGAAATAGAGAGTGAGTCTTCTCTGATTTTAGTGCCCTGAATCATACAACTGTTTGTACAACTGGATTGCACTCACTTAGAAAAAAAAAAAACACCTAATCACATAATCAAAGGCTAATTTCAGATTTAGCCAGGCCTTTGCAACAGTTTGGTATACTTCATTGAAAATTGGCATTTAGTCCATGTGGGAAAATTATTAATTGGTTGTTACTTATAAAGAAACTCACTGTTCCTTTCTCCTCATGGGTCTTTTCTGCAATGTAGGTTTCTAGACTGGGTTTTGGATGTGCAGGACTATCTGGAATATACAGCGGTAACAAAGCTCCTCTCTTTGATGAAGCTGCGTGTTCAGTTATTGAGGAAGCATTCAATAGGGGTATCACTTTCTTTGATACTTCAGATCTTTATGGCCAAAATCATCATAATGAATTCTTGCTTGCAAAGGTACTGTTCTTAATCTTTTAAAATTTGAATGCAAGATGAGATTTGATGAACTCTTGCTTAAAGAGGAAAAGAAAAGCAATACAACATAAAGTTTGATATGACATGCTATCTAAAAGTGGGAAAACTTGGGTAGAAAATCGTTATAGAATTCCTTTACTCATCTTGTATTTTCAGGTTTTGAAACAGCTTCCTCGAGAAAATGTTCAATTGGCTACAAAGTTTGGCATTGTCATGTCGGACAACTATCAATTTGGAGTGAGGGGGACCCCTGAATACGTAAGAGCATGCTGTGAAGCTAGTCTTAAGCGGCTGGACGTCAACTATATCGATCTGTACTATCAGCACCGTGTTGATGTTTCAGTGCCGATCGAGGACACTGTAAGCATTAGGAGACCTTTTCCCCTTATCATTCTTCTATCCAATGTCTCAATGAACATACAAGGTCTACAATGTCTATATCTTTATATCTTGATGGCTACATATATTTTGAATTCTCTTATGTGAGGAAGATGGGGGAGCTTAAGAAGCTGGTAAATGAAGGAAAGATAAGATACATTGGTCTATCAGAAGCTAGTGTTGACACAATAAGAAGAGCTCATGCTGTTCATCCAATCACTGCAGTACAAATGGAGTATTCTCTGTGGTGTCGTGAAATCGAAAACGAGATAATTCCACTTTGCAGGTTTGTTAATACTCTCACCTCTGAATTCTGCATTGTCAAATTTGCTTTAAAAAACTTGGATTTAATTATATTGCAAAATCTGAGTGGATGGGAGAATATTATTGATGTCACCAAGTTGAGACCTCTAAACTTTACAGGCAACTTGGAATTGGGATAGTATCATATAGCCCCCTCGGCCGAGGGTTTTTTGGTGGTAAGGCAGTGGTAGAGAGCTTGCCTGCAGAGAGTTTGCTGGTATAAGTTTGTTTAATTTGTTGCATAGACTTATCTAATTTATTAGAGAAATCACCTTTTAAATTAAACTCACATTGCTGTGATCTTGTCCCAGTATACACACCCCAGGTTCAATGGGGAGAATTTGGAAACGAACAAACTTCTCTATGGCAAACTTGCCAACCTTGCTGCAAAGCATGCATGCACGGTTCCTCAATTAGCTCTGGCATGGCTTCTCCATCAGGACAATTATATAGTCCCAATCCCTGGTATGTTTGACTCTTTCTCTTGAAAATATAATGATATGGCAATATTGTAGGTTTAAAAAAAATAAAGACTAATTAATTTTCTACTTTGAATATATACAGGGACCACTCAAGTTAAGAACCTTGATATCAATATTGGATCATTGGATGTAATGCTTACAGAAGAGGATTTGAAAGAAATTTGTGATGCTGTTCCCATTGATGAAGTTTGTGGTGACAGAGAATTTGAACTTTTTGCCAAATATGTCTGGAACTATGCAAATACCCCAGCAAAGTAATCGAAACTATGGAATTTGACAGTAAAGCGCAAGCTTTCAGTAATAAATTTTTATTTGTTAGTATGCTAACCATTCTGGTTTCCTTAGTTACACTTGCAAATTGTATCTCTAAATTGTTGGTCAATTGGTTATTGTTTTCTGGTTCTGTTTGTATGCCAATCTCCTTTCAAATTCAGACAAGGGTTTTGACATACCAAATTATCTCTAGTCATGCATTGATGCACATTTGAGCATGAAAACAGTACACAGTGACACAATTTAAGTAAAACAATATGCAAGGGAGGAGGTATCTATTAAACCAAAATTGCCTTGCTGAAAAGTGTGAGGCAAAGACGCTTTCACAGTGAACTTTTGATGAGGCAAACATTTGAAGTGGAATGGGAAGTAAACATGCTTAGTTTGGTTTCTTTATAAAATAAAAAAACATTTAATATTAGTCTCACATGCATTCTCTTTTAAGGTTTTTCTCCTCAACAGCAAAGTATTGAGGGGTCAGTTGCTGACAGTAAACCGAATAAATAAGTAAAGTCAACGTCTGTCTACTGCAAAGTGGCCCCTTTTAGAAGTATTGAAGTCGGTGAGAAATAAACATGCCACCTGAAATTGCAAGCTAGTTCTTCATTGTAGAACCATCTCCAGCTACGTCTGCTTTAGTTGGAAATGGAGGACAAGTCCCAAACTCATATACCAAGAGTTCAACTGGGCAGCCAGGGATTGGAGGTAATTTTTTATTTTTTATTTTTTATTTCCTTCTCTCACATTGATCTGTATGAGAAGTCAACTACATTATGCTATCAACTTGGACCTATCTGAAACATTAAAGAACATAATATGTCACTGTAGTAATTTTTATTTCCGGTTTCAGTTCACTGTAGTAATTTGATTGAAGAACAAATTAGGAATATGTGATGTGTTTAAAGTTTATAGATTCGATCAGAAAACTTTGAGAACAGTCTCATTTTCAATTTTTCATCTATTGGGTACAAAAACTGAGTTTCAGACTTTCAGCATCTTTGATGGGTTATGACAATCATCTGCCACTGCCACTGCCACAGATGGGTACAGGATGATCACTCACTGATTGATTTATCTTCAAGCTCAAAAGAAAAAAGGTCCAATCTTTTTAGTGTTTTTGACAAATAAGTCTTGCATTTGTGGGTAATTTAGACACAAATTTTTTGTTTGATTTGGTTTGGTATATACTTCATTGGAAATTGGTATTTAGCTCATGGGGTAATTACTTCTCAAGAACTTGCTTTTCTTTTCTCTTCATGGATTTTCTTCTGGACTGTAGGTTTCTAGATTGGGTTTTGGATGTGGAGGATTATCAGGAATATACAACGCTCCTCTCTCCCATGAAGCTGGATGTTCAGTTATTAAGGAAGCATTTAGTAGGGGCATCACCTTCTTTGATACTTCAGATATTTATGGTGATAATCATGATAATGAAATCATGGTTGGAAAGGTACTTTTCTTTCTAGTTTTTGTCAAATTTGAATCAAGGCTTCTAATTTTGGATGAACACTTGAACTAAGCATCTTTGGTCATTCCAATGTTGGCATTTCCATTGCAGTTCTCTGTTTCACTTTGTTCAGGGGTTGAGTGGCAATATAAAGAGGAAAAAGAAAAGCAATACCACATTATTTACCTTGTGTTTTCTTTGCAGATATGCAGCATGTTAAGTAACCCATCATGGGATATCCATAATATGTTTGATAAGACATGTTTGTAAAAGTGGGAAGGTTTTGGTAGAAATTTCTTAAAGAATTCATTTAATCTTCTTGTATTTCCAGGCTTTGAAACAGCTTCCTAGAGAAAAGGTTCAATTAGCTACAAAATTTGGCATTGTCAGTTCCGACGGTTTTCAATTTGGGGTGAATGGGACCCCAGAATATGTAAGAACATGCTGTGAAGCTAGTCTTAAGCGGCTGGATGTCAACTACATTGATCTGTACTATCAGCACCGTATTGATGTTTCAGTGCCAATTGAGGATACTGTAAGCTAAGCATCCAGAGACTTTTTTCATTCCATTTATGATCCTGTCTATCTAACTATCATTATGACCGTTCTGATTGGAATTATGTTTTGTGAGAAAGATGGGGGAGCTTAAGAAGCTGGTAAATGAAGGAAAGATAAGATACATTGGTCTATCAGAAGCAAGTGCAGACACAATAAGCAGAGCCCATGCTGTTCATCCCATCACTGCTGTACAAATGGAATATTCTCTGTGGACTCGTGAAATTGAAAACGAGATCATTCCCCTTTGCTGGTTTCTTATTTTTCACCTCTAAGTTTTGCAATGTCAGATTCACAAGTTTAGTTACCTAGGTGAAGATTGTTGATACCACTTTTACTTACAGGAGGCTTGGAATTGGGATAGTATCTTATAGCCCACTTGGACGTGGGTTCTTTGGTGGGAAGGCAGTTTTGGAGAGCTTGCCTGCAGATAGTTTGTTGGTATGTGACTTTGAATGAATGATGATGAAATCTTATTTTCATAATCTTCTTCTAAACCAGATTCATATTTTATTTTAGTGCCTTTTTCAAATTCACATTTTTGTTCTTGTCCCAGTCTATGCATCCAAGATTCAATGGGGAGAATTTGGAAAAGAACAAACTTCTCTACAACAAACTTGCCAACCTTGCTGCAAAGCATGCGTGCACTGCTCCACAATTAGCTCTGGCATGGCTTCTCCATCAGGGCAGTCACATAATCCCAATCCCTGGTATGTTTGAGTACTCTTTCTCTGTAAAATAATGCTCTCTTTACCATGCTACGTAAAACTCAAATCTTCATATGTACAGAGTAACTACAACTGTTAATTGAATGATACTTTTTTTTATCCTCCACTTTGATTTACATACAGGGACCACTAAGGTTAAAAACCTTGATATCAATATTGGGTCATTGGATGTGAAGCTTACAGAAGAGGATTTGAAAGAAATTTGTGATGCTGTGCCCATTGATGAAGTTGGTGGGGAGCGAGAGTATGAAGTTTTCTCAAAATATGTCTGGAATTTTGCAAATACCCCATCCAAGTGATCAAATTTGTGGAAACAGAAAATAAATTCCAAAGCTTTAAAGTGCTTTTGTGTGATGAATTAGTAGTTTTCAAAAACTAAATGTCCTCAAGATGAAAGGCTGGTTCTGGAAATTGTGAGCCTAACGTAGAACATTCATGATTAACAACTTACATCCTTTTCTGATTTATCAAACGTTTGATATTTCAACTTCAATTGTATACAGCTAAGATACCTTGTCCTTGAAACAAACGGCGGGACCTCAAAATCTCTGACTACAACGTTGTGCTGTGTGAGGGAAGCCACGTCCCTCCTACCACCATGTAAGGACAAGACAGCCATAAATGCCCAGCAAGCCTTCCAAGCTATCAAACAAATGACATTGACAGAGCAAGAAACAATCTCACTTTTTTTCTGTGTCTGCCATTACTGATTTAGCTTAAATCCTCAAAAAAAAAGTGAAGAGCTTGAACAAACGTGACCTCAGAAATCACTGGCTGCTGCAGAGTGGTGTCTGCAGCTGCCACGTCTCTCACTCCACCTGTGTGGACTAGAAAACCCACGTGGCAAATTCTTACTGGGGAGGCAAATGAGTGACGTGGTGCCAAAATATTCCGTTCATGGGCTTCCCCCCACTAGGGCAATTACCCTATAAAACGCCACTCAAGGCATGCAAATTAAATAAACAAGATCTCCAGAGCAACCAAGCCTTCAAGTCTTTCTATATCTCTTCAAGTCTTTCATTGAAGCATAAATTACTACAATGGCTGCCTCAGCTTCCATGCAATCAATCCTAGCAAATTCAGTGGTTTATGGAGCTGGAAAGAGTGGATCAGTGAGAGTGAGCCACCTGGTTCCTGCTAAATACGCACCAACATCCCACAGGTACCCTCAACTGAGGGTACGTTCCATGGCAGAGGTAATTTATTATTAAGCATCTAGCTTGGTGCCTTAATTGTATTTGTCTTTTGGGTTATGTGCAGTTTTAGCTGTAGTAATTAAATTAGTGATCCTAATTAACCATATTTAATTAATGTTTCATTTGCAGAATGGTCAGGAAGAGCAACCATCTACAACACCAGAGGCATCTAAAATTCCTCCACCACCTCCACCACCTCCACCACCTACTCCTTCTCCTAAGCGTAGTCCTAAGGTTAGCACAAAGTTCTCCGACGTGTTTGCATTCAGTGGGCCAGCCCCAGAGAGGATCAACGGCAGGCTTGCAATGGTGGGGTTTGTTTCAGCTCTGGCAGTGGAGCTATCCAAGGGGCAGGATGTGTTTGCTCAGATATCCGACGGTGGAGTGTCCTTGTTCCTTGCCACAAGCATTTTGCTATCGGTGGCATCTGTGATTCCTCTGTTCAAAGGGGTGAGCGTGGAGTCGAAATCAGATGGGATAATGACTTCAGATGCTGAGCTGTGGAATGGAAGGTTGGCCATGTTAGGTCTGGTAGCTTTGGCCTTCACTGAGTATGTGAAGGGAGGAACCCTAGTGTAGGTCTTAATCATTGTTGTAGAAGTTTTCCACATGTAATTAGTCTGTACGAATCTTTATAAGAATATCACATTTTTCATACTCCATGATCTTAATATGCGTACCCTTAATTTCATTAAGCCTAAAGATAATGTTTAATAGTCTCTCTCAAGTATCAAACATTGATGCCACTATGTGGGCCGCCATGGGCTGTAGTCCGGGGAAGGTTTTTGGGAAGAAAATATATATATATATATAGCTCAGTATTTTAATCCATAAATAAATAAATAAATAAATATACAATTTCATACATTATCAACATCAATAAGCATATATATAGTCAGAGGTCTTCAAAATTTGTATTTGGTGATTGTCCCAACATTAATTTTAATAATTTTTTATTAATTTATCTCCAAAAGAGAAGCATTTTTCTAAATGAAATTCACCATTTTGTGAATAATATGGCTCTTATTCCTTTTTTGTTTTCTTGTGTTTGCAATAAATATGGTTTATATGATTTAATATATACATTTATTTCTAGAAAAACTATAGAAACTGTAAGTACCAAAAAACTATTTATTAAATAAAAAGCTTCCACCAAAGAATAATTATTAAATTAATAATTAAATTTAGTTAGCCCACCTGTTAAAAAATTCATGTGCGGATTCCGCACATCAATAGAAAGAAAAACAAACACATGTTGCTTGATGACTATGTTAAAATAGGGATCTTCCATGTGAGTTTGATTACTCCAAACCCAACCTTATACGTGTGATATTGGTCTACGTGTCTTTATTGGGATTGTTTTTTAAGGATTAAAAGCAACCAAAAGTAATATGGGTTGGCAAAATAAGAAAAAAATAACTTTAAAGTATTTCTGGATATAAAAACAATTTCTGAAAAATCACTTTGGAGAGTCCAGTTTTCCTGTTTCCTTTTTGCCTGTGCCCACCTGTTTTTCCTTTATTCTTCTGACATGTGTCCTCTTAACTAACAGAATGTTAACTCTGTTAAGTCTCTCAATTTTTATTAAAATTTTATAAAATAATTCTTTCATCTTCATCTTCCCTTTTATAAAAATAAAAAATAAAAATCGTTCATCTTTGCAACCAGCACACCTCAGCGACAGCCCCCTCTGCTCGTCACTCCCCCAAGCCTCATTTCTCTCTCTTTGAATTTCTGCACCATATCAAGATAGTTTGAAATCAGCCCGACTCTTCTCCCACTTCGAATGCATCATCAACCACTGCCAGCTCTCTCTCGTTTTCTCTCTATTTCCATTATTTTCTTTTGGATTATTTTATGTCTTTAAAAATTGGTTCTTTGATCAGTCGATCATCAACATGACAAAGCCTAAGAACAATCGTGCCTCGAGATCACTACGGAGAAAATGAAAATGCAAGTTTTTTATTCAAAAAGTTAAAAAATAGAAAGCAAAAATAAATTGCAATAGTTTATCAGTTCTCACAACATTTTGGGGGTTTTTGTTTTTTAGAGTGTGAAGAGAGTTTTGTGCTTCTTGTTCCAGATCTATTTCCTCTCAAAATCTTCATATTCAGAACACCTCCATGGCTCATCTTCTGAGAGAGAGAGAGAGGAGGAGGAGGAGGAGGAGGCTGGGTGGTGGTGATTGTGGGGGTAGTGTCGGTTGTTAGAGTTTTGCTTGGGTTGCTGCTAGGTTTCTGGATTTTTATTTTTCATTTTATTAAAAGTTAACAACGTTATATTTGATGTTAAGAGATGACAGGTGTCAGAAGAATAAGAGGAAAACAGGGTGGGCACAGGGAGAAAGGAAACAGGAAAACTGGACTCCACTTTGGATGCCTTTTAGGCTAATATATCATACCCCGCAGTGAAATTAACATGAATTTATTGGGGCCAATTACGAAATGTCACTCAACTTATTAAGCTAATCACTCAACTTTTCCAATTACGAAATGTCACACTAGCTTTGTCCTATAAGAATCCGTGAATACAGCTAAGATTCTTTGTGTTGTGCATATGCAAGTGCCAAGCTACAATACAAAGTGAAAACCTTGAACAAATGGGACCTCAGAAATCAGTGACTGGGACGCTGTGGTGTGTTTGGGGAGCCACGTCCCTCGTACCACCATGTATGGACAACACAACAAAAAATGTCCACAAGGCTCTCCAAGCTATCGAACAAATGCAACTGACTGTGAGAGAGCCAGAGCACGTATATATAATCATCTGTATTTTTTCTTTCTCATGAAAATAAAGCAAATGATTCAATGACAGGGAAGGGCAAGTTTGTCTGCTATTACTAAAGTACTCGTGGCCCCGTGAGACATCGGCCGTCCTGCTCAAAGGATCAAAAAAGTGAAGACCCTGAACAAATTAATGTCACCACCGTCTAGCGTGCATATGTATGTGCTGCAGCCACGTCCGTTACAACAAGAGAAACACAACCACGTTCTATTTCAATGAGAGAAACTTACATGTAACGGTGTATGTTTCTTTGAGTATGTCGACTCTTCTCATAACAACGTGTGATGAATTATGAAAGAAGAGAGAGTGACCGAAAGAGATATTACTAAACTATCCACATGGCCCAGTATTAGTGGGAAAGCAAATATGTGACGTGGTGCCAAATTATACACCGCTCAAAGAACTTCCCCCACTAGCTAGGGCCATTACACTGCTGTATAAAGCCACTCAAGGCATACAAATTTAATAGACAAGGTCAATAACAAACAAGGCCTTGAAATCTTTTATCTCTTCTCACTGTTTGTTTAGAAGCATATATACAATTTACAAATACATACAATGGCTGCATCAGCTTCCATGCAATTAATATTCATAGCTAATAACTCGGTGGCTCATGGAGCGGGGAAGAACAAATTCATGAACTTGGTCGTAAACAATATGTGTCAAGGCATGCCATAAATAAATCAATTTCTATATAACTAGCACAAAATTTCTGGACTTGCTTGCATTCAGTGGGCCAGCGCCGGAGAGGATCAACGGCAGGCTTGCAATGGTGGGGTTTGTTTCAGCTCTGGCAGTAGAGCTATCCAAAGGCCAGGATGTGTTTTGTCAGATATCCAACGGTGGAGTCTCGTTGTTCGTAGGCACTAGTATTTTGCTAACAGTGGCATCTTTGATACCTCTGTTCAAAGGGGTGAGCGTGGAGTCCAAATCAGATGGGATAATGACGTCAGATGCTGAGTTGTTGAATGGAAGGTTGGCCATGTTAGGGATGGTAGCTTTAGTCTTCACTGAGTATGTGACTGGAGGGACCCTTGTGTAATTAAGGTCTTAATCATTATAGCTTAATGCCTTGTAAAAGTCTTTCACATGTATATATACATATTTAGTCTTTACAAATATTTATAAGAAATTGCAAAATTTGATACTTCAGAAGCAAATATACTATTAATTTATTATTTAAGCATAAAGTTTACCCAATTTAACTTAAATATATGGGCATCAATTTGGCAGAAGCATATATACTTCTATCAAGAATTAAACATGTTGATGGGTCATCGGACGGAGAAAACTTCGAGAATATTAGGAAATGTCATATACTTTGTCTCAGAATCGGTCAAACAAGAACACCTAAAAATGTGATGAAACAACTTTTGGTCTCAACAACTTGTTAGATTGAAAAAATGCCAATTTCTTCTCCTCCAAAAACTCTTTTTATAAATAATACCATCATACGGGGCATATATGTAGGCATTCGCGCAAATAGGAATGATTAATGGTTCATTTGGTTGATTTCAAATCTTGGGATTTATATAGCATTATTATAAAGTTAAATTGTTTGTTTAGACTACTACAATTCATGTATGTCAAGATTTTGAATAAGCCGGACATGAATAATATAAAAACATTCCAAATTCCTGCATATATAGTCATTTCAAAATCATTCAAAATAAATGTAATAACTAGTTATTTCAAATAAATTTAATCTTTTGTTTTATAATATATTTATTTATTTTATTTTAAAAAAATTGCTTTGTTGTCATATCCAAATCATGTATTGCGCGAATACCTCCATCCAAATGGAGCTTAATAGCCAAAAATTTGAACCTAAACATACAAGTGACTTCCTAACCTAAACATTAATAGTAGGGCCCTCTGTCTCTATGGCCCCACAATAAAACAGACGTGCATTAATAGCTAGAAATTAGTCACGCGACTGACTTTACATTTTCCTCATCATAAATATAACAAATTCAATAGTCCATAAATTATGTGAGTATTAGTAATATACACAAAAAAAGAGAGATGCAGCGTCAAATACACATACAGCAGAATACAGTGTCCAATAGCCAAAATGCAGATAATAATTCCTTGTGTTGTGCATGCAATTGCCAAGCTACAATACGTACAAAGATGAAAAAGAGAAAACCTTGAAAAAATGGGAGGGACTTCAGAAATCTCTGAATGGGACATTGTGGTGAGCCACTTCTCTCGTACGTACCACAGTGTATGGACAAGACAACATTGAATGTCCAAGCTCCAAGCTATCCAACACATACATGTGACAGTGAGACAGCCACAAAGGATCAAAAAAATTGAAGACCTTGAACAAATTAACGCGACCACCGTCTAATAACATTGCGGTAAGTGCCGCAGCCACGTCCTGTATGAAGAAAAATTTAAATAATGTAATGGTGTATATTTCTTGAAGTATGTCGATTGACTCATTTCATAATGTAATGAGTTATGGAAGAAGATAAAATACACAGAGAAACCGACAAGACTATTATTAAACTATTTTCAAATTAGTCATTTTCGGACAACAAAATCCACGTGGCACAGCTACACACCACTCAAGAGCTTCCCTCAACTAGGGCCATTACCCTACTATAAAAAGCCACTCAAGGCATACAAATTTATAATACACAAGATCAATAAACAAGCAAAGCCTTCAAATCTCCTTTCTTCTCTCTGTTTTATTAGTGTTTAATTGAGAAGCATATACACAAGTACAATGGCTGCATCATCTTCCATGCAATCAATATTTCTTGCTAACTCCGTGGCTTATGGAGCGGGAAAGAACAAATGTGTTGGTGTTATTTCAGTGCCTGCTCTGCATAGGTACTCTCCCATGAGGGTACCGTCAATGGCCAAGGTGATTAATTATAACAAATCTCTCTAGCTGGTTTAACATTAACATATTATGTGCCTGCTCTGATTTGTCGTTCATTTGTAGGATGGTCATAAGGAGCAGCCATCTACAGTAACAAATGCATCAAAAAGCCCACCACCACCTCTTACACCTCTTCCTTCTGATGAAGTACGCAGTTGTACATGTTATGTTGTTTGATTGTTAATTAACTGTGCTAATACAATGTTATTTGACTTTGAAATTTAACAAAATCACATGTCCGATTTTAGGAAGAAAACATTGCCCTCCCAAAGGCAATCAGGACGGAATTTCTTTATAACTAGTTTACGACCAAGTTAATGAATATATTTGGTCACTGCAAACAAGTTTTTTATTATTTTCATCACGGAAAATGGCATTGATGCATGTTTTCTTTCTATATGGCAGGCTAGCACAAAGTTCTGGGACTTGTTTGCCTTCAGTGGGCCAGCCCCAGAGAGGATCAACGGCAGGCTTGCAATGGTGGGGTTTGTCTCAGCTCTGGCAGTGGAACTATACAATGGCCAAGATGTGTTTGCTCAGTTATCCAACGGTGGAGTCTCGTTGTTCGTTGCCACTAGTATTTTGCTCTCTGTGGCATCCTTGGTTCCTCTGTTTAAAGGGGTGAGCGTGGAGTCGAAATCAGATGGGATCATGACCTCTGATGCTGAGCTGTTGAATGGAAGGCTGGCCATGTTAGGTCTGGTAGCTTTGGTCTTCACTGAGTATGTCAAGGGAGGGACTCTAGTCTAGGTCTCAATGATTTCCGGTGTTTTTTTTTAAGCTTAATGCCTTGTAAAAAGTCTTTCACACATGTTTTTTTTTTGGGGGGGCTTAATATGCCTTGTAAAAGTCTTTCACATGTATACTTATTTAGTGTTTACAAAATGCTTATAAGAATTTCACATTCTAATACTTCAGAATCTAATTTAACTCTTAATTTATCAGCATAAATATTTGTCAATGTCAAGTACCAAACAATGTTGATGCCACCACATCAATAATAAGAAGAAAAACATGTTTTGCCAGATGACTAGGTTAAATTTAAAGTAGAGGGATCTCCTTTGTGAGTTTGGTTACTCCAAACTTAACCTAATGTGCACACATAGAAATGAATGATATCCACATACATAGAGACACCAAAGGGCATGCAACCTAATTATAACTATCTCCCAAGTCAGAGTACGTAGAATTGTAGATAATTTGAGTCATTTGGCAGTTTTAGTACATCGAAAAGGAAAATGGATCTATTTATCATAAAATAGCTAAGGACAATAGCATCACTCAAGAAAAATTTTCCATTTAGGAAATGCCATACTAGCTTCGGCCCATCATAATCGGTGAAAATAAGAACACCTAAAAAATATGAAACGGCCGGTGTGGCATCTATCATTTAATAAATTTTGGTCTCAACCGCTTGTTACATTGTAAAAAGGGTTAATTACATTTTTGGTCACTGGAATTTGACTCGAAATCAAATTTGGTCACAGTAATTTTAATTTTCCGGATGCCGTCACTGTATTAGCATTAGTTAGCAAATCCAATCGAATCTCTCAATTCTGTCAGTTTGCTTAATTAAAAAATGTAATTAACCCTTGTAAAATTATGTCAATTTCTTCTCCTCCGAAATTATTCTTATAAATAATACCATCATACGGGGCATATATATGTAGGCATTTGTCCAAATATATAGGAATGATTAAGGGTTCATTGGTTGATTCCAAATCTTGGGATTCAGATGATTCCAATCCTAGCATTTTTTCCTAGCCATAAATATAACAAATTCCATCTTGTCTTTACTAAAAAATAAAAATAAAAATAACTAAGATCATTCCATCTTCTGCTTATTTATCAAACGTTGGATGTTTCAAAGAATTATTATATTGTTAAAATACAGATTCAATAGTTGCGTATAGCATAATTTCTTGTCAAAAAACAAACGGATATTGTTGGGGGTAGTATGGGTACTAAAAAATCACATAGATTTTTTCTGAATGAATGGTTGAATTTTAGGGTTAATATATAATTTTCTATTAGTAATAATATACACATAAGAGAGATGCAGAAACAGAAGAATATACACGTAACGTAAGAGTCCTTGTGTTGTGCATTACAAAGATGGAAAAAGTGAATACCTTGAACAAAATGGACCTCAAGAAATCACTGACTGGAACGTTGTAGTGTGTTTGGGGAGCCACGTCCCTCGTACCACCACGTGGCACGTATGATGTATGGACAACACAACAAAAAATGTATGTAACCATCTATTGTTTTTCTTTCTCATGAAAATATAGCCAAAAAGATCCATTGACAGGGAAGGGGAATTTTGTCTACTAGTACTAAAATACTCGTGGCCCCGTGAGGTATCGGTCCTCCTGCTCAAATGATTTATTTTTTATTTTGAATAAAAGGTGTAGAGCCTTGACAAATTGACATGACCACACCGACTAGTAACATGCGGTAAATCCTGCAGCTACGTTATGCATCGAAAAAAACTTATTTGTAACGGTGTATATTTTTTTGAGCATGTCGACTCTTCTCATAGCTCCGTGAGTTATTGAAGAAGATGAGAGATAGACAGAAAGGACTATTGCTTAACTATTTTCCATTTGTGGACAAAACAATCCACGCGGCCCATCATTTGTGGGAAAGCAAATAAGTGTCGTGGTGCCAAACTATACACCGCTCAAATCAAAGAACTTCCCCCACTAACTAGGGCCATTGCACTAGTATAAAAAGCCACTCAAGGCATACAAATTTATAATACACAAGATCAATAAACAAGCAAAGCCTTCAAATCTATTCTCTCTGTTTTATTAGTGTTTAATTGAGAAGCATATACACAAATACAATGGCTGCATCATCTTCCATGCAATCAATATTTCTAGCTAGCTCAGTTGCTTATGGAGCGGGAAAGAACAAATCTGTTGGAGCGAGCCACCTTGTTGCACCAACTCTGTATAGCTACCCTCACATGATGAGGGTAAGCTCGATGGCCAAGGTATATATATTCATAAGTCTCTAGCTATAATTCATGTGTATTCATGATATTAATTCAACTTTGTCTAATTCATCTCCCATTTGTAGGATGGTCAGAAGAAGCAACCATCTACAGTAACAAATGCATCAAAAGTTCCTCCACCTTCTCCTTCTTCTTCTCCTCCCAAGGTAGTTTTACTGATCTACATGTGTGTGTGTATTCACAATATATAATTTAACTACACTAACGAAGTTCAATATATATGGCAGGTTAGCACAAAGTTCTCGGAGTTGTTTGCCTTCAGTGGGCCAGCCCCAGAGAGAATCAACGGCAGGCTTGCAATGGTGGGGTTTGTCTCAGCTCTGGCAGTGGAACTATACAATGGCCAAGATGTGTTTGCTCAGATATCCAACGGTGGAGTCTCGTTGTTCGTTGCCACTAGTATTTTGCTCTCTGTGGCATCCTTGGTTCCTCTGTTTAAAGGGGTGAGCGTGGAGTCGAAATCAGATGGGATCATGACCTCTGATGCTGAGCTGTTGAATGGAAGGCTGGCCATGTTAGGTCTGGTAGCTTTGGTCTTCACTGAGTATGTCAAGGGAGGGACTCTAGTTTAGGTCTCAATCATTTCCGGTGTTTTTTTTTTTTTTTTGGGCTTAATATGCCTTGTAAAAGTCTTTTCACATGTATACTTATTTTAGTGTTTACAAATGCTTATAAAAATTTCATCACATTTTGATACTTCAGAATCTAATATACTCTTAATTTATCAGCACTAAGATATGTTTACCATGGTTACTGATTATTCCAACAACAAAACAATAGTCACAGACAATAAGCTTTCCATTTATGTATTTTCATATGTTTACTTAAACATAAGGAATTATTTAATACACGGGTCTTATTGAAAAATACTTAATCAAATATCCTCATAAATAAGTATCGAATCAACTATCCTCTCCTAGTTGATCTGATTCATATTCCTTTTATCCTATTTCATTTCTTCTCAAACACATTGTTGAAGTCCTTAACAAACTAGACATAGAAAAGAATCAATCGAAGCTAATTCCCCACTTGTAGCACAATAGCTTGAAGAGAAATTAAGATTTCTTAAGTCGCAAGACATTTACATTATTTTCGGTTTGAATCAAACTATTTCTATTGGGCTTTCTAGTACCAATAGTGGCACGCCTAAAACTAAATTTGTACAATATAGAATTGATCCCAATTTAGGATGAACAGAGACATTGTGTATAAACGAATAGTTTCGTTTTGAAATGCAAAATTTGAGTATGTTACCTTGTGAATTGGAAATGGTCTAAAAAAAGAATACTACGAATACCCGCCAATATGTATGTGGGTAACTTATTGTAGAAATTGGTCATGCCCCACCAACCTTAGCATTTTCCTCAGCAGAAATATACAAAGTTCTTCTTGTGTTTACCGAAAGAAATATATATATCTCATTCCATCTTCTGCTTATTTATCAAATGTGTACGCTTTGCAGCAATTATTTTATGAGTGAGCTAGCTAAAAATTTTAGCTTAAAATGTAATAATTTTTTTAATTAAACAACTTACAGTTTCTGTAGTTTTTAATAATTAAAAGTATAATAATTTTTTAATGGGTGGACTAGTTAAGCCTAAGATTCCTTCTGTGTTGCATGCAATGCAATGCAACACTGAAACGATAAAAGAATCAAAGCGACAACCTTAGAACAATGGGACCTCAAAAGAACTGAGTCACTGACTGGTACGTTGTGGTGTGTGCGGGGAGCCACGTCCCTCATCATTACCATGGACAAAGACGACGATAAATACCCACAAAGCTCTCCTCCTAGCTACCTATCAAACAAATGCAAGGTCGACGACAACAAAATAATATTTTCTTTTTATTTTGTCGACATAAAAAAAAATTCTTTCTGACGAAAATGAAGCAAATGATCCGTTGTGCAGTGCAATTGTCCTCTAGCTGAAAGCTTGAAAGTACTCGTGGCCCCGTTGAACATCGCTCCTCCTACCCAAAAGATCAAAAAAAGTGTTCAACACCTTCAACAAATTAAATGTGAACTCAGAATACAACCACGTCTCTCTTTTAGGTCGAGAGAAACTTCATGTAACGAGTTGTATATTCCTTAGAGTCTATCAATTCTCCCAACATTATTAGTCCTCCTGGCACTCATAGAGCAAACAAGTCTCTCTAGCTTTGTCTCTAACATTATACTAATTATGTGTTTCTCTTTTGATTTATATTTGCATCTTCAGCTATATATAGTGCTTATAAGTTATAAATTAATGATTCTAATTAAACTATATGTCTGATTGATCTCCTCATTTTTAGGATGGTAACAAGGAGCAACCATCTACAGTAACAAATGCATAAAAAAATCCACCACCATCTAATACCCCTTTTCCTTCAAAGGTAGTTGTCTAACATATGATGTTCGAGAATTATTTTATCGTTAAATTGTCTCATATGTTATGTTGTTTGACTGTTAATTTAATTAAGAGATTTTCTATTTAAACCCCGCACTTCTCTTTGTTCACCCCAATACTTAAATCATTAAGCTGTAAGTTTTATTATTGTGTAAAAAGACAAAAAAGGTCATCCAACTTAATAATTAACTCTAGTATATCTATACACACACCCCAACTTCTTGTTTACAAACTCACTCTCTCTCTCTCTCTCTCTCAACAATACCTAAGGGTTTGGGGTTCCATATGTTTGTGTTTTTTTTTTCTGCTGGGAACAAAGAAAATTGTGGGGTTTAAATAGAAAATCTCTTTTATTTCTCATTTTTTTCAGTTTGGAGTGTATTTAAGGGTAGTTTGGGAAGATAGTGGGGTTTTCTTAGAAATTATGAAAATTTAAATTAAAAAATGGAGTGAACTTAGAACATGGGGTGAACTAAGAGAAGTGTGAGGTTTAAATAGAAAATCTCTTTAATTAACCTGTTAATAAATGAAAGAAAAAAAAATTGAATTGTTATTTTCTTCGTAGAAAATGGCACTGAAGAAGAGCAAAGAGGTGACATATATTTCTTTCTTACGGCAGGTCAGCACAAAATTTTCGGACTTGCTTGCATTCAGTGGGCCAGCCCCGGAGAGAATCAACGGCAGGCTTGCAATGGTGGGGTTCGTTTTAGCCCTCGCAGTGGAGCTATTCAAGGGTCAGGATGTGTTTGCCCAGATATCCGACGGTGGAGTCTTTTTGTTCGTTGGCACTAGTATTTTGCTGTCAGTGGCATCTTTGATTCCTTTGTTTAAAGGCGTGAGCGTGGAGTCCAAATCAGATGGGATAATGACGTCAGATGCTGAGTTGTTGAATGGAAGGTTGGCCATGTTAGGTCTGGTAGCTTTGGCCTTCACCAAATATGTGACGGGAGGGACTCTAGTTTAGGTCTCAATCATTTCTGGCCTTTTAAAAGTCTTCCACATGTATACTTATTTAGTGCTTACAAAAGTTTATAAGAATTTCATCACATTTTGATACTAGCAAAATGAGTGTAAAAATTGATGTAAATTAGTATCTTTTTATGCATCTTCGGTGCCCAATGTAAAAATACAGGCCATTCTCCCACTGCAGCAAATTTCGGTGGGCATAGGTGTAAATTTAGCATACATCCACCTTTACACACTACCATTGTGATGCTCTAAGTCCGTTTGGTTCAAGGTTTAGGAGCTTAGGAATGAGTTTCAAATTGAATGCTCATGTTTAGTAAGTGCACTCTTGGGAATGCAATTATGGACTCGTGGGTATGAACTTCCCATGTAGGAGGGAATTTCATACCCTTGACTCATCTTGGGAAACTTTTTTCCCTCACTTGGAAAACATTTATGTAGTATTTTTAAATTAACTTACCCATGATATTAATTTCAAATACCACTGTTGACCCTTCGAAAACTCTTCATGTTAATAACTTTAATGATAAACAACTTTTCATCAATCCTAATATTGCACTAACCAAATAAGGTAATGAGAGAAAATGACATTTCATATATAGTCCTTATTTCTTAACGTTCTCAAACATGAGAATGAACATCCTCAATTTCTATCTCATGAGACTAGACATGGGAAGTTTATTCCCATAAGTACAATATGCGAACCAAACGAGCCCAAGTATCTAGTACCCAGATTCTTTCTTGGTTGATAAGTATTTGAATTTTAAATTAATACCTCGCAATTTAAGGATACATCCGCAACTGCATTTAGTGGTCCATAAATTAGTATCCAAAACAGAGGTAGTGTCAACTCGTACAGCAAGAATACAGTGTGAAATAATGAATTGCAGCTAACCCAATGCATTATGTATGCAATTGTACCTGGCTACATTACGCTGAAAAGATATTAAAAGGAAGAAAAAAAAAGTGAAAACCTTCAATAAATATGGGACCTCAGAATCACTAACTGGAAAATTGTGGTGTGTTTAGGGAGCCACGTCTTCATACCCCCATGTAAGGACAAGACGACCGTACATAAATGCCAACAAAGTTTAAGATCTCATCTCCTAGCTAAGCCTAAGCTATCAAACAAATGCAATTATGCAACTAACTGTGAGAGAGCGAGCAAGTAAGTAATCATCTAGTTTTATTTTTTTCTTCTATCTTTCTGACGAAAATGAAGCAAAAGATATTCGTCTTCTAGTCTAAGTGCAATTGTATCTGAAAAACCTCAATTTCAAAGGCACTCGTGGACCCGTGAGGCATCGGTCTCTCTCTTTTGCTTAAAAGAAAAAAGAAGTGGTGTGGCCTCAGAAATCACTGACTCGTACGTTGTGGTGTGTGCCGCAGCCACGTCTCTCAAACACACCATGTGTGGACAAGACAACCCACGTGGCAGAGTATCACTGAGAAAGCAAAAATGAGCGACGTGGTGCCAAAATATCCACGTCCATGTGCTTCCCACTCTTTGGGCCTTTGCACTATAAAACCCTAACTCTTTGGCAACCTAAGATCAAGAACCAAAAACATCTTCAAAGCATTTTCTGCCTTCTTGATATCACTTTTTGAGCTTAAGAAATATTAAACAATACAAACAATGGCTGCCTCAGCTTCCATGCAATCACTTCTAGCTAACTCAATGGCTTATGGAGCTGGAAAGAGCAAATCTCTGAGGGTGAACCACCTTCTTCCTGCTAAGTATGCTCCAACTCTGCATAGGTACCCTAACATGAGGGTGCGATCCATGGCCGAGGTAATTAATTAATCTTCTTTCGTTTCTGTTTTTTTTTATAAAACGAAATTCTAAACTATTCTGATGTACGGAGAGGAGTTCAAAAGGACTGACGCACTGCCATTAGCTTGGTCATTTAGGTTTTGCACATTCTTAAATTAGCGATCTTAATTAACCATGTTTAATTAATGATTTGCAGAATGGTCAGGAAGAGCAACCATCTACAGCACCAGAGGCATCTAAAATTCCTCCACCACCTCCTACACCTACTCCCTCTCCTAAACGTAGTCCTAAGATTAGCACTAAGTTTTCAGACGTGTTTGCGTTCAGTGGGCCAGCCCCAGAGAGGATCAACGGTAGGCTTGCAATGGTGGGGTTTGTTTCAGCTCTGGCAGTGGAGCTAGCCAAGGGTCAGGATCTGTTTGCTCAGATATCCGACGGTGGAGTCTCGTTGTTCCTTGGCACCAGTATTTTGCTGTCAGTGGCATCTTTGATACCTCTGTTTAAAGGGGTGAGCGTGGAGTCCAAATCAGATGGGATCATGACTTCCGATGCTGAGCTTTGGAATGGAAGGCTGGCCATGTTAGGTTTGGTAGCTTTGGCCTTCACTGAGTATGTGAAAGGAGGGACCCTTGTGTAGGTCTTTGATTTGCTAGCTTAATGTATTTAGAGTTTACAAAATTTATATAACAATGCCACATTTTCATTATAGACTCTAGTATAATCTTAGCTTCCATTGGGTCCTACTTTTCTAGTAAGCACTTTTGCTCGGACGTTGAATTTTTGTAAAGATTCAAGTGCTTGCTGAAAAAGCAATTAGAGATGTTTGGTGGAAAAGCATTCGGAAGTGCTTTTAGCTTTTACTAAACGCAATTAGAAGCGTTTTCAATTGTCTAAAATCACATTTGGATTTCTTCCAAAGGCACTCCAAACCAGCTATTAATATACCATTAAGCATGAGGATCAAATACCCTATGTGCAGAAAAACTTATATGAATCCGAGATATCATTGTTTTTCCATTCCTAACTAATCACAGATTGTAATGTGAAAAAGTTATCACGCGTGACATATCATGATTGGTGAGGGATAAGAAAATAATGTTATTTCCGTTTTATGTAAGTGTTTCTCCTCATGACGACACTACTTTATGAAAATTAATTTTGGCAGATGTATGTCTTCATCATACCCAACGAAAGTTCGCAGCAAATGAAAACGTGCACGGTGCCTCAGCTTGAAAGAGGTCAGTAACTTATGCCCACCGTTGATCAATGTGGCACGCACATTCGATCAGTGGTTATGGTTTGAGAGATCGGCTATCCCCTATGCAAGTGAGCGATTGACGTTAACAAAAGTCACTATGAAAACTACAATCGTCAATCGTGTGAACAACGCCTTTGTTAAAAACGTAACCCAATATTATAATTCCTTCACAAGTTCGGAGAGATCAATGGACAAATTAGGACAGATTAAAGGTAACAAGTTACTGCCGACAAGCTCTAAGAAAAGTGGAAAAAAGTCTTGATTTGCATATCAATAGTCTAAAATTCGAATCTCATGACATCTTGGTAGTGTGAGAAATCCCTCCCCTTATAGTTTATAATATCGTTTGTATTATTTAAAAAAGAAAAAAAAAAAAAAAAGGCGTAACAAATTACTCACTTAAAGAGTAATGGAAAAGCAGCTCCTCTTAAAAGCCCAATTATCCATGAAATCATAATTGTGCAAAATGCCCCCAGTCGCATTAACAAGAGACAAAAGCTGAAAATTTTATGGAGATGGAAGATGGAAATGAGCATCTTCTCTTATTCATTAATCATTACAGCGGGGATTTTAGATTACATCTTGGTAAAAAGGCCTCTATTATGGCAAACATATAAACAGAAAAGAATGAGAAGAATACATTTTCTACTATTTCACGTATTTACATATCCACCAAGAAACCTCAGCATATCTTGTGCCATCAGTCTATATCACATCTATGGCTCAACAAACACTGCATGCTTGGTCGACTCTCCGTTTACATGACCGTTGGACGATACTTCATAATCACTCTGTTTCTGCAGAAAAAAAAAAAAAAAAAAGTCAATAATTGTCACTATAATGAAAATCAAACTCAATGTTAAGAATTTCCCCATACTATGTGATCCCCTTTAGAAGAACTGTATATAACACATGCAGGTATGATTTTAGGTACATACTTCGGAAGGAGGATCAACTGGAAACAAATTTATGGCATCAGGATTGAAACTGAGTCCACTGAAAAGAGAAATGTGAACGAAAGCAGATATCAGTTAAACTAACATAAAATGATGACCCAAAAGAAAAGACCTAATAGGTTATGTATTCAACCCCTTCCTACAAATGCATTAAAATGAGAACATTGTTTCTTTTTATTGATTTTGTCTCTCTATTCTACAAAGAGAGAAGATAGATTACCAGCGGGATAGAACTAGCTGCCACAGGTATGGAATAAAGAACTCCTCTGGATGACTCTCTTGTTCATATGTGAACCGCAACTGTGTGAACATCTGACAAAACAAGATTTTCAAGATATTATGAACAACAATCTCCAGGTGCATTTAGGCCAACCTACAATGCAAATTCCTTTTTACCTTCATCCCTTCACCCCGCCATGATCTGCAATTAATGATTATGACTTGAAGTACTTTCTCTACTGACCATTCACCATCCGTATTGTGGGCATCCATGCGACTATTGAAAAAATCTAATACCTACAAAGCCAAACAAACAATATAATTCAACAATTGACATAAAAACAGGATAAGTTAAAAGTTCCGTAATGAAAACCAGAAAAAAAACAAACAAACAAAATCCCAGTCCTGAACGTACAGTATAAATGTTTTCAAGCAACTCATTGAAGCGTGGATGATTCCTGAAAGGCTGAAAGACCTCCTGCCGGTGCATTATTGCATATATAACCTGCCCATTGCATACGGTAAGGAACACGGAAAACATTGTCTGGTAATAGCATAAAGGAAATAAATTTGTTCTATCAAACATGGACCTCTTCGAATGTATATTATAATACCTCAGGATTCCGTGGCAGGGCATAAGTCAAAATTGCATTTAATATTTCAAGGACAAGTCTCAAGAAGTCAGTATATATATGCATCTCTGTTGACTGCAATGGAAAAAATATTCCAGCTTAGCGGACAAGAAAGTGAGAAAGGGTGACATTCATCTAACAGAACAATTCTAAGCTCCATAATATATAAAGGTATGGTTTCATTACTGTATCATCTGCAAGACCATTTCCTTCTATTGAGTTGCCTTTGACTAATCGCATCTGATTATCTCGCATCTCTGCTAGTTTGTTATACCTAAATCAAATATTACACCAAGAGCAAAATTTTAATGAACTCAAGCCAGAAGTGTATTAAAGCCAGAATAAGATTATAAATTACAGAGCAAATAGAAATGTAAAGCTCATGAGAACACCATAAGATTTGAAAGGACATACTTTCGAGAGAGCATATCAAAAAGGCTGACCAATCTCTGGGATGCATATGCACTCAAACGGTGGACATGGGGTGCCATGTTTGCCAAAGTTGCTAGACAAGTTGTATGGAGATAAACATCCTATTACAATTCAACAAACCAGACATGATAATTAGGAAAGTTCACAAAATCTAAAAATAAGAAGAGGGAAAATATATTAAGTGGTGAAAGCTTAATCTCAAGGTCTTAGATGCAGTTGACATAAATATCAAGTATACAAGCAATATGACAACAACACTCATAAAGTAAATACAAGAAAGTTCAAAGTCAAAAGGGACAGAAGGATACCCGCAACTTAGATAGGTTATACTGCACTGTCCTTATCAGAGTAATGACCATTAAGGAACCAAGAGATGTCTGATGGAGGAGACGTTCTTTATACCAGGGAACACTAGGAACTATCTGTCATATGATAAATACGTCAATAAGAGCCTAATGTATACAAATCTTGTGTTGGCTACCGGAGGAAATCCTTACCAATTTGTGAATGCTGGCATTAAAAGAAGAATCCTGACTAAGTATGAGGAGAATAATCAGCAACATGTAGATTTGATTAGAGGACCTCTTTGGAGCATTGTATAACGCTTCCAGAATAGGCATCAACTGTCCATTTCATAAACAGATGAGCATCAAGTTTTCATATCAATGTAGAAGCAAACTTAATGATGACAGTAATTACAAACAGAAACGACTCTCATCCAAAATAACAAGAAACAAAAATGACCATTGACCAACAACCAGAAAAACAATATGTATCTTAATGAATCCTTTGCCATGAAAAATATAGTTTTTTCCTTTTCTCTTTTTTCAATAACAAGATAAGCTGCTGGTCCATACCAATGTATCCAAATCAGTTCGCACCAAGACATACTCCAGAAAGTCAGCATTCCCTTGCAACAAAGAGTAAAGCAAAAGAGCAGCAGCCTCATCAGCCAAGTACCTGCCAAAGCGGAAACGGTTATGAGATACTCAAAAACAAAAGGGAGGAACCAACTTGAAAGAGTGAGCAAAGTTAAGAGAAACAAGGATATCCATGCTTTCGGTTTGAATTAGGGATCATAGATTTTGTTTTGTTTTCTGTTGAATTAAGGATTAGAGGTTGAAGAAGAATAAAGTATCACACCCATGAAAATCATAATTAAACCGTAAAGGCATTCGAAACTTGCACCTTTTAACGACCTATTGATAAATTCTTATACATAGCTTATAAAACACTGATAAAAACAACACAACGTAAGAATCGAAGATATGGAAGTTATACACGTCAATATCAACGTGGAACTAATTAGTCAATTATATACAAATTACAACAACAACAAAAATTGCATTTTATTGTGGAAAAAAAAACACACACCACCAAAAAAAACTCTGTATCCCTCTCCCACACCACAAAGATAAAATACTTATCCTAATTAGATTTTTCTGTTGTATGACACGTAATTGTCTATCATCTAATCTTCTATATACAAATTACAAACAAGTAAATCTTATTTCAGAAAGCCTACATCCCATTCAACCATAGATGGACTAAGATGCATACAAAGAATTAGCCTATAATATGATAAAATAGTACATCTGATTTAAAAATACAAGAATAAAAGGAAAACCAACACTCACATTCCAAGGGCATCAAACAGAGAAGCAAAAGGTATCCTCAAAACTGGACCAGCATGCGCATTACCCTCAGTATCTACACGATCAACTGCAAGCAGGGAAAATATCCACTCAAGTTATGTGAATATACTTTCATAATAAGATTAGGTAGAGATACAAACAATAAAGCATCTTACATTCAACATCTGTTGCACGTTCTAAGGCCTTGCAGTAAGGGTTATCAGAAAAATGCGTACTCCCTTTTAAAAGGGAATCTGAAGCGGTGGTGTCATTACTTTTATCTGTAATTGGTTCATTGCCCACAACACATTTACGATAATGACTGAGAATAAGTAACACATGGAGACTGCAGTCTGCTAACAGACTTCTTGAGCCTTCACCACTTGAACTGACCAGAAAGTTGAATGGCAATAACATGAGATTTGCTGCAATTCAAATAATTGATGTCAACAGCTACTCGGTCAAAAGTTTTAAGTTTTAATATTGCCCAACCGATATAAAATCTTAGATTGGTAAACAATTTAAGTTGCAATAGTGCATCAAGGAAACCACCATACCAGCTGCGGAACTAACTCTTTGTAAAACACCAGGCTGACTTCCTTCAGAATATATAGAATAAGATGCACTATTCAAGGATATTGAAGGTCCCGTAATGTAACTGAGTAGCAGTTTACGCACAACCAAGATAACCAAAGAACTTTCCTGTGGATTGCAGAAGTGGTGTCAGACACAGCAAAATTGAATCAACTGGAAATTTGGACTGAAAAATAAAGCAAAAGTTTTGTCCAGTAACCTGAGACATTGCTGCATCGATGAATGGGTTCACATCTTCTGGTCCTGGAGATGGCCCAGAAAGCAGCTGAGTTGACATTGCAATCAGCATGAAGTTAAGCAGCTCCAAATGAAGGAGGTATGTATCAGGACTAGTGACAAAAAAGATATACAATCAGGAACACAGTGGACATAATCTCAATGATAAGGAACAAGTGGGTACTTGAGGATGTACCTTACATCTATTGACCCAATAAAGCTAAGCACACTACGCATAACAAAATCCTCAATGTTTAGATCTGCAAAATTGATGAGGAACAATAGCTATAAATTTATGTTGTGGGCAAACAGCTCTTATTTAAAAGTCAAATGAAGTGAAGATCTAGCCGTACTTATTACATAATGATTCTGTTTGGCCCTTTAGGTCATCACCCATCAGCCCCCAAGAACCAGAGAACTAAATCATAAGATTTCTAAAATACTAACAACCATTGTGTGGGTTTTTGTTTGATTCATAAAACCATAGTTATCACCCAACCAGGAAAGAAAGTAATACAATCCTTCTGCCTTACCAAATCTTGTGGCATATTGAATAAAAAATATGATACAATTTAAATTCAAAATTTATATTAGCTGAAGATATCATAAGAAAATAATAAAATGGTTTTGAGAGAGCTCATTCCAGGATTGATACATTTGCCAATGAAATATAAGTGAATTACCTTTTGTAACATCTGTTGGGATTGGCTCACTTTCATCTAGGGACAAATATAAGTCTTCAATCTTGTCTCCCTTTGCATTTTCAATGAAGTACTTTAAAAAGACAGATGAAATGTACACTGCATTAACAGCCTTCACATAAACAAGAGAAGGTGCACCAGAAGAAGTTGAAATAGATTCTTGCAAACACCATGCCATATGGATCAAAATTTTTGCAAGATGCCTGGTATGGTAGTTGTTTCGTGCTGCAAAAGGCAGAAATGAGACAAAGAAATATAAATACATATTTAATATTTAATATTTAAAAAATAAAAATAAAGAGTCAGATGAGCACATGAAGGTATGCTGACAAATGGTCAACTGGTAAAGCATTTCAACAGTAGAAAACAGGTTAGCTCCAATAACATTCTACTAGAACAAATCAAGAAAACTCTGCCAAATCATTAACAGTTCAACGAAAATTCACTGACAGGAATCATTCGGTGCATGTTTGGTAAGATTAGAGTCACCAATCATAAGATTCAAGAAGCCGTGATCAAATACTATCATCAAAACTTTACAAACCCTTTTGGAATAAAGAGAAGCTCAGCATCCAAACCATTCAAAACCTGATGCACAACAAAATTTTTAGATTTGATGGTAACCTGAAAATGTCATGGCTGCGTTTTTTTTATATATTATTGTCATTATTGACAGTGCTTAAATTCTAAAGGTCTTTTGTTCACACAAATTGGTTATGGATTTGGATTCACTAGAGTTCATTCTTTAGGAATGTTATTTGGAAAATACTCATGAAATTCATCTTGAAAAATGTTTAAGTCGGTACTCAAATTATTAGCCTGCATCTAATATTTCTAAAAAAATTTAGCCAGTAACTGTTTTAAGTTCCATGGTAGATATTTAAGTTTCATAAGGAGACATTTGAATCTATTTTAAATTTCAATTACATAATTGCTTTGACATTCTGATGAGAAAAATTCAGATTATGAACAGCATTGAGGCAGATATCTTATGGCTAGATTAAGCCTCTAGAAACATCAATAGCTACTAAAAGCGTATGTGAGACCAACTAGTTGACTCCCCCAATCACTTCCAGCAAAAGAGATGCAATTTGCAGAGAGACTGAAATTGGAATTTATAACTTTGAGCACTATGATTTAATCTTCCCAATATTCCTCTATATACTTGGGTAGAATTTTGGACAATTTTATACTTTGGTTACAAATTTATAAGGAGTTATTGGTATTATTTTCAAATGCTATTGAACTGTAGGGAAATAGTCCTTCACTCAAAATTATATAGTCCATACTTGTATCTAATAGAGGAAGAGTCAAACAGATACAAAGCTGAAATGCTCTAAAGCCAACACCACAATGAACTCCTTGACAACGAACTAACTAAGCCCCTCAAAAAAATGAATAGAAAAGAACAATAATTCTTTGACAACAAGCTACCACAACACAACAGCATATCAAAGAGCATTGGAATGCCCTCAAAACCCACACATGACAAGCAATTGAAGAGCAATATCAGCAAGTCCTCTTGAAGAGAGATTCTATGGCCTTGGTTAACACAATCATAGAATTGAGCGGTTAGGTAAGAGTAGGGAGTTAAGACTGAATCTCAAACCAAGAGGCATTTGTACACGGACGTCTACAATATAAGCAAAAAATTGCACATGGCATACAAGTTATTCTCCATTGCTTTCTTCCCCAAGATAGTAGCACTTCTCCTTTTACTTCTTTTATTTAACTATTGTACTCTAAATAGTGGATTAAGTAACTTGCATCCAATATGGGAGGGTTCCTTTTGTTTGAGCTAAGAAGAGAGGACAATTAACTCTCTTACGAAGCTGTACACAGTACACTTAAAAATGAGAAATCTATTACCCCTTAGTAACCAAATATCCACAACAACAAACCTCCATAGTCTCGGTCTGCATTTCATCAATACTAATGCCAATGCCGCAAATAACAGAACCCTAATCACATTATGGTGACGTAATTGAATCAAAGAAAGCAACAAATTTCATGATTCAGAAGATAGAAACTGTGAGAAGAAAGAGAGAAATTGACGAACCAAGAGCCTGGCAAGCTTCATGAACGCGGTGAGGGGGCCACTGGAGATTGAGAGGGAGTTCGAGGAGTTTATGCCAGAAATCGGAGGAGATAGGAAACGACTCCTCGCCGATGAAGGTAGAGATCAGGTACTCCGCCGTGTCCAGTGGACGCGCGGCGGAGCTGCTGCCACCCCAGCGCGGTGTAGAAGGTACGGCTCCCATTCCCAAAAACGAAAAATGCAGAAGAGTCGTTCGAATGTGCCGAGTGAACGACGCAAATTACAAGGGCTCAGATCAGAGGCCTGGCGAGGCGATCTCGGAGGTGCTATTGGTTGACGTCGTCAATGTCAATGACATTACAGAGAGAGGTTGGGGTTTTGGATGTTCGATGGAGATTGAAATTGAGATTTGAGGTGTGCTCTGGTGAAGAAGACGAAGAAAGAAAGGGAAGCTTGCAGACGAAGGTGTGTTTTTAGCACTTTCCAGAGAGAGAGAGACAAGGACTGCACCAAGAGGTACTAAAACGACAATGCGTCGTCCCCAATTTCATTACTAATTTAATTCCCATTTTTACCCTCCATAATTATAATTTTCCTTCAAATGTTTTTTTTCATGATATTCTATTTAATTTATGATATGGAAAACACAATAATTAAAAATAGGGATTCTGTTTGTACTTTTTATTTTTACTAGGGAGGGCCGAAGTTTTGAAAAAAAAAAATCGAAAAGAGACCATCCCATCAATATAAGGTTATCAATAAAATTAATTATAACAAGTGAAGAAAAGTTCATAATATACAAGCGAAGGAAAGTTCATAATTTAATATTTTTTATCATTGAAAATAATCATATTAAGGAAGAGAGACGGTGTAAAATAATCATCAATAAAATTACAATATTCTCTTTGTCAATCCAAGAGAGGTCAAACTAGCCTAATCCAATTTTCCCCTTTTCTTTTTTAATTGCCTTCTTCGATTTTTCATAAAGGCTTTAGAAGAAAATTCAAGCAGTCGACAGCAATGGCATTTTAGTCTTTCCATACCTTCGTTCTTTTGGGCTAAAAAGTCTTTGTAGACTTTTCCTACTAAATTTGCTAATTCCAGGCATGCTGATTGGCTACAGTGTTATGCAAACCGTCGGCAAAGAGCCAAGTTGGGGTTTTAGGCAATATTTTGTCGAAAACAATGACTTTTTGTTTTTTTTTTCTTTGGGGTCGAAACCATGACTTCGTTTTAAAGTCTTCCTCTGTCAATAATCTCTCATTAATTAATTAATTAAGGTGAACAATCCAATGACAACCCATCTTTGCAGCACGAAGTTTTAGCTTGTGCGTGCGAGTTCTTTAATCACTTTTTGATTAAGCCTAAACTTGATTGGGTGCGGAATGTGCCACCAGATTAACGTGCACCATGGGTTTCATCACCAATGACTTGGGAGATCCAAGATTACTAATCATTCATACTTCATCATACATAGGTTGGATCAGTTTGATTGTAATTGAACTTTGTATGGTCAACAAACTTCAGGTTATCAAATTCACTAATCACATATTCCTAACAAGATTTGCAATTTTCTCTATTCTTCGTAATTGATACCTGTGTCATGAGAAAAGATGTTTGATAAAATGCCTCGAATAAACGAATATGGTATAAAGCGCCCGATCCGAAAAGAAAAATACTTGGATCAGTTACTAATATGTTCAAAAAATGATTTATTACTCATCATCTTGATGTTCATTGATGATCAAGAATCAAGGATGTCTTGAAAGGTTTGATCAGTGGGTGCATACTAGTAGCATAGTGTAGTAGGCAGGGTAGGATATTGATTCATGGATAGACGTTGGGCTGTCGGTGGCTAAGGATGAGCTTTCTAGGATGAGGTCACGATAGGGACCCAGTTTTGGTTTTAGTCCATTGTTTAGAAAGACTTGTTTATTAAAACTGCCGTTGGGTTTCAAGTTGAAGTTTGAATTTGCCAATGTCTCACACGACCCACGACCAATAGAAAATGAAATATCAACCCTAAAGCAACCACAATTCTAAGGAAAAAAACAAGAAATAGAGAAGCCAATTATAAGGCTAATAAGACCAAACTACAAACAAACAACACATTATTATATTTAGGGAGTTTCACTAAAACACCCAAAATGGGGCTGAAATTATAAAAAAAACCCAACACCCAAAACACTTTATAAACACACCCAAAACCCATCATTACACACACTCAAAACCCATTTATAAACACACCCAAAAAATATACAATTGTTGATTTTGGGGTTGATTTTGGGTGTGTTTCTATGTTTAAATAGTGCGTGGGTTTTTTTACAATTGTTGATTTTGGGTGTGTTTCTATGTTTATGCCTCTTCAAAATGAATATTTCTTGAATTTATATTTTCATTGCTTTGTATCTTTTTTCTTTTAGTGAATTTGAGCTCGTTTGAGAGTGATTATTAGAGAATTTGGCACTTTCACTTTATTATAATATAAAGGTAGTATTTTTTCTACTTATTTCCAGTAGTTATATATAATATTGCCAAAAAAAATTAGGCAATTTTCAACTCCACCAATCTGGAGTGGAGCCTAACATTAATTGAAATTCAATAGAAAGTGCCAAAATTGTGGCACTAATTGTCAATGTTAATCCCCAAATATTATAGTTTTCGGTATCTTGACCCAAAATCCCAACTGCCCAAATAGTTGGGCTTCATCCAACTTTTGAGTTCAAACTTACTCTTATCCGACCCAAAAAAAAAACTATTTACCCTTCATTGCTAGCTCTAGAGACTAGAACAGCCCATACAATTTCCCCCAAAATATGTTAATAATATCAATATAATTTCAAAGATTTTTAAAATCTTTTTTTAATACAAACGATAGTCTAAATTACTCTAAATGAATCTAATTTATAGGGCGGGTGATTCGAACATGATTGCAGGGGGTAAGCTCATTGCTCTTACCAACTAGCATAAGTCAGCTATTTTTTTAATTTTTTTTTTTTGGTGAGATCTATTTTTTTAATTTTAGATTTGAAAGAATCATGACATTCCCATGTAAATGATCCTACTCCAGATCCAGAACCATTCATGCCACCTTCTAGGGCTCTGGCTGATAATGATTTATTGTGCCACCTTTCATATTAAACGGTATGGGCCTGCATGCTCTGTCTGTCTGTCAGCCTTTCCATATATTTTTTCTTTTCCAGGAAATGCCATGTTAATTAATGCCTTTCCAGAATTGTCTCCATATTCAAATCCTAACCATGTCTCAAAAGTACAAAAATATTCACTTTAATTCATTATCACATGAATGACATGCCAAAGCTGTGGTTAGGGTTACTTCCAATCAAGAGCATAGAGACCATCGACTACAGGAATGTGGGTAATTCCTCAGTTACGTTTCCGAAGGCCATGCAACAAGGAAAAGCAATGTAAGTCGACCTTTTTCATTGTCAACCAAAAAAACAAAACACTTTTTCATAGAACTAATTATATTTTAGCTCTCAAAAACCCATTTTCATAACATGAATGCCCAAAGTAGTGCCGAATTCATGAATTTTTCTTACCAAGAACAAGATGAAGCCCACATGCAACTTTCCCCAATGACCTTTGGCTCCATGCCCCGCCTCGGCCTCTTTCAGACATTTTGTCAAACATCTTTTTCCAAATATCAGCCATACTCAAGGATAACATGAAAGGAACATTGGGAAATTTTTATGTTTAGCAACAGTGGGCAATAAGGGCAATTGCATTCACGGGCCCTGCTGTGGAAATCCAAATTTGAATCCTTATTTCCTAAATGTTAAAACAGTAAATTTGACTACTCCCTGCATAATGCCAGCTAAACTGCTCATGCACATTCCAACTCAATTGCAGATATGGTGCACCATAAAATTCTCCGTCATTTTAAGGAAGCTAATACTCCAACTTTTTAATTTTTTTATTTTTGTATTTTACCTTTTTGGCCCGTAAAGAGAAAAAGAAGGGTAAAACACCAATTTTCTGCCCTATTGATGTTTGCATTTGCACAAATAAACTAACACAGCTTACACAAACATGGCATGCACCCTCTCTTGATCCATTTCAAGATGCAAGTAAGAGATTTCAAGCTTTTAATCATTTTGGTGAGACCACCACCATGCATCATCCACGACCTTCATGGAATGATTCAATGACAAATTATATTCCAGGAGAGAAAAAACATAGCAAAAGGGTTCTAGATCACTGATGTTAACAGTCAGTTACAAATTAAGCAGAACATGATCTCAAAGGTGCAATCTCCAACTGGATTTTAAGGTCATGAATGTCGAGATTAATGATCTATCAGATAAATACGTACCTTTAATTTCCTACAACTGGCAGGAACACAATTAGACTGTGGACAATAAAGGAAATGATAACAGTTCTAAAAGCAAACCCGGAAATTTAAGAGATCCTAAAAGTACCATCACTGAAGGAAAATCCCTGAACCTATCCAGTTTGCATTGGAATATTGTTTTCTGTTTTGCTTCATCAGTGTAATTTCTAAGTGTTAAAGTGTTGCCATTCACTCTTCAATTCGAATTAAGAAACCATTTAGGAACTTCAAGATTTTTTGAATGATGAGCGTCTCCTACCGAACTTCTTGAAGAAAACATTTATGAAAACTCCTCATCCTCTTTACTTGGGACAGGAGGCCAAGTGAACAAGCTCCTCGACGAACACATCGACATCCTCATCTTCTTCTTGAACACCTAGCATACCAATTTCTTCATCAATACTCTCATTCAACAATTCGTGCCAGAAACTCTTATCTGGGTCTTTGCTTCCACTTTCATTTCCCTCTTGTTTCTCTATACATTTTTCCTCATCATGAACAATTTGGCTTCCAGTTATACCTAGCATGTCAATAGCAAATGTGTCCAACTCCGGATTTTCAAAATGATCATATATGTCATCGTATTCTTGAGGTTCAACTTTAACAAAAGTTTCTACTCCAACTTGGCCTAATTCATCCACCTCAAAATTACTAGGCCCTTGCTCAATAGTCCGCCTTCTCTTCTTAGTAATTACTTCCTCGAGTTCATTCCTTTTGTCCTTCTGTTGTGCCAATTGTTGTACAAAGTTGGGATTCTTCATTGCTCTTGCCAAGAAATTCATCAGATATTGTTGTTTCATCTCTGTCCTCTTCAGTCTATTTTCCATTCCGTGGAGGTAAACTCTAGTAGTTTGCTGCTGTTGTCTAAGCTTCACCAGTTCCCCCATTAAAACCTGTTTATCACGCCTCAGCTGGTCAATCTCTCCGTCCAATCCAAACTTTCCAACTTCAACACAAGAGTCCAAAGCTTTATGTGAAGCCTTAGGATGGTAAGATGTCTTCCTCCTCCGGATATTCTTCAAAAGAGGTTTTTGCCCTCTGAGAAACCCTTCATTAGCAAACTCCCATCTATCTGTATCAACCTTTCTAAATCCCTACATTAATTAAATAACTTCTTCTTGATCAAATCCATAAAAAGGCTGCGTCTACTAATTTTTTTAGTTTGCATCAGGTCAACCCTAAGAACCTTTGAAGTTGACAAATCCAACAGAAAGAAAAACAAAAACAAAAACTGACCCCATCAAGTTAATAGCAGATGCAAAAGCAGCTCCCTCTCTATAATAGTATCATGCATGTTTTATACATTGGTTTCTGCATTTTCCCTTTTGATGCCGTTTAACAAACAATATGTCCACATTAAGTAACCCCTTAAACAAATACACAAAAAGGATCTGATTAAACAAAGACATGAAAGATTAAAAAAATGACACATTTCTATATGTTTCATGAGCATGAATGTACAAAGTAGTCACACCCAAAAGAACCCCACAAATATATCATAGATTTGAATACAATATCCAAATTGAAAAAGAACAACATGGCAATTTCTTTGAACAAAAATCATATAAATAAGCAATTAGGACGGCCTAGAAAGTCGTGCTTACATAGGTGTTGAGCTGCCTGACGAAGCTAGAGAAATTGTTGTGCTTGAAGTATCTGGGGAGAAGGCTCATGGAAAATTTCTGGGGATCCAATACAACAAAGCTATTGTTGTCTCTGCTCCAAGAAACTATATCATTGGTTGTTGGGTCATCAACGATGTCATAAGTTTTGGTGAGAAATGGTGGAGGGCCTTGGTCAAAAAGTTTCTCCATTGGCAGAGGATGATCAGGTGCCGCACCTGAAGATGACAAACTTACTGGGTCGTGATCGGAATTCATCGTTTGATTAATGGTAAACTCTGATGGGTTATTAGTGATATGGGTTGATGATGATAATACTTATTGGGTTTGTTTGCTCAAATGGGTTTTAGGAATGCAGGTAGACGAATTATTAAAAGCACAGAGGAAGCACAGAGGAATGGTAAGGTAGTGTTAGAGAAAACAGAGCATAGACAGGGATGGTTGGTTGTGTTTGTGAGAAAGAGAAGCTCTGGCTGCTATGGAGGCCAAGAAGGCCAAGAGACTGCAGAGCTAAGGAACAGGAGGCTGCAGGGGTTTTCTTTTTCCTTTATTTGTGTTTTTTAAGACAGAAGGCAACTGGGGGTACCTACCAACAATTTATAAATCGCGGGTAGCACCTTTTCTTTCAAAAGCAAAAATAAAAAATGGTTTTTCTTCTCTTTTCCTTTTTGGCCAGACAAGATTTGTTCGATTGGATGGGAAACAAAGATGACACATAGAATACAAGCACATTTTCTTTTTTTCAAAATGTTTTACTAATCCTCTCATTTGGGGATTGATAAAAAAAATTCTCATTTATTAATGTTCAAAATTTCAAATTGCTCCATATTAATCAGGATTTTCACTTAATATGAGGGAGTTTGAAAGAAATATTAAAGAAAAAGTTAAATTGTGAAGCTTTTTTCAAAACGAAAATGGCATTGATGAGATATTTTTCTCTCTCCAAAGCCCTAATGTCGTTTCTCCTTTTGGAAACCCACTTGGCACATTAGGTTTTCATCACTGTCATGGCAAAGAGAGTTTTAGAGTGAGACACTAAAGGGACCTACAAAAACATTTAAATAAACTAAAAAACTTATCTAAAAATAATTGTATTGTACTTTATGATCGTTGAAAACCAGAAGCTTGTAGAGCCACCATCTTAATAAAAAATGGGTGTTTAGACGGTTCTTTATTGGAGAGGTGGGTGGGTATGGGTGCAAGTGGTACCCAGTGTACATCGAGACCATTCTTATTTAGAGGTGATAAAAAATTGCTTAAGCATGCGTGGTTGATTTATAACCATTAATACATATGATTGAAATGAGACTCACATGCATCATCGAATAAACTTAATTATGTGCTCAAAGTCGATTCACGCTAGCACTTTCCATTCTATGAAAATAAATAAAAATATCTTAGAAGCTAAATTATTATTAAATGCATAAATCAGATCAACTTGCATTATATTGTTGTCACACTAATGATCTACTATCCTGTTTGGTTCATAAAAAAGGAAGCTTGGAGATAGGAAATCAATTGTTTTCCCATGTTTGAAAAATCCATGTACAGGAAATCGTTGCCTTGCACAAGAAAAAGTAGGGGAGAAAGTGAAGCTCTCCTCTTCTCATGGGTTTTGTTTTTCTCCTCAAGGGAAAATTTGGGAAAATGAGCAAGCATTAAATACACATTTTTCATGATCATATTGTCCCCATTAACAATTTAAAATTACAATATAGCATTAAATGCATTCTTTTCTTTTTTTTATATTTAATTTCATATGAGTATAATTAGAAAATAAAACAAACTTTGTTTTACATTTCTATACAAACCAAACATGTGAAACTTAACTAAATAAATTACAACATATAATGAGTGGTTCCACTACTAATTACATCAAGACTTTTTGTAATAAAATATCACACGTATTAGACTTTGTAAGTTGGGTAAAATATCAGTAGTGGGCCATTGATTTATCTCTGTGAAATTTAACCTCACACATGAAGTTGGGTAAATTCATGAACAATAAGTTCATTGTGATGCTAGCTGGAATCTAAAACTTTTCAAGTTACTGTAATTGGCCCTTAACAGAGTGCAAAAATGCCACACCCGTGTCATTAATTGAGTTGAAGATAAGGTGAAATCAAGGCTGTGCGGCTTGGAATTTTTGCTAAAGGTGAAAATTATTCACCTAAAAACACAATCAACAGTGTAGGAGACCAAATTCTGATTTAACACCAACTAATGCATATAATATTATTTTAAGGGGGGACTAGATGAATGTGGAAGTGCAGCGAATATACCCGACAAAATATATTTTCAAAATCAAATAAGAGGTGAAAAGAGTGATGAATTAGGGTCCAATCCAAATCTAGCTTTAGTAAGAATCAGATTTTTTATATATAAATTGTTGCACCAGGATCCCATGACCATAATGAGATAGGGTTCTTTGTCAAACACTTAAATCCAAGCAAATGAAAAATGAACACTTTCGTTTAGAAGTGATTTTGGATAGACCAGAATCACTTATGAGTCATGATCGGTTTGTATCAATTTGAATTCGTCCCAAGTATTAACCAATTCTATTACAACTTTCTTGTCTTTTTGTTTTATGGACACAAATGAGAATTTGAATTCTTTGAATATTAGAAAAAGAAATATCACTAACTTGACTCATAATTGACAACTTGAATGAAGCGTTTGGATTAACGTCGATTATTAAAAACCTAATCTGTTTTACTAAAACTTTATTGTCCTCCGGTCTGTTTGTTTTTGTTTTTGTATTGTTTAAACTTTAAACAAAAGAAAGATTAGACTGTTAGCATGCAGCAGCCCAATCAGCCAATCTAAACCAACTAAACTTTAAAGTCGGCCCAGACTAAGTAGTTTCTGCCTGGGCAATAGGCAAGGCTGGAAGCACAACAACTCACAATATAACACAGTAGAATTACGTAATTATTCGTTTTTACAAAGCTACGCATCAATAGATAAAGATCATTAGGTATAGATTATTCGGAATTTATTCGAGTCACGCAAGGCCAAGCTACTGATAAACAAAGCATTACATAACACTATGGAGCCACCGGTGCATCCCAGATGATACAAGCATACATATATCTTTATCATAGCCAAAACAGTCACTTCATTATTTGTAAATCCCAGTTTTAGAACCAAATGCCAGATTTCATGCTGCAGCATCAACTGCATGGTCACCAGTTTCCTTATGCACAAAAGATTTAACATACTCCTGCCTGCAAGGAAGGGCTCCTTGTAAGAAGAGACTCAAAGCCTATCCAACATAGTATTGTCTGCATGTATACAAGAAGGGATGCCGGCAATTTAAAGAAAGAGAGAATCAAACCTTGCAGGAAGATGGTCATGAGGGCGGTTAAAGGGAGTCCAAACTGGATCACCGACAAAGAGTCGCATTGCCTGCATTGAACACAAATCTTTTAGAACGTCTTTTGATTTGAAGATATTAAACACTGTAAGGACCATTGTGGGACTTCTTAATCGACATTAATTCACGGACACAAATGTAGTACGGTCCTGGTCTACACATTCGCCATCATCCCACAATAAAATACTTTTAAAAAAGTAAGTGCCAGATTATGTAGAAGTGTGTATTCATTCGAGTATAAAAGCATAACTAAATGGAGAAGGGGGGAAACAAACAGTGGGCATGACAACATTTCGCACATTGAACCATTACCTTTATGTAGTTGTCTGTGTCCAAAGTAAAGCGGTGATAAATTCCAGCAGGCAAAACAATCAACCCACCCTTTTTCAACCACACACGAATCCAACGTTCATTACGGTCCCTAACATCAAAATAGCCTTCACAAAAGAAGTACACAATCACTAATCTGGAGAGGTAAATAAAAATGAGACAATAAATTGGGATAAAGCATAACTAATCCTACCACTTCCTGCCACAGTATAGCGGATCTCCTCATCAGTGTGAAGATGTTCCTCAAAGAAACTTTTTATCTTCTCTTCATAATTAGGCAGCTTTTCAGGGGAAACCTCACAGAAGTCCTAGGAGAGGAAAACATTATCAAGTTAAACATAAAGTGTATAACTGTGCACAGAAACTTGTTGTGAATTTGCATATTCACAGTTACTATAATCTGATTATTAGTATTCAAACTATAAACAAGAAGGGGAAAAAAAGACCAAACACATTTCAAAGTGTACGTTCAACAGGAGTCAAAAAAATTAATAGTTAATACGGAACAATTTCTTTCACATCATATTGGCAATCAATGGGCAAAACTTGGCATGGTTGTGATACATTGCCTTGAAATAAGTGAAGTAGAAAGTTTAGGTAGAAGACGACACAAAGCAAATAAAAAGTTAAAAATAAGTTAGTGTGACAAACCATGTAGGAGTAACCACGTTCTTCACGAATTTTCTTCAACCCCTCATCTGTTTCATAGTTATCAGCATCTAAACGCCAGCTGAGAACTCCAAGCTCTGCAAGGTCAACTCAAATGCTCCCGAAAAGTTAAATGGTAGAACGACTATCATCATCCTTATCTTTGTCCCAACTAAGAAGATCAACTAGATGAATAGAGATGTTCCATTGTTTTCCATTATATACAATATCTCCTATTAAACGTAAGTTTTAAAAATATTTCTAGTTACTTCTTCCTAGATTAGTCTTGGCCAGCTTCTTGTATTTTAACTTTTACATTGACTAGTATTATTGGTTAAAAATACATCTACTGGTCTACTTAGTATTTATTCATATCAGCTTAAGCCCAGTTTATCTTAACTTATCACTAACAGATGTCACTCCCACGGTTTCTCTAATGCATTGATTCTTCAAAAAATAAAACATTCATAATCTCTTAAAACTATTTTGTCTTCCTGATAATGCTCACCAGTAAGTTGGTCTATGGATACAAATTCCTTGGGCTCACGGTGATGGGGGAGCCTCTGGTCTTCATCACTGTCATCCATGTACCATGCTTGGATGACTTCCTCTCTTGGATCCTGCATATGTTAACAATATGAGATACCCTGATCACAAAAATGCTGTTTATAATTTCCCTGTAATTTTTTATTCCCACAACAAACAAAACAACAATGTACCAAACAGAGTTTCCAAAAATCTAACAACGAAAATCCCAAAAATCCATCGCTGCAAGCACAGCCATAGCCAAATTCCAGTATCTAGCTGCCGTATCATCATTACTTTAGTTCAGCAAAATTATCTTGAAGCAATATTTAATTCGCACAACTTATCATGTAAAACTAATTAGCAGCAACACAAAATTAAATGCAAGCTACTACTGGAATCACCTTAACCACCAAAATTGGGCAATCAAACCATAAAATTCATACATAACAATTAACAAGCAAAGCACGTTCTGATGATGCATCAAGCTTGAAAATTTCAAACACTTGATTGAAACACAATACACAAATCATAAAGTCTGAGAAAATAAGTTAGGGAGACAAACAGAATAGTATTCAGAAGAAACACATAAAATTTCTGCTCCGTTTGCAATAAGAAAATTATCTCAGGAAAAAAGGCGACTCTTTTTTTCCCGAGAAAAAAGAAAACGAAAGAAATGATTGAGCTGGGCTGGAGCTATAAGATTCCGAGTGTGTACCTTTTCGGTGGCAACCATTGCTCTGATTTTGTTCTGCGTTTTGGCTGACGATCCCTGAAATTTCTGGAGTGGCTTTGAGACCACGCGTGCCTCAGCCCTTTTAAACGAAGTGCAAAGGATGTTGAATGACGAAAATGCCCATCCGACGTTTACGCACACAGCAATTTTGTGCTTTGTCCAGGTTAATTGAATCAATGGGTTTTCATTTCACGTCGGCATTTCACTGCGGGATTTTTTCTCCAACTTATATTCATATTCGTAAAAATTTTAATAATAGAAAGGAAATTATATTCTTTCTTTTTTTTAGCCAAAAAAAATTATATTCTTATCCTCACAAAATTTCTATAACAGAAAGGAAAAAATTATATTTGTCCTAATTGTTTTATAACTCTCGCCATTGCCAATGCCATGCCATCATGTGAAAGGAATTTTTGTTGTTTTTGTTAATTGTTTGACTAATCATCTCCACTCCTTGATGGGTGGTTTGAGTGATTTGACTAGGGTTGGCAGGCCCCTTGAGTTTCTTGGTCGAAACTCGGGAGTCAAAGTCGGGATCGATCATTCATCACAAAAAATTTCATGTCACATGGCAAAATATTGAAGTCCACAATTATTCAAATAGGAATACAAATAGAAATATATCTTTCGGATTGCGTATCTCAAATTGCAACTCCCACAAAATCATTCCTTTTTCTTTTTGTGTACATTAAAGAAGCAAAAAGAAAAAGTCAAGACCAAAACTGTTGGCTGAGAGGCTCATAGGCATCCAAAAATATATTTGACAAAGAGCACCATCCTTTGGACATAAGATTCTCAATAAAGAGAGTTCATTATCACAACCTCAATTCTCAAGCACATATATAGAACAATAAAAGGGTTCGAACTATAATCATACACCTTATAATATCATTACAAAGAAGATTCAATACAACAATACCATGATGGTTCATCTGCAAGAATCCAGGAGAGTCATGACCCTTCAATGAGCTTCCAATGCCACTCCCACTTTCTTAGTGAAGCTCTCTATATACTCCTTCCTAGCCGGATGATCTTCCTGCGGCCGGTTGTACGAAATCCAAACAGGCTCTCCCATAAACAACCTCATCAACTGCATAATACCCATGAATATGAACTTCATAACAAATTATCAAACATTCACCAAATATTTTTTTCTTGTCTTCTTCAATCAAGGTTTTTGTCAGAAATGCCAATCACAGAATACGTGCAAATAAAATGAATGAGTTGAAGATCCTCTGCTGATCTTTCCAGTATTGATATGGTGCTTAAGTTTGTTTTAAGTTTTCATCAAATTGTCGTTCAACATATACACTCAAATACTAAACCCCTTGAACCCAATAGCAGTACAAAAAAAATCAGTAGAGGTTCTTCTGCCCAAATAAACTATATTGCAATGAACAACAAAGTAAACTCCAAAACTGTACAATATTTATGAAGCAGTGTTTTAAATTTCTTTGTTTTTCTTTTCTAACAACTAAAATAATGTGGTTTGCGACATCATTTGGTTTGATGATTAAAACTTGGAGAGGCAAAAAAGAAAAAAACTTTTGATGTATGCAGAAGCCTGCTGATGCACATTACTTAGATTCTCACCTTAACATAGTTGCTAGTATCAAGGGTGAACCTGTGGTAAATCCCAGCAGGCAAAATGATAAGGTCACCAGCCTTAATCCAGATTCGAATCCAACGGTCATTCTTGTCTCTAACATCAAAGTACCCACTTCCTTCTAAACAGTAGCGTATCTCCTCATCAGCATGTATGTGCTCTGTATAAAAGTTCTTCAACTTCTCCTCATAATTCTCCAATTTCTCTGGGCATATATTAAGCAAATCCTACAAAATTCCCACCCAATAACAAGCATTTTTCTTTGTCGATAACAAAAATATCAGATGCATAAAATCAACACCCTTTTTTTTTCTTTTCAAAACCATGTCTACATATACAATGCCACCAAGCTATAAAAAAAATTAGCAAAAACATTACCAAATAACTTCCTTTTGTGTTGCAAAGGACGACTAGTGTAGTGGTTTGGAGCAATTGCTCCCTTAGAAAAGGTCCTCAATTTGAGTCCTATCCTAGCATCCGTGTAGTGTAGTGCATGTGAGTTTAGTATACTATCTCCCCTCTCCAAAAAAGAAAAAAAAAATTGAATTTGAACCAATATTTCAAAATAGAAAAATATAAATACATACCATGTAATTATATCCCCTGGTTTCTCTAATGTTGCGAAGTTGTTGATCATTCTCATAGTCCTTTGGGTTCAAGCGCCAGTAGAGCACACCAAGCTCTGCAATAAAAGCACCCACCAACTTGTTAAATACAAAATCAATTACACTAATTCGTATTAGGGACAAATTAACGAGAGCTAATTAATCTTGATGTAAGAAAAAGATATAGAATAGACCTGCCAAATGGTCCAAGGGAACAAGCTCTTTGGGGTTGCGATGGTGAGGAAGCCTTGGGTCTTCATCGCTCTCGTCCATGAACCATGCCTGTTTCCATTTCATTAATTAAAATTAAAATTAACACCAACCCATTTGTTCACCATAACAATTAATTTATCGCTAATATACTAAGAACTCACCTCGATCGCCATGGCTGACTCGCTTTCCAGCTCGGCGTTTTGCTGAGTAAACTAAACACAGTCACTGTTTATAATGGAAGCTAAAAGAGTGTCGTTTTGCACTGGATTTTTTTTTTAAACTTCGTTTTCGATGCTATTGTTTAACATGAATGATTTTGCCACGTGTACAGTTAGATTTCCTTCAAGTTATTTGTGGACGCTATTCTTGGCAAATTTTTGTCACCATTTTATTTTGGTGTATATCAATTACACAATTGATCTGATATCTAATCTAATACTCACAAAACCAATGGTCCAGATTCAAATAGCGTGCAGCACCAATCCTAGTGCACATGATTTCGTTCAACTATGATTTTCCAATTTTGCGGGATCTTCTCGAATCTTCTTTCCATTTTGGAGTCCAAAATACATGTACAGTCTGAGAAAGAAACAACACGGCCAACAATATCATACAATCTATACATAGGAAACTAGCTTCAAGCTGTGCCCAAAGTGGCTATAAAGTGTAAACCTAACCATTGTAGAGTAATACAGAAAATAATACATTTTTCCAATTCCGATTCATCAACCGAGCCGCGAGTTCTCTGCAAGTTGCAACACATTTTTGCCAACTTTCATTTGGAAAATTATAAACAAAGGAGACCATAAATTACATAGAACTGTTCTCCATAGCTACAAAACGTTAAAGGAGATGATTTCCTTCAACTTGTACAATAAGCTCTCTTGACAGAGAATGGTACCGCATACAATAATTACTTACATAAGGAGTTAAAAGGAAAATGGCTGTTTACAGCTCTGCATCTCGACCCTAAAACTTACAAAACTGATCAAAGCCATACCAGTCCAAAAAGAGAATTCTCCTCCTGATAGGCAAAAGCCAGTGAAAAAACTTCATGGTCCTCGGAGCAGCCCAAATCATACCAAAAGGCAGGTCTCTAGGAGGCAGTTAAAATTAGTTTCTTCTTTCCCTTCCTATCAGGTTTGTCATGGTTCTAATTTATAGCTGAGGGATTCTTCAATCAACTCCCAACTCTGAATGACCTAGAAAGTGTCAAGTTCGGCGTTCCAGGATATCTGCATAACAGCCAACCCGGGAAAAAGAAAAAAACCAAACAAACCACCTGTAAATATTTTATCATCCAAAATATTTGCACATAAGATGATCTGTTTCTGACTTGATTCCTTCAAATACGATCACTCAACATAATTAGGACATCCAACCGACCTGATATGTCACTTTATATTTGGTCGGCAAATGATAGAAGTCAAATTCATAAACAAATTATGAATATCATATGTCATGAAACATACAAAGGAGGAATTTTATAGCTTACCCTTGTCATTTAGGTCAACGGGAAGGCACAGACTCTTTGGCTGATTGTCAGCTGTTTGCAGCAGCCCAGGCTGGGGTGGAGAGCTTGTGCCACTCTGACTTGAATTACCATTTGAGGTATGTGTCCTAAGTTGATGATTCAAAAAGACCTCCAAGCTCGAACTCGATCCAATATTTTTCTTAGTCTTTAATCTTCCCCTTGTAGGAACATGAGCAAAGAAAAGGAGGAAATGAATGGGATGAAATCAGAAGCTTAGAATCAATTTAATTATGTTGCAGATGATTTTAGAGGCAGTAAACAACAGTTTCTATCAGTAGGTACCTGTCTTTTCGCTTTTCACGATATCTCTCCAACGAGACTTTTCTGCTTGCCTGGCCCTCTGCATCTTAAGAATTACCACCAAATGTTTCAAGGAAAATAAACTACTATATGTCATATTTCATCAAAGAGTGAAGCTTCTTTAACTGGTTAATCCTCTAAGACCTTTTCATCAGAATCCCATGGCATGCAAAGGGGCCATGTTAAAGCTCCACTTCGATAGGCTTTCCAGAAGTATCTACAGATCAACTTCTTTAGGTTCAAAGTTGTATATAATATGTTTCAACTGAACTTTAATGGAACCATTTCACTAAAAATGGGGATAAATGTATGGAGATGGTTTGAACAGCGTAGATGAAAAGGCAGTGATTGCAACACAAGCAATGGGAAATGAAAGTGACAGTGAAAAAGTACTAAGAGCAAGTATCAGTGGTGAAGATATTTAGAGATGTGTCTTTTAAAGCAGCAAGGGGCGGAGGACTACAGGGTTCAAAGAAATAACTCTGTAATGGAGTTTCAGATGTTACAATGGCATAGCTAGTTCCAGAGGTTGACGTTGATGTGACAAAGTTGAAATGGCGGTTCCTATTTTTGGCCTCAAGTGACAGCAAAGTTTGGTTGTGTTGTGAATTTTGTGACACCAATGTAGATGCATTAACCTTCCATTAAAATACTTCTAAAAGAATAATACATCTTAAAGTTACCACACTTCTTCAAAGTACTGCAAGGTGCATCACCAACTGTGAATTCATAGCTATACCTTGCCTTACAGATTTTGAAATGATAAAAGGTTCTTCCAAAATACTCCTAAGGGCAACGTCTACAGAGCAGGGTGAAAAGAAAAAAGAAAAAAAAAAAAAAATCTAATGAGCAGTTTCTTAAGAAGATGTCTTTTCATGTAAGAAAATATGGCACACAACCATGTACCTTCTACCTACTGTGTGAAATCAATGAATGGCTAGCACCTATCAAGATTTGCATCTCTTTTAATATAGGATCCTAAGATGTATGTCCTTGGAAAGCACAAAAGTTACAACAATAAGCATCTTTCTATTTAAACCAAGAACTGCACACTTTTCATCCTGATAACAGCAACTTCTGTAGAGGTGCAAGAATACTAAACAACTTACCAGGATCTCGAGTGCTGTTCCCTTTCTCCCAGTACTGCTGAGTATATTCACCGATCTTCTCTGTAAAGTTCAATGAAAACTATAATTACATAGCCACCAGTATTTCAAAAGCTACAATTTTCTAGCATAGGTATTTCAACATTGCCAATTGTCAAGGTCTCTAAGCTATCACAAACTATAACAGCAAAAATCCTTTCTCTGTGACTCTAGCCAAATTGACTTGTAATTAATAGAAATAAGACTCAATAAAGATTGAGGCCGCCATGTTTAGTACTACGGAAAAGGAAAATAGAGGAAGTTGAATAGAGAATTCTTGTTTGTTTAAGTAAGCCTATATTATGAAAATCATCTTCCCATAAGCATGACGTCATTTTCCTTCTTTTTAAAACAACCAAGAAACAATTTTTAACAACAAAGTTACTAAAATCATACTGTTCCATGAAAAAATTATACTGTTTCATGAAAGAAACATGGCAATGCCTATAACCATTTCTTGGATCTTATTTTCCATTCACCACATGCAGTTCCAATTAAGTGTCAAGTACACAGCTACTCCATTCCACCCAAAGTATTTCACAAGGTAACCTAAGAAATCCTTCTGCGCGAATACCTGTTTGCATGGGCTGAGAGAATGTGGCACTCGGAGGGAGAAAGCCATCTTTGTCTCCGGCAGTCTGAAATTGGCATCGTAAGGATCTTAGTGCTGCAGTACCACCAAATTGATTGTCCAGAGGCAAATGGTTGGGCCTTGCCGCAAGGTGCATGATTGCCCGTGCCTGCAAATCCATATAGCGCTGCATTGGAAGGCTTATCTCCAGGTATCCATGCTAAGAGGAAGCTTCATTTACCTTATCAGGTGGCACTCCATCATATACATTCACCTTGCCGCAGTAGAAAATTGTCATTTGCCTAACTGATGCATCAGTTGTACACTGATTTCTGTGGCCACAATATCAAATACTTTTCTTTAGAACTTAATATAAACATATCACAAGAAATCTAAATTAGAACCATACCGTGCCAATCTTTCCACAGAAAATAGCAAATTTATTTGCTTCATTTGAAAAGGTAAAACGCAAAAAGTTTTATGAACAAGAAATATATCATAGTATGCTCTGCAAAACAAATTAATCTACTTTGGCTTCATACTGCCTTAAGAACAAAGACAATATGAACCGCCCCCAAAAAAATAAAAATTGTAATCATGTCAAGCATATTGTAGATGGAAAGCATACACAGGAAAAAAGCCAAAAACCATGGAAAAAATATGGTAAACTTGGTGCCAACTTTTAAGATGTGGGGCTTCTTTAACACCTATTTGGGCTAGGCATGAAAACAAGAATCCACTTCAAAATCTCCTCCACATACCAATTCCCCCACTCAATCTACTGAGCTCAAATTAGGCTCAATATGGAATCTCGAAGGACAAAGCGAACATTATGAAACCAAAGTCTACTAGTTTCCAGGAGGCTAAAACAATAACAGCTTCAACTAAGCTAAATTAGCATATTTAACTACCACATTGTGCTTAACATAATCAAACTACAGCAATCAGTAAATTCACACATTGCCAGAGCCAAAGAGCCTGATAGAGAAGTTAAACCTTGGACTGATGGCCTTAGTATCGGCATCGGCTGGCCGGTCCTCCTGAACCGGTTTCTGATACGGCACCGGTTCGTCAGCTGACACGGAAACCTGGACATCGGCACTCGCTTCCTTGGCCGAACCGGCTGAATTCGAAGCCGCCTGTACAGAAAATTCGGAATCAAACAAGTGTTAAGAGGGAAACAAAGAGAAAGAAAAGAAAGACAGTAACTTTCTTTTGCATTTTTAATTTCTCGGGAACCAAACACATAATAAGAAAGCACTGACGCGCGGGGTGGTGGTATGAGGCGAAACGACAATCCGTCTGAGCGCTCCGGCGCCGGAATCGTCGTTGGGCTCCAGCAGAGCCTTGAGGGAAATAACTTGCTGGATCGCCTGCGATTTGTTCCACGAAGGCCTCCGCATTCCTGTACGGACACGTGTCCATCACATTTTTAAATTGCGAAAAAAAGGAAAAAAAATCCTCGTTAAATAATTAATCAATTTCAATAAATAAATATAGTTGGAGAGAGTGGAATGTTCCGTGATTGTAGACGTATCGGAGAACATGGCGGTGGAGGGAAGAGAGAGAGAGGCGAAGGGCAAAAGCGAAAATTAGTAGAAAAAGAGGGTGAGGTGTAAGGAGGGGAGGGAGGGGACCTTTTTCTTTGAGGTATTTGCGGCAGTCTTCGCGAGTGAGCTGAGAAATGTCGTCCTCTGTGAGCTGGTTGAGGGGCTTCTCGAGAATGGAGCGGAACGACGTCGTGGTGGCGTTCATGGCGGGAGTTTCGGCGGCGGAGAGCCCTGCGAATGCGATCTGGGCGGGTTGGTAATTTCGTGGGAGTTGGGAGGGCGAAAGTGGAATTGGGGGAAAGAGGGGAAAGGGCAGCAAGCAAAGAAGTGAGAGAGAGAGAGAGAGAGAGTAGGCGCGGCGTCGTCTCATAAGACTAAAGAGTCACTCGTAAGTCGTATGGGGGTTTTGGTGGGGAAGGGGCTTTTCGGTAGCTGCGTTTCACCCTAGACTGCCACGTAATTCTTGTCTGAATGATTCTGGACTAAACCTTAGGGTTTTTATTTTTAATTACTGATTAATTAGTGGTTTGGGAGTTTGGGGCTTTGGGTTAATGCCACACTGTCACTGTGGAAGGGATCAAGGGAACATTTTGGCGGGGTTTACTAGGTCTCTGGTGTTTTATTTAATAATATTATGTTTATTCAAGGACCTTATGGCAAATAGACCAAAAAGGTGTTTTCAACCCATTGTGCTCTACATTTGAATTCTTTACCCATATGAAAATATTTGAATTTACATGGGAGGTGGTTTATATGCTAGAGTTTATTTAAAATTTATGTGTCTGCATTATGAGGGTTTCTTTATTATCCCGAAATAAATAAATTTTTACTAGTAATTACACATAAATTTGTGTGTGTAAGCAATCAAAAATTGAGTTTATCTTTGTTCATTTAGTTCAAAACAAAAAAGGATATCGAGGAATCAATTTTTTTCTTTTAATTGTTGAATTCATGTCTCTTTTTCATAAGCTACAAATCTCTTTTATTTGAACTTGTCTTTATTCTAAGAGAAATAGTGAGTGGTGAAGTTATTATTTTTCTCATGTTCTTCTATTGGGGGGAGTGTTCATGATTTGATATGCTGCACGACTAAAGTATTGTGAGTTCAACCATTTGATAAGACTGGATTTTCATAGGAAACCTGTCTAATCCGAACATGTTAGGTTTTGAATTTAGAGATCTAATTTACCATTGTCATCGAATTTCGTCACTAGCAAAGAATTGGAAGGTCATTCTAGAAGAAAAGGGTTTGTCTCTTAAACATTAAAATTTTAGGTTCACACACACAATGTAATTCCATCAATAATTAGACAACACTATAGCATGGCGTAATTAATTGAGTCTTCAAAGCTCAGTTCTAGGAGAAAAACTTAGTTGCAACGGGATAACATTATTTTGATATTTCAGGTCAATAATAATATAACAAGTGGAAGTGTTATCTTTTTTTTTTTGGTCTGACAAGTGGAAGTGTTATCAAGCATGTCATAACATTATTAGTTAGATATAGCAAAATAGTATTATACTCGTTGAAGTCTTTCTCCTGCTCTAATCATTGAAGTGCAGCCCATGGCACTTGCTTTGTTAAAGCCATAATATCTATTGCTTGCAGAACCAAACTGAAGAAGATCCTGGCCTCAATCATTTGACTCTGAAGGCTTGAAGCTATATGCAGAATCCAGACTCAAATTTTCAGCTTGTAATTTTTGGTTAAGGATGAGTACAACAAATAGTTAAAACTTCTACTGCTCCAAACTAAAACTATGAACCACAAGGTAGCAATTCAAACAGTTGTTGCAGAAACAGAAGTGCAAGCAATCATCAATGGCGTTTTGTTTTTGTTTTTTTCTTTTGTGTGTGTGTGGATTTTTTTGATTTTGAAATATCATAATGCAGTGAAGTGTCCCTTTCCAACTTGTACAGTCACAGATGATGTGTAAATCAAGCATGCAAAAGCTAGTAATGGTTGCTTCCTGCCATGGGGAAAACCCTCATGTTTGTCTTGTTACTGTTTGAACACTAGGCCTCACCAACCCAAGAACCACCAAGGGCCCAACAGAGGCTAGGCCTAGTAGTTTTCCACTGTCCACGCACATTAAGCTGCAAAACTTAATTTCTGGCAAAAATATAAGCGATGGAGGGAGGGAGGGGAGAATCGAACCTCTTTTAACTAGTTGAATTACAACTCCCTTGCCAATTCTTTAATAATTTTTGTTTCCTTTCAATTCTCAACAACCAGCAAATTGATCAGTTTTCACAAAACCTTGGTGGATTGCCTTGTCCAACTAAAACCATGGCCTCCCTCTAGCAGCAAATCATTCTCAGTCCTGTTACCCCAATGTGGCTATTTTTCTTTTTTGGTGCCTTAAATGCAACCAAACCCAAAACCCATCAAATCAATGGGCCAGATTCACCGACCTTTTACACGGTTACACTCTTCCTCCTCCTCCTCCTCCTCTCTCAGCTGCTCAGACCCTGAGAGCCTGAGAGCCTGAGAGCTACCTGGCTAAGGATAGAGGCTAGGGCAGGCAGGCCCGCACTTACAGAAAGATCGTGGGGGTTCATTTAATACAACTGCTCCTTCCTCTATTAATTTCTCATTCTCTTATTTCACCAACCACAAAATAAATAAATAAAAGGGAAGAAAGTGGTAATGCATATTATAAAAGTTAAAAAACATAAAAAATGTATCCATGTGGGCCCTGTCCCCTGTATGAATGGGCCCCTCTCAGAATTCAATAGGCCTACCATGTTAGACGAGAGAGAGAGAGAGAGAGAGAGGCAATAATGGTGTGCATAGGGTGAGGGTGGGTTCAGCCTTGACTCAGATGTTCCGTGTTCGTCTCGTACGAGACAGCATCCCATCCTCCTCCACACGGGTGCTCTCACCCATTGTACCTCAAAACTCCCCTTCTTTTCGAATTATTACATTTAAGCCACTCTTCCTTTATTTTTCTTCCCTCCTCGTGTTGCATACTTGCATTTGAAACTTTGTTACGCAGAGTCGTTAATGTGTGTAGATATTTTTCGGGTAATAATTCAAGTGGAGTTCGCTTCTTAGCCATGTATACACAACATGTAGCATGCTACTTGATAATTGTAAATTCATAACATCATATTTGTTTGTTAATGTAGATACATATAAATCACCATGTTAATAGGTCAAGTGAAGTTACTGTCACGTACAAAAATTTATCATACCTAGATCTCATTCATTGTTGGTCTGAAATATGTTCCCAACCATTTCACCATCTCAGTGGCATTGTAGTGAATATGGCTTCAAAGTTGGTCTCTGTTTCAACTCCACATCACAATCATTCAGGGCCTTACAGGGTCCCAGCACTACTCTTTAGCCAAACAATACAACAAAGCTAAGAAATCTCTCTCTCTCTCTCTCTCTCTCTCTCTGGTTTGATCTTTTGGGGACTGTGTTTTTGACTTAGACCACCCTCCCCACACGCTCACAAGTAAAAACTGCAATAACAATAATAAAAGCATCTCCCCCCTCCCTCATTTCCCAATCTTCCTCCTCACTCTCCTTTTACATCATCTTATCATTCATATTCATATATATATATATATATATCCTCCTCTCTCTCTCTCTCTCTCACTCTCTCACAATATCGAACTTTCAAAGCTGAGCCCAGTTGCTAACCGGCGCACCTCCACCTCAGGCGATGGGCGTACTGCGCCACCGCCACCGCCGCCACCACCACCATTACATCAGGCTATCAACTCTCATCACAGCCTTCACTTTCCTCTTGTTCACCTCAGCCTCCTCAGCCATAACCAGTCAAACCCGACTCGGTAAGCAACTCAGCAGCAACCCCCCTTTTTGAGTTTCCTTGACTCGTTGAGCGGTGACTCAGTTGTTGGGTTCAAACTTCAATGAATTTTCAGGTGGTGGGCATCATTCTCATCAGCAGCAGCAGCAGAGAGAGGAATATCAAATTGGGTCGTCGGCATTGGAGCGAGTCGAGACTCAGAAGAGCCGGCTGGGTTCATCGCCACCGAGTTGCAGATCCAAGTGTGGAAGGTGCTCGCCTTGTAAGGCGGTCCACGTGCCCATTCAACCAGGTGTCTCTATACCTCTCGAGTACTATCCTGAAGCTTGGCGCTGCAAGTGTGGCAACAAACTCTTCATGCCTTAAAAATTTAATTATAATTAGAAACTAAAACTACTTGATTTATTAATTACACTTAAGTAAGTAGTACAGTCAAATATTTAAACAGTGCACCTGATCTGATCTTTAGCTTCTCAATCCAAAAATCTGTCACTAATTAAATTATTATTATTGTCAATTATTTCCCACTATTTGTTATCATTATATTCTTGTTCATCATGGCATGGGGGGACAAGTGAGAAGGTGTTGGAAATGTAACTCTCTCTCTCTCTCTCTCTCTCGCTCTCTCTCTCTTGTTTTTGATGATGCATGGTAGATTGTATATATTTTTTTGTTTTTGAATTGAACTTTGCATTAATGCAAAGAGTTTAATTATTATGGGACAGATTGGAAGTGGAGGGCATGAAATTAAAGACCAAGCTTCTTCTTCTTTTTCTTCTCTCTCTAGCCTCTAAGCTTGTATGTAAGGGAGAAAGCGATGCTTCAGTTCATGGAGGAAATACAGCTGGGTTTTTTTTGAGTGTTTGGTTTTGTTTTTGTGTCTGTAGACTCTGTAGATTAACTACTATTATGTGCTATTTAAGTACATGGGCTTTGATCCTTAATGTTTCTTACTATGGGCTGATGTGTAATGAATGAGATTGCATTCTCTCTCTCTGAATTCTGAATAGTGCCGGGATTGTCTGATACTAGTGATGAATTATTGATTTGTTGGTAGCATATATAGCATAGCATAGCATAGCATAGCATAGCATGCATCTATCTATCATCATTATGGGGTTTCATGTACAGCACCAAATATATTGCAACTATTATTTTTCAATTCACAACAATGATTTATGCTCATGTGAATCAAACATGGGTTTCCATTCTTATTATATATATATTACGAGTATAATTACATGTATTTTTTATAGTAAGTAAGATACTGACGTGTACGCCACCAATTTAATTAACGGAACTATCCTACACTAAGATGAAAGATTAGAAATTGCCCTCATTCACGCGTGCATAAGCGACCAATTTAATTAGCGGAACTATCCTACACTAAGATGAAAGATTAGAAATTACCCTCATTCACGCATGCATAAGCGACTGAACTTAGCTCACTCGTACATAAGCGACCGAACTTATCCCGGATTTGGGATGCTAGTAGCATACACAATACACAGCCAAATGACCTTTTGAATTCTGTCTACAAAATAAAAAGTGAAAGACTATACGTATGATCTCTTTCACTATCGAGGGGGATATGGATACGACAGCATTAACTTCTGTCTATGCTTTTCCTGCGTACCTTGTTGGCTGCTTTATTAATTTTGTTACCAAATGAGCTTGTCTTCATCCTCATGTCTTGGATAAACACATTAATTACTCCCTTGGAAGTTAGATAGATGGTTCCATCCATCCATCTCTTGGTCTTGGTCAACTGTGGGTCAACTCCAATTTGTTAATGGCAGAGGCAGAGCCTGCCTGCAGATCCACAGCTGCTACTGCTTCCTTCACATGTGTGTGTGTGTGTGTGTGCATGCTCTCTAGCAGCCAATTTACCATTTGGCATCTAACAAGAGCCAAATATTCAAAGACTAATTTCTCTGGGAAACAATAATTTTCCTAATTCCATCCACCAATGGCTCTCTCTCTCTAACCTAATTTTCCAACTTTAAATTCTTTCTAAAGAATAAAAGATAAATTTTGCCACAGCTAGCTTGTTTGACTTTTGTTTTTGTTTTTTGTTTTTATGGAAACTCTCAGATATATGTCGTATTATCTGATTATCCCATGGCTGCATGCATGCACCTGTTTGACGTTGCAGTGGTTGGGGGACATTTGAACTCATGTTTAATCACAAATCTCGGATTAACACTAACACTAATATGATCTTATTCTACTTAGAAAAAAATTATCTTCTCCAACAAGTATTTATATTTTCAAATTCTAAATTTAAATTTAATATCAGAAAATTAATGATCTAGATTCAGAGTCTAAGGTTTGTGGGGGGCAAGAAATGGCAAGAAAAAGAGAGATTTGACCACATGATGTTGGGTTTGGTGATTTTGGTGCAACCCAACAATGCAAACTCAAAGAAAAATGGTGTCGTTTTGTGGTCTGGTTAGTCTTTGCCACAAAAATCAGCACAAATTTATATGGGGCAAAGCCGTACATTATGCTGAAACCATCGCTTCACGAGGAGAGGAGAGGACCCCTGACATTTCAATTTCAAAAATATATATATATATATATATATATATATATATATTTCTTTTTGTAATATTATTTTGAAGGAAACAATAGGGTTTAATATTTCTGGATTAGGTGAGACATTTTGACGAAGAAAAAGAAAAGGGTGGGCCGGTGGCTCCAAAATACATTGAAAAATCAAAAGCTCAAGTGGTCTATGCTTCTGAGGTGTGGTCAGGTCAGAATGCCCATTCCCACGCACATGACCATTCCACCACCTTCTTCACTTTCTTTGGTTTCAGTTTCTGAACTACACAGACAGAGAAGAGAGAGAAGAGAGAGAAGAGAGAAGAGAGGAGAGAGAAGAGAACAGTGAGTGAGGGATTAGGTTTTTTTTCTTTGTGGAAGTGATATTTGATTTGACACAATTGTTTTGGTTGCTGGTATTGATTTAACATATCTTTTCTGCTTTAGGTCTTTAACCAAACTTCTATGGGAGAGCACATTCAGTCGGAGCATATTTTTTTTGTTACCAATAATTATTCCAAAGGTAAGTTCATCTTGTACTCATTTACTCTATGAAATTGAAGCGGAAGGTGCAGTCCTTATATCTTTATAGGGAAGGAGTGTAGGACAATTTGTCTTACAGTAGTAATATATAACAGTTTTATTATTATTTATGAGTAACTAAAGGTGACATTAGCAAGTGTTTATAGCTTATATGTGTATGGAAGAGAATATCTTGGGTCATTTTCCAAAAAAAAAAATATCTTAAGTTATTTTCACCAAAAATAAATATCTTGGGTCACGACGTCTAAGTGGACTGTCCGACCACTCTCACAAGGTAGAAAAACTTATTTGTAACGGGGATAATACTGTTTTGCTATCCCCAACTAATAACACAATAACACGTGAAAAAGTTATCTCACATGTCATTGCGTTATTAGTTAGGGATAGCAAAAAGTGTTATCTCTATTACATGAAATTCTTTCTCCTCACCAGGGAGTATAACTTCTTGCTTTTTTGTACCATTTGGCTTCACGTAAGTACAACTCCTAATATAAGGATCTTGCTCTCTTGTGAGAGCAATCGAACATTCCACGTAATCAGACGACATGATCATCAAAGTTGTTCTCCCATGCCCTTTAGCGACAAAAGCTCATTTACACACCATTACTCTTTTTAACTAAATTATTTGACCAATATGTATATCATGTGACATAATACACGCGATGATTGAAATTCACAAAAACAATGCAATTAGCATCCTTCATAAAATAAAATAAAATCAATGATGACAATTCTTTTACGAACATGAATATTCTAAAATTTTACATGATTCATCTCTTAATTTTCATATCCAGTCGGCTTATGATGAAAACGTAGTTTAAGAATCATTGGGGTTTTTATTCCTTTAAGATTTTGTCTGCAAATGTTTTACTTTTTAAGATGACAACACAACTTAAGACAAACAAAAAGAGATCGACAACACAACACATGATTCCTCTGGGGTGCATGTCCCGAGCACAATTATTTAGGTGCGTTGTGGATGTGGATCTATCATTTTCAGTCTTCTATTTTTCTTTTTTCAAAAGAGGGTACAATTATAAGCCCGACACAATTTTTCTATACCACATCAGTTTTCAGTTCAACGGGAAATTATTATCTGCAAATCACATATAATAATATATGGTGCCTGTCCTCATGCTCATCAGTTATTACTATCATGTCATAGAAATGGGAAAGCTAAGAAAAATTTGAGTGGATGAAGAATTAAACAGCTTGGCTACCTTCCATGTGTCTCATTTTTAATGGACCAGTGCTTAATCAATTGTCGTACGTCATGTCGTCTTCATTTGGCGGGTTCATGGTTTAGGGTTGTGTGAGTTGAAAATGGTTCACACTTGAAATTGGTTTTGACTTTTCACCTGTGCTTGCAAAGCCTCAAGCTTTCTTGTTCGAGAATGGTGTGGGTCTCATTTGAACAGACCAATTGCATTAAGAATAAGGTTGAAGCCGAATGCAGAACAAAATACGAGCTTAATACCGAAACCTCCCTCCTTCAGTATCGCTTGTACACGTAAAAACGAAAGGAAAGAATCACATGGAACATGATAACCTTGATCTCAAACCTACAAGTTCCAAAATTCATGTGTCTTCCAACATTGGTATTGGTATTGGAACGCTTTTGAACACAAGACTTTTAAGAAAAGATTAACGGCCAGTCCTAAGACCCATCGATTGTCTCCATTTCTTCCTCATTTTCTGGTTTCCCTTCATCGTTATCATTCTGGTCTTCAATTTTTTCCACATTTGTGGTTTTTGCATCATTTTCAACAGTCTTTGCTGAAGGATGAGGTGGAAACACTTCTACTACCAATTCTACCAGCTCTTCAACAGTATCTCCTAAACGCAAGTCGCAATTCTCGATAAGCTGTGAAACATCAAAAACAAAAAATTAAATAACAGAGCAAATCTGCAAATGAGTTGACATGTTATAGAAATTAGAACAAACCAGGAACGTTACAATATTTTCTCTCCATTTACAAGTAGGAAAATCATATTAGGAGCCTTGGTATAGAGACGATGTGACCCTTGGTCATTGCACATAGTAAGATCAAGATAAAATACCTCCATCCAGACGCAAAAGCTTAATGCAATCATATTCTTGAGGATTATTATATTATTATGTTTACATGAACGAAGATGATAAATGAAAAAAACCAAAAGATATTGTGCATGCACCAACCACATGTTAATCCAGCGAGAGCTGCCATCAGACTCTCTCAGCATATAAAACAAAAAGACACACAAGACCATTCTACCATTTGGGAAGAAAAACGATTCCTTATAGACAGACACTAGAAATTTAGGCAATCCATAAACTTTGTCAATTATTAAGTTACAGAATAAGGTAACTTTGTTTATGATCCTGACTTCTGACAGGTTCAACCTTAATTGCCAATGTCTTGTTAACAATGATAATTAGGGGAATATCAAGCGGAGTTGAGCATTTTCTGATATCACAAATTACAGAAAAACAAAGAAATATTTTGGCTACAGAGAAGGGAAAGAATAGACATGGTACTCCGCCAATGTTCTACAATACTAGAGAGTAATGCGAATCAGTAAATCCACAGTCAAGTACTAAAAATACAGCATTATGCTCCTCATCACTCATCATTATTCTCTACACAAAATATAGTACCTATAGTGTTTTTTTCCTATCCCAATTTAATACGGTTCCAAATCCACCCTCAATGCAGGGTACAAACACAAACAAATTTGTTGCATAAACGGCATGATCCCATAAACCCAATACACAAAACATCACCAGGAAACACGGTAATGTACACAATCATAAATTTAAAAGAAACTGAAACTATAAAGACACAAGCATCACAGTCATTAATAAAATCAATAAGCTACAACAGAAACATATTAACAATAAAAAGTAGTTATAACAAACCGGGTAGATTCCAACAATGCTAGATGGCCTAGTGTTGATGATATTGAGCACCTCAGCTTCCGCAAGGTCATACTTCTTACACTTTTCCTTGAACTCATTGATATTCTCCATTGTTTGACCACGAGCAGGAGTCCCAAACAAATAACCATAAACCTAAACAAGGAAAATAAACAATACATCAATCTTCACAACAAGGTTGAATTAAAAACAGAATGTGGGTGGTGGAAACATAAACACCACTACAACCTTATTCTCTGATGGCGTTACATTAGAAAAAACCCGTGCCGAATCTTTAGAAGCCCCTCTAGATTCTAGAAATTTGAGCACGTCGAAATTGGTAAGCACACCGGAATTAGCCTCTACTCTGCAAAGAAATTGGAATTTATAACATCCCCAACATTAGAAAAATAAATAAAGAAGAATTGTCTAGAAAGGCTGAAAACAGACATTTATATAAAATTACCACATCAGAAATAAGTAAAATAGCAAAAATAAAAGTTTAAGACATACATCTTCATCCCACTAAAAATCAGAGCTTCAGAGCGATAAAAAACTGTTTAATAACAGAGTGTTTTGATACCCACAACGAGTCAGACGGTTTTCTGTTTTAATCCATTGCAGCAGAAGACCTATAACATAGAACAAATAAAAATTAAGTAATCAATAACGTTATTAGAAAAAAATTCATATAGAGAAGATGGATTAAGCACATTTGCGTGCTTCCGAAAAAATTATGATTCATAAGTGCACTACATCCATGAAAGAGAATACGAATGCCTAGTTTGATAGCATGACTATAGTATTTTAGCCCAATATCAAAGTACTGTCTGCGTGCAGATTACTGTGCTTTTAAAGTCTGACATTTCACATCCTACCCAATGAATTTCTTTCTATATTCTGTAAAGAAACCAAAACATCTTTTTTCAAGGGGAAAAGTTGGATTACAATAGACCTGAGAGAACTTTCCATTCAAAGAGCAACATTAGAAAAGGGGATCCATGTTCCTAAGGAGAGTAAGCAAACAATACATATCTGTCTGGTTTGATGCTCTACTGGGGTAAAGGGACCTTGCAAGCAAAGCAAACAATATTTGCCATGTTAAAATTCAACTCGCAAAAATATACTGACAGCAAGCAAACAGTAGATACTGCTCAAAAGAAAATAATAAGGGCCTTTAATTACGCTTAAAGAAAAAAAACTTTTAAAACCCATTCTAACTTGGACCAAGAGAAATTCAAAAGCTCCACAATGAACAGACTATAAACGTACCCCAAAGTTCCAAGAGAAATTACCACTCGACGTGTATATGAGTAAGCACAAATTATCCAAGTTGCAATGCTCAAACAAAGTTTATATCATTTCAAACGGCAATAAGATATTAGAAAGCTATTGAAAGACCAACAGAAAAATAAGAAGTAACAAGAATGGGAGCGACTGAACCATTGCAGACTTTTGGTTGCTGAGAAAAACTAGAGACGAAAAAAATGGAATTTTACAACAACCTTTTCAAAACTACGTCCATCAAAATTCCCACTTAATTTTTCGTTTTCCCGCGATTTCTCAGCTACCAAACAGGACCAAAAGATAACCAACCCCCAGCAGATACAGGAAGTCATAAGCCAAAGTTATTTAAACAAAAAGTAAAGAAATTTTCTTAGTAAACTTGGAGAATAGCGGGACTCACCGATTCAGAGAAGACAATCATTAGAGACCAGAAAAACTCAACTTCTATAACACTAAAACAACCAGTGGCGGACGCACGTTGGGACAAGAGGGGTCACAGGACCCCTTGGGATGCCGGAAATCTAGCCATGGACTCCACCGGTGACCCCTTGGCCGTTATCTGAGCGACCCTTTGTGTGCAAGGTGCTCGATGAAAGTCCCCTGTGGGCTTGCCTTGCGCTGCTCTCTAAACTTCTTCCAGACGCATATGCTCTGCTCTGGCAGCACCACAACGTGAATTTTTTTTAGGTTGCAGAGGCAGCGAAGAAGATGAAGTCGTGAAGATGGTGTTGGTGATTTGCCCTAGCTTAGGCATTTAGTTGAAACTCACCGTTTCACTAGTTGTAGGTTTTTTAAAAAGGTCTGGGCCATGTATAAGTCTGGCCCAAATATTTATTAATAACTTGTAGGTCTTTTGAAAAGTCTGGCCCAAATGTTTATTAATAAAACCTTTTTAACCTTTTAGTATATACCCAGTGCTATATTTAACTAATATATTACTACAATAATAATTTATAAAAATTTAAAAATATATTATTTTAATTTTCGTAGTACTCATATCCTAATTTTTAGAGAATTTAATGTACTATCTTTATGCTTTTTAGTGTTTTTTTTTAATAAAAAAAATTTCGACACTTTTACACTATGACCCCTTGGACCGAGAATCCTGGATCCGCCACTAAAAACAATTGTATTTCAGTATTTTCAGAGCCAGCATGCCAACAACAACTGCTATGAAATCGAAGGCCTTTGTATCCCTGCAGGCTGCAACCCTCTCAGTATTCTCTCAACTATAATTTCTAAAAGAATCGAAAAAGAAGATGGGGTGGGCAGGGAGAATGGCTGCTGAGTGGAGGTGAGAGAGGCGGCGAGCTGAGAGAAATGGAGGAGGAGTGCGTTGGGTTTTTTATTTTTTATTTTAAAATGAGTTTTTGGGCTTAAAGTAAAATCCGTTAGTGTTTAAAATTCAAGCCCCATCATCTTTATATAATGATATTGGGCCAGGCCTTCACTATGTTTCTAAGGAATTATTAGTTTTTGGGCTTAACAAAGAATAATCCATTAATTTTGTGAAAATCCAACAAACTCATTTGCAGAGCAAATAACTTTTGGCGCATCATAAGATTTTACAATGGCCAACAGGCATTATAGTTGTGTGTGTGAGAAATCTTTATCCCTCGTAGTTTATACTATCGCTTGTACTAAAAAAATCAAAGATTCTACAATGGTCCTTGCATTACTTCCAAATTCAGAATGCTAAATGTAATTACTTAATTGAAGCTTCCGTGTGAGATTTGTAATGGAGCAAACTGAGCAAGTAACATATATAAAGAAATTAATTTTGTTTTGGGAAACTGCAGCTTAAACTTTTTCTATTGCTTTTTTAACACTCCTAAACTTCACAAATTAAATTTAACAATTTGAAGCTCTACTGGCAGAGTCTCATCAACCCCATCTCTTATAGCCATTAAGTGGCTACTATCACCTTCTAAATAAGCTTGAAGGAATGCAACCACAACCCTGTTGGAAAATGGCTCACATTTAGTATGCAAGTGAAGGAGTGAGCGACCGGTCGCAAGGTTTGGGCGACCGGTCGTTTTTACACAGATTCGAAGTCTGGAGCAAATGCATGGGGCGACCGGTCGCTAGTTCTTTGCGACCGGTCGCAGGAAATATGAGCGACCGGTCGCGTGCCATTTGCGACCGGTCGTAAAGAAGCAGAATCGAAACTGAAGCCTCAGTCCAAAAGCGACCGGTCGCCAGTTCCTGGCGACCGGTCGTCCCAGTTGTGCTGTGACGATTTCTTACGTGTTTTCAACTGTGTTTTCGGTGGCTATCGCTTTCCACAAGATTGCAGGTGTTTAATGGGTCACTTCTGAGATAAAAGAAGGTGGACTACCTGCTGTATAGTTGGGAGAGCACTCATTGCCAATTGGTTGTCTTGGTTTGGAGAATCCATTCTCCATTTTCTGGTTTTGTTGGAAGGTGGCTGAAGTGGGATTTGTTTACTTGCATGATCTGATCTTTAGTCTAAGTGGGAAACTAAAGGAAGGAACGTGGAAGACAAGATGGTGCCTTATCTTGTGTCCATTGGTTTGTGTAGGTAATGGAGATAAAGCAAGACATTATAAGATGAGAAAGCAAGTTGAAGTTAGGGGTGGTTAATCTCAAGGTGGTCAAGTAGCTGGGTGCTATTGTGTTCAAAAGAGGTTAACTCACCAAGGGAAAACGTGAGAGAGAGCAATCAGTTCAAGTTTAGAGCTGAGTTGGGGTCTTGAGAGTCTAGACACCAAGGAGGGAAACACCAAGGGTTGTGAGAGTGTTCACAAGTGCATCAAAGTGTTGAGCAAGGGGTGTGAGAGAAAAGAGAGCTTGGGGAGAGAATAGAGTTCCAAAGGGGTTTTTCTGTGTAAAACCAAAGTTGTAACTTATTCTTTCATGAAGTGAATTTCTCAAGGGGATCACCAAGAGGATGTAGGCAATTGCTGAACCTCTATAAATTCTTGTGTCACTTTGTGCTTGGTTGTTGTCTCAAGTGTGTGTATGTGATTCATCCATCATTGTGTGTGTCACAAAGTCCATCAACAACAAGATCATTAGGGGAGTGAGTGAAAGTGTTTGTCCATTTTTCACAACAAGTGGTATCAGAGCTGTGTTGGAGCAGCAATTGCTAGTGTGTTGAAGATGGCAAGTGACAAGGAAGCTGAAGGTGGAAGTAGCTCTATGCATCAGAGGCTACCACAATCTGTCAGCATGAAGGTGGAGTTGAAGCCTTTCACAGGGAAGGAGAACTTCACACTTTGGCAAAGGAGGATGAAGTCAGCCCTTACACAACAAAATCTCAGTGTTGTCTTGGAAGGCAAAGAGAAGAAGCCGGTTACCATGACAGATGCGGAGTGGGGTGTGCTAGATGAGTTGGCTAGAGGAGCCATCGAGAACTTCATCTCCGATGAGGTGCTCATCAACGTGATGAAGGACACAGCGCAACAAACATGGGAGAAGCTCGAAGAGATGTTTGCAGGGAAGTCGCTGACCAACAAGCTCTTCCTCAAGGAGGAACTCCTAAATCTTCGGATGGCGGAGGAAGGAAATCTGATGGAGCATTTGAGCAGCTTCAATAGATGTGTTGCTGACTTGCAAAGAATGGATGTGTTGTATAATACGGAGGATAAGGCACTCATGTTACTAACATCCTTGCCTCCGTCTTATAAGCATTTCCGAACTACACTTATGTTCGGGAAGAGTACTTTGAATTTTGAGGAGGTGGTGCAAGATGTGATGTCGCATCACAGGATGTCTCAACGTTCGGAGGAGAACTCTCAAGATGCTGGTTTGTTCGCAAGGAGTCGTTCAAGCAAGCAAGAAGGCAAGGGCAGCAAAAGGAATACTAAGTCCAAGGACAATGAAGGGTGCTTCGAGTGTGGATCTATGGATCATTGGAGACGAGATTGTCCGGTATGGAAGGAGAAGCTGAACAAGATGAAGAAAGCTGGAAGTTCAGCCCACGTGTGTGATGAGGACACATGTGATGAACTCTTGACGGTTACGGATGAAAGTAACGGGGAAGTCATGGCAAGTTCTTCGTGTAAGAATTCTTCTTCAAGTTGGATTTTAGATTCCGGGTGCTCATATCATGTGTGTGCAAATAAGTTGATGTTTGACACATATGAGGATAAGGATGCATGCAAGATTATGTTGGGAGACAAAACTACATGTGAAGTTTTGGGCATAGGGACTGTGAAGATCAAGTTGCAAGGTGGTGAAGTTTGGACTCTTAGTGAGGTAAGGTTTGTACCTACACTAAGAACGAATCTAGTCTCTCTTGGTTCTTTGGATAGAGAAGGTTGCTCTTACAAGGCCAAAGGAGGGAAGCTCATGGTCACACAAGGTTCTGTGGAGGTTATGAAGGGGGAGATTCAACCAAACAACACATACAAGCTCTTGGGTGGTGCAGAGATTTGTACCAAGGAAGAGCAAGCAACAAGTCTTAATGTCAAGGAGCCGGTCCAACATGATGTAGCTGCAAGTGTGCTCAAGAGATGTTGGGCAAGGAAGGTTAGTCAAGGGTGTATGACTAACGGTTCATCATCAAAGGTGCTTGATTTCAAAGCTGCAGAAAGTGTGGAGAGGAATATCCACAAAGGTGAAATCAAGACAAGGAATGATGGGGAGGATGTTGTTGAAGAGAAGCTTCTTGCCAAGGTGGTCATGGAAGGGACTCCATTTGAGGTGGAGCTTGACACAAGGGCTGAAGAAGGAGGGCAACAACAACAAACTCACAAAGGGGTTCTACTTGAGGTAGAGCCATCATCAATTGCAAGGTCCAAGCCCAAGGAATCCATCAAACCGTCCCTAGGTTTTGGATGGATGGACCAAGAAGTTCCAACCACGTTTCGGAGTGCTATAGGGAGCATGAAGCGGGAAAGTTGGAGAAGTGCATTGATGAAAAGAAATGTGTTCTTAAATCCAAGAGCAAGAAGTACTAAATGGGGATTTAGTGAACAAAGGTTTGGTATGGGGTTTGCATATCAAGGGAAGTCCAAGGTTCAAGGTTCCAAGGAGGCAAGGAGCAACGAATTTGGCAAGGGGGAACTCTTTTCTGCACAAGAGGTCCATGTTACTCAAGTTTAGACTTGGGTGGAGCACCTTCCACCAAAGGTGCATTGAGGCAAGAGGTGTATTGCCATGGTGGAGCTCTTGGAAATTACTAGAACAATTTCTAAGAGGTTGAAGAGGTTCTAGAGGTCAACAATGACTCACGGGGTGATTAAATGGTTCGCCAAGGTGGAGATTGTTGGAAAATGGCTCACATTTAGTATGCAAGTGAAGGAGTGAGCGACCGGTCGCAAGGTTTGGGCGACCGGTCGTTTTTACACAGATTCGAAGTCTGGAGCAAATGCATGGGGCGACCGGTCGCTAGTTCTTTGCGACCGGTCGCAGGAAATATGAGCGACCGGTCGCGTGCCATTTGCGACCGGTCGTAAAGAAGCAGAATCGAAACTGAAGCCTCAGTCCAAAAGCGACCGGTCGCCAGTTCCTGGCGACCGGTCGTCCCAGTTGTGCTGTGACGATTTCTTACGTGTTTTCAACTGTGTTTTCGGTGGCTATCGCTTTCCACAAGATTGCAGGTGTTTAATGGGTCACTTCTGAGATAAAAGAAGGTGGACTACCTGCTGTATAGTTGGGAGAGCACTCATTGCCAATTGGTTGTCTTGGTTTGGAGAATCCATTCTCCATTTTCTGGTTTTGTTGGAAGGTGGCTGAAGTGGGATTTGTTTACTTGCATGATCTGATCTTTAGTCTAAGTGGGAAACTAAAGGAAGGAACGTGGAAGACAAGATGGTGCCTTATCTTGTGTCCATTGGTTTGTGTAGGTAATGGAGATAAAGCAAGACATTATAAGATGAGAAAGCAAGTTGAAGTTAGGGGTGGTTAATCTCAAGGTGGTCAAGTAGCTGGGTGCTATTGTGTTCAAAAGAGGTTAACTCACCAAGGGAAAACGTGAGAGAGAGCAATCAGTTCAAGTTTAGAGCTGAGTTGGGGTCTTGAGAGTCTAGACACCAAGGAGGGAAACACCAAGGGTTGTGAGAGTGTTCACAAGTGCATCAAAGTGTTGAGCAAGGGGTGTGAGAGAAAAGAGAGCTTGGGGAGAGAATAGAGTTCCAAAGGGGTTTTTCTGTGTAAAACCAAAGTTGTAACTTATTCTTTCATGAAGTGAATTTCTCAAGGGGATCACCAAGAGGATGTAGGCAATTGCTGAACCTCTATAAATTCTTGTGTCACTTTGTGCTTGGTTGTTGTCTCAAGTGTGTGTATGTGATTCATCCATCATTGTGTGTGTCACAAAGTCCATCAACAACAAGATCATTAGGGGAGTGAGTGAAAGTGTTTGTCCATTTTTCACAACAAACCCCTCCAACAAACTTCCTCATGGGCTCCCTTGACTTCCCATTTTTGCACAAACAGTATGTAGATTTCCCTCTGATCCCCTTGGTTTCATCATCCAGCATATCAAGATGACCATAATCCTTTGCCACAAAATAACATGCTGGTTTTCGGCATTCGTTGAAGAAGTCCTCATGGTTAACACCTTTTGGAGCACAAGGAGGGAACAGAGGGTTCCTTTTCACCTCACCCAAACCAGAACCAATCACCATCACTGCCATATCAAGATCAAATGAATGAGGAACATAGGTTAGTACTGGTGGAGGGGTTTGTTTCCCTTTGTCCATTCCATCAACTGGGTCAATGCCTATTAAGGCTGAAAACTTTAGATTAGTGTTTCCTTCTTTCCCTAATGCTAGTGCAAAAGAGACTTTGCCTCCACGGCTGTGGCCCGCGAGTGCTAGCTTGCTTAGATTTGCCTGAACATGGGGTGGAAGCAAGAACTGAAGTCCTTCAGATAACCAATTTGTTATTGCTGCTGTAGACTTGATCTCACCTTTTGAATCTGGTCCAGCTATTGTATATAACTGTTGAACACAAAGAACATTTGCTTATCAATAAGGCAGAGTTAGAGGCAATTTTATTTATTCATCTAGCTTTTTATAAAGGTACAGTAATATTAATGTCTGCTCAAATCTCTGTAGTTTAACTTTAAGAAGCACAATATCAGCACAAAAATACAAGCCAAACTGGAAATTTTAGTCTTTCATGTTATATGCACAGCATCTCAATGTGAATGATAATGTGAATGAGAGAAGTTCTCTCAACTCAGCCGCTTCTTGTATATTGTCAAGGACAAGGAATCTCAGACTTGAAATAGACTCACTGGCAAAAAACAAGAAGGGTCAGTATTTAGACCCCAAGCATATCTGATAAGGACTGAGCCATTTGGGTATTTTCATTTCATACAATGCCAATCAAAACATGCCATTTTGTCAAGCACTGAAAATGAAAGCTCAAGAGTTGGTCCAAGTGGAAGGGGCTTGGATCCTTTAAACAAGAGGTCCTGGGTTCGATCCCAGGCGCTTGCGAATAGAGCAGACTTTGTTGGGAGAGATCCCCGCTTTGCGCCCGACAGTACCTCGAGGGTTAGTCCCCGCAATCGCGCGGGGATACCTTGGTTTTCACCAAAAAAAATGAAAGCTCAGTGACTCACTTATTTTGCTTTTGTTACTTGAAAACTTGGTTGGTGCCCAACAAGACAGCACAAGCCTCTGTTAGATGTGACCATTTACCTTGCAGACTATGGCAATCACTGAAAATAACTTAAAGGAAACTTGCAGATGATAGCCTCAAGGAATACACAAGCAGCATGAACTCACATAATGCTTGATCATGAATATCAATGTGTGGACTCTCTCTTCAAATGATAAGTCACAATAATTCATATCCAAACCCAATAAGGTAATTGGAAACCATGGAAAGTTAGTATATATGCTAACAAGAGAGAAACCGAAATTGAAAATCATTTATTTGAACATAAAAACTATAATAAGACCACCATCACCATACTGTTTAATTAATTATCAAAGAGAGATGAAAAATTCTTGGTCAGATATGTATAATCACAATTTATAAAGTGTGCGTCCAAGTGAAAGAGAGAGAGCCTAGCCTGAGGGGCAACGACAATGAAGCCATGAGAAGCGATATGCTGGATAAGCTGAGAGTAGAAAGAGTTGGAGAGAAGGTAACCATGGAGGAGCAGCAAGATAGGGAATTCTCCAGCTTCACAAGGCATGCCAATCAGAAGAGGCTTTGGAGGTGGAACTGGAATATTTGAGGACTTGGTGCTGCATGTAGTCACTGGTTCAGCTCTTTGGAGCACCACCTTGTATTTTCCAATCTCAAAAACGACATTTGTAGAACCAATGCTAGCAACTGAAGAAGAGGAAGTGGAGGAGGACATGACTGTCTTGAGCATCAAACCTTTTTTTTTTTAGTTTCTTTTTGCAGGCTCTATAGGATAAGTTACATTGATCTTTTCTGGCATTAATTTATAGCCTCACCTCACATTTGGCAAACGTCATGACTACTACTTCATATTGGGTTCACAGTCAATAGGCCCAAGGGTTTAGGCCCCAAGAATTTGGTCCATTGGGCTCATATCTACTGTGGGTTAAGCTGGCCTAATACTTCAGTTGTGTCTTTATCTTTTCTGAACATGAGTAGAGCTAAGTTGGTATGTCAAAACCCTCGTTCGAATTGGAAAGCTCCTAAACATACAAGGAGAATGGCAGATAGAAGGGCTACCAAACATTTTTAGGCATATAAACAGAACCAGCACACAATGACCATACATTTATAGATACAATTTGTTTGCTTAGAAGAAGTAGCAAACGTACCAACTAGTAATTAGTCGGAAGACATCGAAAGTCTGAATTTCCCATCCCCACTAATCAAAGAAAAAAGAAAAACAAGTAGCAAAATATTATCGAAAGACACAAAAACTCCCCAAAAAAAGAAAGACATGGTTTTTATTTGTTTCAAATCTTCACATTGAATCTATTACACTTTCTCACTATTTTTGTGGTAAAGACACAGTGAGATTACCAATTCCAAACACAACAGATACTAAAACATGATCCAAACTATGACCAAATCTCTGCAAATTCTCTTTTTATCTACTTCTGTACTCTCAAAAGCTTCGAGGATAACAAACAGCAAAAGCCAACATGGCCTATGGCTACACAATACAAGAGGACTACTGAGCAGTTTTGTCATATTTTCCTCCTTTACCTTCGCTTCATCTTCAATGCTGTGTAAAGTATAGCAGTTATTACGGCACCGGCAGACATCAGCAGCTTAGGGCGATGCAGCAGCCCTGGGGCCTTTGATGGCATCTCCACTTTCAACTCGGTCTCTTTTGATTCTTCCACGATAACTATTTCCTGCAATTCATGAATCTCATTGTTTTCGTTCTCAACTTCAGTTTTTGTTTCTTCTTCAAGTTCAGCAATAGTCTTCCCATTATCAACTTTTGCTTCCTTAATAACACCAAGTTTACCTTCCATATCAGAAAGTTGAGACTCAGAATAGGCCTTTAATACCTGCATCTTTCTTTGCTCTCCAGATTCTCTCAGCATAGCTACTCGATCAGCTTCCAATCCAGAACCATCTCTCCTCTCCAGAATTTTCTCCCAGTCACCTATAGAGAGAGACATTGTCATTGAATTCATCTGGGGATATCTTTTCACCACGTCCTCAACCGAAGCTCGCACCCGACGTTCAATCTTTAGGCCAAAAGACTCTAGGTCCAGCAGATCTGCTCTCATGATAGCCTCTTTGAAATCCCTCCATTCTTGATTGGAGTCATCAGCCTCTCCTAATGTCACGTCATCTGCTCTCATTACAAACTTCAAATATTGATCTGTAACTCCTTCACTACGACATAAACTCGACCCTGAACCAGAACCAATCTGTTCTTTCTCAGCAATTTCAGGAACAAGATTATTGAGATCTTGCTGATCAGTAACTACCCCTTTCCCAGTTTCAGTCTTTGCTGAACCCACAATCTCATCCGAACCCACCATTTTTTCATTCAAGAACACTGATTTCACAACCTCTTCTTTCACAATCTCATCCGAACCCACAATCTCCTTCTCATCTCCTTCAGAACTACAAGAATGCCCCAATTCCGAATCAGTAATTTCAGAATCAAGAGGAATATTGAGGCCTTGCTGATCAGCAACTACCCCATTCCCATCTTCAGTACTGTTCTCTTGTCCACACACTGACCCTGTTCTCAAACCCACAATCTCATCGCAACCCACCAATTTTTCATTCAAGAACTTTTCTTTCACAGCCTCGTCTTCTTCTTCACTTTTCAACCCTTCAGTCTTACCCAGCAAAACCCCACTCATTTTTGGGCTTTCTTCTTTCTCAACCACCAAACCAGTACGCTGGTCATGACCCACAATTTCTTCAGTCAAGATCGATCCACTGCCCTTATGCTTATCTTCCACGGTGGATTTGTTCATTTCTGATGTCGCTTGAACAGCTTCAAGATCAAGACTTTGAGAATCTTGATTCGTGACCCCGCTTTCTTCCCTCAAATCAGAAATGTTCACGTTTTCATGAGAAATGTTCTCGTTTTCCATGATAATTCTTATCAAGAAAACTATAAACCCTAGAAAAAGATCAGTAAGAAACTGGATTTTAGATTCTCAGAAGGTGGCGATAGAACTCTGCGGTGTAATGGGGAAAATCGACTGTTTAGAGTTTGTTAACGGTTCTGGTTTGGCGCCTGAACTCAGAGCCAGAGGTTTATAAACAGGTGGGGTTTCTCTGTTGCGCATCTTGACCGTTGGATTCAAGTTCCAACCAACGGCGAAGATTAAAACAAATCACTTGAAGAAATCCAGCGACACTATTTGTCCCATTTTAACATGTCGTAAGGATCAGTGGACAAAACGACATGTTTTATGCATTGTAAAATCGACTGAAGGTTTTTCGTTTTTTGTTTTTTTTTTGTCAAAATAATATTTTAGTTGCAGTAATGTACGGATAGAGGAATCGACTGAAGGATTTGGTATATATACATTTGATAAAAATGGATATATACATTTTACCAGAGATACTGAGTACTGACCTAGCCATTTGTATATGTTTAACGAGTATAGCTTAAGAGTAAATATTCAAATATATTAAATTATTTTAAGAACCCAAAAATATTTTAGTATTCCAAAAAATGGAGGGCATTAATTTATAGCCTCACCTTACATTTGACGGAGCTCATGACTACTACTTCGTATTGGGGTTCATCGTCAACGGAAAGGCTATAATGAGAAGTTTATAGTGAGGAGCTTATTTGAGGGGTTCAATCCCACCATCAACAAATGGCTAGGTCAGCTTTTTTGAGGAAATCAATGGACTTCAACATTTTAAATGGTTTGATGGTGAGATTGAACCTCTCAAATAAGCTCCTCACTCAAAACTTCTCATTGTAGAAGAGTGCTGCTAAACGAACCCTAAAATTAACTGAGTACACCCTACGATCTAAGCACACCCTAATGTTTAAATAAAAATGTAAAATTAACTAAGTACACCCTATTTAACTACCAAAAATATCCATGGTACACCCTCTTTAATTTTTAATCTTTTAAAGTATTTAAAATAAACAAATAAAGTAAAATAATAATAAAATAATATTTTAACAAAACTCTCTCTCTCTCTCTCTCTCTCTCTCTCCTGCTTCTTCTTCTTCTTCTTTTATCTCTCTCCTGTGCGACCACCACCACCTGGTTTGTGTTATTGATTGTTTAAGTTTTATGCATACAAAAATCAACTGGACATGCGTCAAGTCTTAAGGATGGTGTACATATTGGGGTACACAATTCAATATATCCTTTTTGGTCATTTTATATTAGGGTAAATTAGTAATTCAATAAATAGTTTGATAGTAGGGTGTACTCAGTTAATTTTAGGGTTCGTTTAGCAGCACTCTTGTAGAAACTCCCTCACAATCAATATAGGCCCCATTAATTTGGTCCATTGGGCTCGAAACTCTAATCGTAAAATCCGAGGTCTAGTTACGTGAGTATCCAAGCCTAATCAAGTCATAAGTGCTCCATAGTAGGCTTGTGGTTAGGATTCGAGGCTTGTGAAAGGTTTGAGACTTGGATTTAGGGTTAGGAGAATCAAGTTCATTTTTGGAATACTAATATAATTTTCTAATATTTTAAAAATATATTCGAAAATTAAAAATAATTTTAAAGTCCACAAAATTATTTAAGGTAAGTAAATATAATTAATTATTATTTATTAAGTAATTTATGAGATTAATTACAATACTTAAATACAAATTATACATTAAATAAAGAATAATTAATATAATTAAATAAGGCCAAGATATTACTTAATTGCAAATATTAAACTAAAAAAATAATTTTGTATAAAATAATATTAAATATTAAATTACTCTTTATTAAGTAATTTATGAAATTAGTAAATATATAAATACTAATTATTCACTAAAGAAATAATAATTAAAACACAAGTACTAATTAAAGTAATAACAAAGGCAAATATAGTACTTAATTACCAAAAAGAAAGTGTATAGCCGCGCGGCTATACACTTGAAATATCAATATAATTTAACAGTATAGCCGATCGGCTATACCTTTAAAATATTTGAATATATTTAACAAGTATTGCCGTGCGGGTATACTTTTAAAATATTTGTATATATTTCATGTGTATAGCCGCGCGGCTATACGCCGGCTACTCTCTTTAAATATTAATGATATACCATTAAAATATTTGTATATATTAAAAGAGTATAGCCGCGCGCTATACGCTTTAAATTCGAATATATAGAAGAGTTAATATTCAAATATATTAAATTAGTTTAAGTACCCAAAAATATTTTAAATGGTTTGATGGTGGGATTGAACCCTTCAAATAATTTCCTTACAGTCAATATAGGCCCCATGAATTTGGTCCATTGGGCTCAAATCTATTGTGGGTTAAGCTGGGCTATTAGTTTCTTTGGGTGGATGCTATGCACTTCGGTTTTTTTTTTGAAGCAAAACAAACCTTAGCAAGAGTATGTAATTCGAGTCGTTATGAGTATTTATTTATGCAACTACATACTTAGAAGTTAATTGGTTTAAGGTTATGGATATTTCGTTATGAGTCCTATAAAAATTGAATCTGCACAACACTAGCAAAAAACACGTATCAAATCGACACACTTTTACAACTAGACCATATGTAAAAAGGTCAAGCGATTTTAAATCCCACCATTAATTAAGTTTTTTTTTATAATAAAATTTAAAATTTCTTACAAACCCACCCTAGAAAATAACCATCTTTAACGCCTAAACCATACACCCAGTTTTGAAGACTCTCCAAACCCCCCCTCCTACTTTTCCTCACGTTCCCACGCTTTCTCCCCTTTCAAACAAAAATCACATTGCATCTTTCACGATCGACGAAACCTTTTCAATTCAATTTTCTTCAAAAATTTCTATATCATCTTGTTTGTCTCACCTTATTTTTTTAAAATTCTTTTTCTGTGAAGTGTGATTTAGCAATGGCGCTAAATTTCATGAAGGGTCGTGACTTGGAGGCAGGCAGAGGTCAAAATGGGGAGCAACAATTGTACCCGAACCAGATGGAGACCCCCCAGCTCCGATGGGCTTTCATCCGCAAGGTCTACATGATCGTCGCCTTTCAGTTGCTTCTCACCATTGGCATTTCCTACGCCGTCGTTTCGATCCCCGCCATTCCCCACTTTGTCAGATCCTTGGCCGGCACCATCACTTTCGTTTGCATTTTTCTCTCTGCCATAGCTGGTAATCCACATTACTTTTGATCTAATCAATTTTCTATCTCCTTTTATCACTTTTTTTAATTTTAATTTGTGCAGTTACTATTGCCTTGTACTATTACCACAAGAAGCATCCGGTGAATTATGTGCTTCTTATTCTGTTTACGATTTTACTTTCGATTACGGTGGGATTCTGCTGTTCCTTTAGACCAGGTACTTATTTATAAATATATATATATAACATGTTATGTTGTTATGCTATTAATTTGTCGTGCCATATGCACAAACAAGAATTCACTTCATGAGTTGACGGGCACAATTTGACTATACTTTTTGCCTTGTATTTTTCTCGCAATGGAATTCTAACTAATCACCCCACTCAATAGAATTCTTGGTTTTCTTTTGAGTTGTATAGTAATTTGAAATATGCATAATTTGGTGCCTACAGGTAAAAGTATTCTTCTAGCTGTGATTTTGACGGCCACGGTGGTTGTGAGCCTAACCATATACACATTCTGGGCGGTCAAGAGAGGCCAGGATTTCAGCTTCCTTGGCCCATTTTTGTTTGCTGCAACCCTCATGCTTATGATGTTTGGCCTCATCCAGGTAACCCAACTCTACTTAATTTCCATTTTCTTTGTGCCATTGTTAAATCACGAGTCACAGGTCATGATGCATACAACGGTTATACAAAATCACTCTTACATAAACAAGTCACAGGTCATGATGCCAAGTTTTTTGTCCACCGCCAATCCATTTATCTTAACTTTGTGGTGCATTTTTGGAATGAAAATGCAGATACTTTTCCCCTTCGGGCCTTTTTCAAGGATGGTATATTCTGCGTTGGGGGCTCTTCTCTGTTGTGCTTATATTGTGTACGACACAGACAATCTGATAAAGCGGCTGAGCTACGATGAGTATATATTCGGTGCTCTCTCTATATATATTGATGTTGTCCAACTCTTCCTCTTCCTTCTCTCTTTAATTAGCGGCGGTAGGTAAATTAACCAACACTCACTAACCCCTAGAGATTAAGAGCAGAGACCCCATTTTCTCATCTCACCACTGTTATGAAGTTGAAAATTTTTCTGTGATGGTTTCTTGTATGAACTGTATATTCACCCCCATTTTCTCAACTATAGCTTCATGTACAACTGGATTAACTGTATTTAGCTTGTTTCGATTACTTGCTTTTCAAGAAAGATATTCCAATATTTATTTTTGAACTCGGAACATCTTCTAATATTGAAAAAGAAACTACCACTAAACTAGCTGAGAAAGAGGTAGTTGGTGCCGGAGTTGCCGATTCGTAAGACACACACAAGGTTTATTCATGAACCAAAATTAGGGGATGCTTGAGAATTGACAAGAGTTAGTATGACATGTTCTACCTTCACTTGGTTTTGCCGTTGTTTCATTAGAGCACGAAAACAAGCCCAATATCAATGTGCCCTGTTTTCTTTTGGTGTCCCATTCCGTTCTATATCACGTTTTTTTTTCTTGTTTCTCAATCAATTTTATTACTTGGAGAGGAACATACTTGAACTTGGAAATTGGGTGCTTAGTATATTCTCAATCATCTTTCTCTGCAAGGCCCATTTGCCTAGTTCATAACGTTTGCTTTCTTTTGTCATATTCAATCCAGTTCAATTTAAGCACCTTCTACAAACTAGCACAAAGGGACTCTAACTTTGACTACAAAATCAACTCCAAAATTGTGAATTTATTTTGTTTTCAATTATTCTGTTGCTGTCATAGAAAACCACATGCTCATTCTTCTCTTATTTTATTTTATTTTATTTTATATTATTGCTTGAATAATCCCACCATAGAAATTCTCCCTCAGATCCCTTGTTCCCTCCAGGTTCTCTTAGATAAAAAACTCTCCCTCAGATGATTTTGAAATCTAAACCTCTTCGGCCAAGTGGGTCATGAGAAGTTGTTTAATTCTTCTAGACCCAAGTTTCCAAGGAGGCAATCATTTTTACCACTAATTTATTTGACACATTCTCTGACAAACAGCCTCTTATTCTCCTCCCAGCTAATTAAATATTTCTTAAGCCCTCCTCCCACCATTCACTTGAAACAAAACAAAAAACTAATTTATCAAGTGGGAAGATTACAGTTACAGACCAAGAGCAAGACAATTCACAACCTTGAAAACCTTAAACTAAATCCAAAAACCCAACAACAAGGGTCAAAAGCAAAACCCACATGAATAAACAAAAAATAAATACAAGAGGGCATTGTCTTTGTCTTGTATCTTGCTCTTTACTCAACTGAGATTCTTTTCTATTCTTTTTTGACTGCCTCAGTCCAAGATCCTCCTTTTCTTTCCTTAACAGTGCAAAAACAGGGTCTAGCTAGGATCACATGGTCTTGCTACCTCTCATTCCAATCCCTTTTCTTTTCCATTAAAATTGAAAGACAAAGGTCCAAAATATATATATATATATTCCACAATACTAAAGGGGCCAATTGGGTTTTCATCCAAAAAAAAAAAAAAAAAAAAAAAGGGGCCAATTGGGATAAGTTATAACCTTTAATATATCCTTTTTACAATAGCAAGACAAACTAACAGCACAGCTAAGTACCAAAATACCCACTCATCATGTAAATTTTCAGCCGGCCATTTATCCTATTGCCAATTCCCCCATCTGCCAAATGCTTTCCCTCTGATATTGTTGGAGAACACAATTCAAGCCCTATGTCTATTGTGCCTTTCTGCAGCAATGGAGAGGAGCCTTGAGACGCCGAGAGTCCAAATATCATACTCTCTCTGGCTCCGGCATTCAAATTCTACAACTCCGCGCATAACTGTTTTCAGTCCAAAGTAACGCCGGTGCTCACCGCCCTCGAGCAGGTGGCGACCAGGCCAAGCCGGCATATCTTTAATCACCTCCAGCACCACATCTGTAAATTCAAAAGAGTTTGGAATTAAAGAAGAACCCTTTTGATCTCTTTCCCACTAGACTGCTAGCTTTTGCAAATCCCCAGATGGAAGAAGACCCCCCACCTCCATTCTGCTCAAATTATTAGCGAAAGACAAAAGTAGTCACTTACTCTTTTTCTTTTTTGTGATGGTCCCAGCAACATGCCTGCTCTTCATCTTCAGCATAACCTGCACAAAAAGAAGTTCCAGACTAAAAAAAGAAAGCACAAAAAGAGAAAAGAGAAGGCAGATCCAATTCTTTCATCATAGCAGTCTCTTTTGCTGTGAGCACCTTTTTTCCCATCAAGTTCACATTCATGACCAAAAGTTCTATTGATGCCCAAATTATTGGCCCTACATTAAAGAAAAATAAAATAAATCAATAGACCAGCTAGGAACTTTACCTGACCCGCCCTATTGATATAAACAGAGACAATTTTCCAATGAAGATCACCTGGCATTCAGCAGAACAAAGTTATAACAGTTAAGAATTGGATGTAACAACCAGAAATCATCAATCAAAACCTCCAAGTAAATTCAAATTTCCCTCGCTAGCTCCCCATACAGTAATTTAAGCAAAATCCAAAGTGAAAAAGGGACAAAAGTATCGTCAAACGTAAGTAATTGCAATGATTTCAACCTAGTTCATCGAAGATGGAAGCAATGTTTCCATCTTCCACCCACATAACCATTCCCCCAACTCAATTCCAATAGAGAGGTAAATAATTGCAATGATTTCAAATGAAAAACATAAAAACAAACGAACAAAAGTTTACCTTTGCGGGTGCGCTTGAGGATCTCACAACCCTTAGCAAGTAATTCTCTACTGCAGATGCCCAGAAAATTCTCTTCAGGAACAAGTTCTCCACTGAAACTACTGTTGGAATTACCGTTACTACCATTACCATTACCACCTACTCCTACCCCTTTCTCGACAGGAATAACTGCTGCTATATTCCACACTTCCTTCAATGCCCTTGCCTTCAATGTTGCTGCACCACGTAAAGCTGCAATCCATACCACAAACCTCAAGGGCATTAGAGTCCATAACATACAGAAAAAACCGAAAACTTCAATTCCAATTATACCCATAACAGTAAACCAAATCTACACCATATACCTGTTGCTGCGGCAGCCGTTAATGTCATGATATCGCCAGCAGATCGGACATTCACGGCAGAGCTGACCACTGTAGCAAGGTGTTCCCGCTCAGCCCCCATGGCCTCAGCCGCCTCCACACACTGTGCAGCAACCAATGTGGCAGCAGAGGCCACGGCCATGTCAGTCTTGGCCATATGCTCATCTTTACTGGACCCAGATGAGGCGGCAGTGGCGGCAGCAATGGCGGCTATGGCAGAAGCCACCCCAGCAACAGAAACAGCAGCATGGAGCTGGGCATTGTGGGCCCTGGTCTCCTCTTTCTTCTTCTCCCTCCTATCCTTAAGCCACCTACCCACCGTCTTTCCACCACCGGACGTGGCGGTGCCGCCAGCACCGGTGGCTCTAAATCCGGTGTTGTGGTGGTTGTTTGAGCGGCCATACTGCATGGAGATAAAAGGGAATGCTAAAAATGTGATTTTTGGTTCATTGATGGAAAGTCCTCAATTGGGTATGTATGAATGTAATGTTAAACCACCCAAATACAGAAGTGACGAGTGTATGGCACCAATCACACACCCACTTCAGCTTCTAGGGGTCCATAACTCATCTAACGAAAGCTGAGTGAGAAGAAGCCATAGGTTTCTTCACACTGGATCTCGAGGAAGTCGCACTGTCGGTTCATAAATTAAAAATACAGAGACAGATTTTGGGTCACAACCACCCTGTGTGCGAAGTAAACCAACTAATTTGTGGGGGACCAAAATGAATCATGATGCCTGGTTAGCTCTGTAAATAGACAGAAAACCAAGACTGTTTCTGTAAATGTCGAAGTTAGAACAAATCCAATTACTTTGGGCGAAGAACACTAAAAATACGCAGATTTATGAAATGGGTTTTCTAATTAGCTGAAACAGAGGGCCAAAGCTTTTAACTTTTGCATTTAAAATAGCGAAACAACATGGATTTGGTCATCTTTGGAGGTTTATAATTAAAGGGGCGTTGGTTAGTGGGAAAGCTGGGGACTATGTTCGACCGGGTCAGAGTGAGTCAGGGACGACCCAGTACTCGTGCTTTAAACCCAGATATCATACTTTTGTACTTGTCTTGTGGTTTCCGGCAACCCCGTACGGTGGTCGCCGGCAAATATTTAAAAAAACAGTAAGTAAATAGCAAACAGAGCCTACAAACCTTGACATCGTCGATTTCAGAGGGAGAGACAGGTGGACTGTCGGTTAAGGAACCGTTGAGAGGGCCGCTGCTGTGTGAGAGCCGACCTGAGGTGCGTGGAGATACCTCTTGCTGTAAAAACAGTTACATAAAATAGTGAATTAATGTGGGTTGGTTTCTATTTTGGAAAAGTAAGATGAAGAAGAAGAAGCAGAAGAAGAAGACCTGGAAATGGAAAGTTTAACCCAAAACAAAATGTCAATTTGCCACCAAAACAACAAAAGAGAGGCACAGACGAATGAGGTATAAAGAATCACCCACCGAACCCAAATACAAAGACAGAAGAAAGAGCCAAACAAAACAGGGACAGAGGGAGCTAAAAAACAATACCAGAAACAAAACAAAGAGAAAAAAGAAGACTAAAAATCGCAATCGATTTCAAGAAAACAAGACCAAACCAGAAAAAATCCCACAATTTGTCCACACATGCCAAGCTAAAAATCTCAGCTCTGTTCAACCCCACTTACAGATTGTGACATAATACGCTCCATTACAAGCTGAGAGGTCTCGGAGGAAGCAAACGAAAATGGGTTCCCAGAAAAACTAGCACTCTCGTCTAACTCTCCGGCCAAGTCCTCAGGTATGGGCCCACCACCACCATTAACAGCAGAGCTGAGGTTGAGCTTTGCGAGTGGGCCTTGGCCTTGGCCAGGGGAAGGAGATAAGGCTTTGGATACTTCTTGAGCTGAGACGCTCCAGGAGCGCGAGAGAAACTCCATGGGCTCGCGAGGAGTTTCCGGTGGCCGGAACATGGCGGCCTGAACCGGGTCCATTTGAGTGGGTGGTGAATGAAACGGCGGTAAGTGAACCAGTTTACAAAGAGGTGCTCAGTGTTAAAGAGTAAGAAGAGAGGGAGAGAGAGAGAGGTTCTTTTAGGTGAATGGGAAGGTTGCCAGCTTTATAGAGAGAAAGACACACAAAGCAAGCGGCCGTATTGAGGATTGGATTTTAGTAAAATAAAATTAAAATAATGGACAGTAGAATTTTTGTATGAAAAAAGAAAACGAGAGAGAAAAGAGACAGAGAGACGAATATTTTTTATGTGAAAAATTACAAATTTGGAAGAATTTTAGGTGTAAGGATCCAAATATTCTGTAACATAAAAAATGTTTGTGGGATGTAATCTAAACATGTGCTAATTGTACTTAGGATAGTGAGTCCCTTGATGCATGAACTTCAATGGGTTACTAAAAATGTCACAATCTTTAACTTTTTTTAAAATTAAACTTAAATTAAATTGAACTATGGATGGCAATAGTGAAATAAAAGTGCATGTGTGTTTGTGTGTTTTCTTTTTTTTTAAATACAAGCGATAATGTAGGAGGATTTGAACATATGCCCTCAAGTGCAAACCAAGGCGATATTGGATTTGATGTTCTCATCGTCATTCCCGTCTTTGACAAGCGAGAGGCCTCACTTCCTGATTTTTAAAACTATTTTGATACTAAAATACTAAACATCATAAATACATAGTATTATAAAGTTGCAGCCCATAATTTTATTAGTGCAGATATGGGAAAGGCCTCTTTAAATGTAAGTTATACTACTTTCCATGTGTAATTAGGCATAATCTTGTGAGCTCCAACTCTTATTCAAGTTTTTAAAACCCCAACTAATATGGTAACATTTCATCTATTTGTATTTGGTTCCACTAGAAATTTCACTTAGTTTTACTTCTAATTAGGAGTCACTTTCTATTTGTACCGCTAACCTCACTATTTAATAAGCCTATAATTTCTCTTACTACTTATCTCATTTAAGTTTATATCTACAAACAAAAACGAAAAGAAAATTTCATTACAAATTCTTACTTTTTTGCTACCTTTAAGCTCTAAATCTTCACATAACACACAGTCTTCCTAAGTTTGAGGCTTTTCAAGAAAATATCGTGTGACTAGGTGCAGAGAGAGCTATGAAACACGCGCTGCAAATCAGCGTGTTTACCACTTTCCGGTACGACATTCGGTTAAAATCATACGGCTCGATTTGTATGTTTCTCTCTCCGATCAGAGGGGAAGACACAATTTGTTTTTCTTTTATTTTTTGGGTCGGTTGGGGGTCAAAATGAATTGGAAGACTGATTTTAATATTTCATTTTCGTTGGGAACTTGGGAAATGGCAAGTTGATCGAAAATCCGAGAGTTGGTTTCTGTTGTATCTAAGAGATAAATAAATGTTCATGTCTTGTTATTAAAAACAAGAAAACTAAAAAGTGGAATTTTATTTTCTTTAAGAGTTTAATCATAATTCGAACATTCCTTGAAACTCTTGAATCTTGATAGTGTGGTGCTATTGTATGAAAACAATTCAGAGAAATATTGTACATATTAAAACTCCTATGCGAGTTGTAGATAAAGTAAGGGATTTGTGGTTCAAAAAGTTCAGAGTATTTATCCGTGCACTCGAGATTCTGCGTTAGAATCCTTCTCTCTCTGATATCGCTTGTATAAAAAAAAAAGTTGACAAAATGCAAAACTAATTGGAAAAGACATTTTATTTATTTATGATAAGACATGAAAAGATTCGGAGGTCATGGAGTTCTCACGCATGCACTACCAAGGTCACGAGGTGTTATGGGGATTCGAGTCTAAAACCATTGGTCCGTAAATTAATGTCATTTTTCCACTAGACTCAACCCCATTCGCAGCTAAATAATTTGTTATTACTAATTCAAATTGAACAGGCATGAACAATTGAACAATTGCAAAAGTGAAAACATATCATTATGTATATCATTAATAAGAAAAAGAAGTTGTGTTAAAAAAAAAAAAAATTGCATAATAAGTGTGAGAACAATTGAACAAAGAGGGGTGGGCTGGCATTTGGAGCATAGAGGACCCAAGGTAGAGCCAGTGAACTGTATCCATCTGGAGAATTAATTGAGCTGGGCCATTAACAAATGCATGCAAATTGCAATGCAAGGAGATAGAGAGACTGAGGTGATGAGGAGGAACCTGCGATTAGATGCATAATTAAGCTGCTGCTATCAGTGAATGAATGGTGAAGATGATTAATCATTGGCAGTCACACCGACCTTCCACATCTACTATATGGACCGTATATATATAATATATATATAAAATATATGGACCATTGCCCTCGTGTTTCTGTATTTCTCAATTATAATCTGATCAGATTCAGATTTCAGATGTCAGATTTCAGTTTTGTGCTTCTGTTCAACACTTTTACAGTTAAAAAAACCCCCACCAAGGGGAAACAGAATCACACAAAATCCACAACTTGATCAGCATGGTATTTTTTTTTGTCTTTAGTTTGTTGGGAGAGAGATAATCGTGAGTTCAAATTTTATGAATGAAAATTTGTTATACTAAAATAATAATGTGACAAATGACTCTTCGAAGAAAAATAAAAGGGACTTTGTTTATGGCTTAATTTGCACAATGGATATAAACCTCAAAGAATCATATGGTTGTATCTATATTAGTAAGTTGTCGGTTTTTTTTGGGGTTTTATCCCCGTCTCATAAAAAAAATAAAAATAAATTATGGTCGTATATAACTTTACACTAAAAATATTGCCACCCCCCACAATCCATGATTGAATTTAATCAGCTCATTCCATGTAAATCAAAAATAGAATTGTAGAGCTGTGAAGCAGTATTATTGAACTGACCCAAGGCAATATATATATACATTAAAAAAATAAATAAAAAAGAAAAGAAAAGGGTCTTGAAGACTGATCAGATGGTATATATGGTAGCTAATTTGAGGGGTTTGGTTGGGTTCAGCCTTCGTGCAAAGAATGATATTCTTCCAGTAATCTTGGGTCCCATGGTTTCTGATGATCAGTCCCCTCCTGTTCTGTTCTCACAGCTGCTACTGCTTGCTGCATGAACACAAGGAATTTCAATGCCAGTACCAAAAGTAGGGCCTCTTTGAATTCAACGTCCTTTGCCTCTTTGCCTTTCTGTTTGTTTTTCATTCTTCCAACTTGCTCTTTAATTTTCCGAATAACTAACAGAAAGAAGGAAGAAGAAAAAAAATATTTTTATTGAGATTACTTTCCCTTAATTTGCCTATCCATCTCTCAAATACTCGAGACTTCGTTTTTGTATCTCGTTTGCATTAACTTTCATTTTTGTTTAATAATTTTTGGATGCTTGTGAAGATGTCAATGGTATATTACCATGGACTAAGCTTGGGAGAGAATTTGTTTTTCCGGATTTCAGTTTTGATAGAGCTTTGATGACGGGTCTATATGATGTGTCATTCGACTTCATATAAAATATTAGTCAATTCACATTCGAGACGTTTTTATAGCATGTTTACTTATTAGGAATGAGTGAAGTAAGGAATCATAAAATTTAGGAATAGGGGAAGTAAAGAATTGGTATGAGAAGAAGTCATTCCTATTAAGTTGTTTACTAACCATATGAAATCAACACATGAATGATAATAACCGTGCTAGTTGATCTAATTCCTAATTTAAAAGGTATGTGATTACGAATTTTAAAGTGGGATCCATATATTTTTTCATTCCTTATGTATCAGTAAACGTGGGGAAGTCAATAATTAGAATCATTTTCTTTCTTCCTATATCCATTGCTAGTAAGTAAGCATGTCATTAGTTAATTATGCAAAAGAATGCATCTAGTTGGATTTTTCAACAGTATGGATTCATATTTAGTGTGAACTTTAGTCATAACTGTTAAGTCATTGGATTCACTCTGACTTAAATACAAAGATTTAATACATATATTTTCTCTAATGAAAAAAACCCATGCCACATGTAGAAGAATTTTCAAACGTCTTAATTTCAGCAAAAAGGAAAAGAAAAAAGAAAAGAAGAAACTATGCCTTCACTGAATCATACTCATGAGTTGACCCCCAAACCATGAATTCTCCAAGTTTCTTTCACTGGATTAGATGTTTGGTTCTTCATTTTTCTTGGTTTGAATAGTAACCTTCCTTAACATTTTGTCAGTCCATAAAGATTTCAAACATCAAATAAACATACACGATCCATCCAGCTCACGTGGGACCTCACCGATGACTGCCACGTAGGGCCAGGAAATGCTTTGAAAAATTCATTCCCAACAAAGCCCTCGGGCCTTGGCTCACTTGAGAGAGACAAATATGCAAGAGAGCCTCTGACAGAAAAAAAAAATAATGGATAACTGTTATTGATTCTATCAGTATAGTTTGTTTTGGCAGTGTCTCTCTGGGATTTTGTTGCCTCACCTTGGGCTAAAACGGGGCGTGTTGTGTTGGCGTGCCTGGCTAACGTCATCATCTCCCTCTTTTGATTTCATCTTCTTCCTTTCAGACCAAAAAGCTTAAAGAAAAAACAGTAGGGTTTGCAGCCTTTTTTCCCTTTTTCTCTTTTATTTATACTTTTTGGTTTCTTCTTCGTGAATGAATGAAACAGACAGTAACCAAGCAGAGGCTCCATTTTATGCTTCCCTTTCCTATGGATTGAACTTTTTCAAATTCCAATATTACCCTTGTCAACTTTTCTCCTTCTTCTTCACCTTGTTGTGCTATCTTCTTGTACTTTAATGTGGAAAAGTGTCTTACTGTGGTCAAATATATGGGGTAGCTGTGTGTGAATAGTGGGATTCTGGATGCCATTATGCCAACACTTTACTGCTAAGTAACTACTTAAAAGACTAATGAGAAAGACACAAACAAGTTTATGGAAGTTTGTGCAGCCTAAATCTTATGCTCAATCGATATGATTTGAATCATATGTTTCTTCACATTATCTACTATTGGAATTCGACTCTTTAATCCCTAATTTTTATGGATGGATAAAAAAGTCGGCAAAAATTCATTTCTCAAGAGAATATGTTTCCTTTTACATTACCAAATGTTCAAGGATGAGAGTTCAAACCAGAAGTTTTTTTATTTTTTTCTTGACTTTCTTATTGGTAATTTTCATAAAGTTTTCTTTCCAAAAGGGTCTGGACGGCAGTTAATTTACACAATTTGGTTACAGAGTTGAGAGCTATACTGGCATTAATTTACTGTACAAGTTTTTTAGGTGTGAAGTGGGTTGTGGCAGGGAGAAGAAGAACAACTTGCTTTGGCTTTTGTGGGTGCATTGGTAATGGCATCCCTAGTAGTTCTAATTATTTAACAGGGTAATGCAGGCAGCATTGGTGGGATAATAATTAGCTACCAATTTCGATGCTTTTGTATAATAACACCTTGATGAATACAAACCAAACTTGGGAGAGAGCGAGCATCTGTGTGTGGGGTTCTGAGCACAATATTAAACACAAATTTTTACTTAATTTGTTGAAATATTGATTCATATTAGAATTACAAAGAAATCTCACCTCAATTTCAGAAGGAGTCATCAATTGGTATATAAAAAATTAACCATACTCATATTTAATGTGTGAGTTCTGACAATTTGCTTCCCCACAACATCATTAGATTACCAACACGACGAATTTGGAATATGTATTGAATTCCCTTGTTAATATGCATTGCGTTGGATGTGTTTCACCTATTACGTAATTCCTTTTTCTTGCTTTGCAATCAATAAACTTATTGATGGTAAATTCTGAGACATAATAGCTCCAGTAGTCACCCACCTCCACATATTTACGACAACAACACCTTCCTTCCCCTATTTCCTCATGAAGGCTTATCTTGGTTTTACTATGTCTCAGGCTAGTAGCTACATTTAATGCTTGAAAGCCATACATCCACGGCATTAGCTAATAGTCAAAGCAAACAAGAAAAATTGATACTTGAAAGAGAGATTGCGTTGCTTTCATCCTTTCTAATTCAGTCATTTATACTGATCCATTCCCTGATTGGGATCTAGGAGCCATGTTTTCTTTGTTTAAAAGAGCCACAAAGCTTCTCTTAAAAGCGTTGTGGTGCATACTGAAGGATTTCATTTTCCATCATTAAAATTCATATAATACGTGTTTCTCGGTGACCCCATGCACTAGCTACAATGCTCGTCTTGATCCATAGTTTGACAATATAAATTTGATCAGTAAATATTTACCGTTTTTACCATTTTGGTCTTATTTTTTAACCATCTGCAATGTTTTTTGTTTTGAGTAAAGTAATAAGATGAAAGGTTGTTCTAATTTATGACCCACCCATTAAATGGCCTCACTAGTATTGTTCTTTATTCATAAGCATTAACGAAATGCAATTTTCATGCTTGGAAAAAGAAATCTGCAATGGCGGGCCAATTGCTAGGATTTTGATTTTTGCAGAGGTAGCTCAAGATATGTTAAGGAATCGACATGGCATGATGTGTGATGAGTAGATGGGACAGAACTATATAACTCAAGGGAAGGGAAGGAAGGAGATGATTTTATGGAGCATTAAAACCCACCACCAACTTACACCATGTTTGTGTGGATGACAAGGCATCCTACCAAGATAGTGAAGAAACCAACATCTCTATTGCATCCCTAAAAACTTTCAACTTGAGCCTCATTGGAATCTTTGATTATCTCCACCAAAGCAAAGCACCTTGTGATACGAATAAGTCAACAAAGCTTCCTCGATGTCTTAATGAAATAGTCGCATATATTGAGTGATTTGTGAGAGCCCTAATGTGACTTATGAGATGACTTGTCTATTACTAGTTGTCCTACCAATTGCCTATCCAATTATGTACGTCTAATTATGTAATCATGGGCATCTTGGTCCATAAAACGAATGGATTTGATTGAGTAAGAGGCCAACTTCCACACCACACAAACTCCTTTTGATTTTTGATTGAATATCACATATATACAACTTTTATAGGCCAAGATGGATTTTGTATTTTTATTTTTTAGAATCTGTTTTCTTTTTTGACACAAACGATATTGGATGGGATTAAACCTAATACTTCGGATGGTAAATACTCTTAATTTGAGAATTTTAAAATCAAATTCCGAAGTAGAAAATGGAGCATATGTCAAATATATTTGATTAAATTTTCTAAGAAAATAGTATTTCAAATTGATATTTGAATTCGGATCTAAGAAGGGGGGTCTACGATACCATATATATGTTATGTCTTTGCTATTATTCCAATTTCTCTTTTTCTTCAAGAAGAACTCCGGTGGGTAGTAGTGGGTTACAGCCTCTCACGCCCCCAAACACCCATTTGAAGGAGTGAAGGGGTGTGTGTGTGTGGAAGTTGTAATGCACATCCTAGGTTCTCCTTGATTCCCATAGCATTACAACTACTACATAATATTAATCCAACTTTACAATCATGATATTTGCCACATGGATAAGACTAACTTGCTCTGATCTGATGACATAGAAACGAAGAGATGGTGGGGACTCAGGTCAACAACACTCACGATATTGATTCATGAAATAAATATCATAAATTCCTTTTTCTTTTTTTTTTGGATTATGGGATGAAAATTGTCATTTTTTTGGATCATAATTAAAAAGCAGAGAGCAACCCACTATTTATTTCCCATTTGATGATGAAAGATTAGACAGACATGATTGACAAGGTTTATAGCGGAGACATGGACTGTTGGAAATGACATGTAGAGTGTTGTTGTAGATCCAATTTCCAAAGTCCAGCCAGCCACAGCAGACTTGAAACAATTTTTACTGCTACAGTCTATAGAGAGATTAAATTTTACATACATACACAAACTTAGCAAAGCAACAACATTAAAACAAGGGTTGGTAGGGGCCCCCTTCTTCCTTGAAATTTCAAAGAGGTTGCCAAAAATGAGCAGATGCATAAGGGGCATGAATTGAACTTGGAGCAAGAAAAGGAAAGCTACTGTGACTAGTGAGAGAGAGGAACAAAAACCAAGAAGTTGAAAAAAGCAGAGGACGTTAATGATTCTCACGACATTCGAAGAGAAAAATAAGAGAGGGATGGTGGCACTCTACACTGTCACTTTGCTAGGCTCACTTGTAGTTCAAAATGCTAGGAAAAGTGTAATTGGGTTCCTTTAAAATGACATAAAAATTCAGGGATCCTCTGCCTTTGGCAGCCTCTAAACCCTACAGAGCTGAGTGATGATGCCTGTAAATTGTAATGGTGGGCCGTACGCCGCCGATTGAGAGGGGTGAGCTGAGCAAATGTCATATGGGGTTTAAGATTTAATGTGATGGGATTGGGCAAGGGGCAAGGGACAAGGGTAGCTTGCCTTTAGGCTTTAGTTTATTGGTTGTTTGTTTGTTTACCTCTAGGCGCTTGCTTTTTCAAGGGGTTTGATGAGGGATTGATTGGTGAACTTTGAGACAGTATTTATTTAGGTTTTTGGATTTCATGTATCTTCAACTCTACAATTTGGAAGGAAAGTAGATCAAAGTATGTGGAAAAAGGAAAAGTTGTAGATCTCTCAATTCTGAATACACAAAAAATATTATTCTTCCTAACTTGAAAATTGTGAAGAGGGCATATTTCAGAAAATTTTCTTCCCCATCCCTTCCATTTAAAGATTGGAAAATGTGAGATTCATGGTTTGGGTTGGGTCCATCCAATTCTCTTCCATTTCCCTCCAAATTTTCACAAAGAAAGGGAGAATCTTTTCCTTCCATTCCAAAAATAACCAACCAAAGATAGGTTCAAAACAAAAATGATGTTGAAAGTTCATGCAAAAGTCATATCTTTTTTTCGTTTATAATCCCAAGCCAACTTCCATATGTATGCTGGCCATAAAAAAAAAAACAAAACAATACAGTCCTATGGAATGAATGAGAGGCCTTTAAAAATTGATTGGGCCTAATGCAAGTATGCAACTTTGGGCCTTGGTCTTCATGACTGGGACTGATGTAAGAGAAGAAGTTGACTGAACCCAAACAAATTGGAACATGCATGGTGCACTTGAACCCAAACACATTCTGAAATATAAAGTTAAGTGTTGATATAAGAGTCCCCAGAAATGCTATAATGAGGGGGTTGTGGGAGGGGTTCAATCCCCACTATCCAACAAGAGAGAAAATATTATACTTGAAGTTTTTTAATGATTGAATGGTTGGATTGAACCCCTCATTCAACCCCCTCACGAAAATCCCCCACATTGTAGAAGAGAGTCCCTTCTGAGCTCAAAATTGCAGTCTACCCTTAGAATTGCTCTAGGTTGGCATCTGACCCTGCAATCAGGTTCAATCAACTGCAGAGGCAAATATGAGAAGAGGAGTCTCTTTCCCCACCAAAACAAATATCATGAAAGGAAGTTCAAAAACCCAAGTGTAAACATGAACTCATGTCTCTTATTCCAGTAGTCCGCAGCAGGGTTATCAATTATGTACAAAACAAACAAAAATCTTCTTCACTCTATCTATGTGTGAAAAATGAGTGTAGTAACTTATTCATCTGACCGGAAAATCTATATCCAAACATGAGAGCTAACTAAATATGTCAACCGATATCAAATAAATACCGCAGCAATCACCCACGGGTTCAAAGGTATGGTGCGAAAAACAGCCTGGAACAACTAATTCTCTATTTCCAATGAAGCATAGCAGCAAACAGCATCAGGATCACCAATGTAGGAGAGTTTACTTGTACCATTGAGCTAGCTGTAAATGAGAAAACACGAAGACAAAACGGAGTGAACATGTGATCATCAATACGAAGGTAAAAAAACTATAATACTCAATTTGATGTAGCTGTTGGAGGCCATCCAACTAAAAATTGATGAGTAAATTAGCTCCTAAAAGTGTCAAAGTCAAATATGAACCATCCTGTTGTTGGTCAATCTTTTTAATCAAATGATTTTAAAAAGCCGGGTTGTTAATGTCTTCCAGAGTACATCATCAACACAAATGGGAGTCGAACATGCTGTTTTGAGTAAGATAATTGTTTATCTAAATTTTTTGGATCTCCAAATTTGAGCTTTATGTATTGAACCATAGCTGGAACTACTATCAGACAGTAAAAAACAAAAGTAATGTAGAATTATCTTGCTTGAGTTGCTAGCCTCACCTTGATTCTTTGCATTGTCAGCTAATGGTGGTGCTGAAGCAGCAGATTTATTTGAAAGTGAAATCCCAAGGTTTGCACAATCCATCCCGATTGCACCTTAATGAATGCAATGAAACTCAAGTCAGACACTGTCTTCTGATATACAATTGTTGCATAACTATTCATCAGCGCATCATTATTTAAAAGCTTCTAGGTATATGCACTTACATTCTTCAAAGCAAGGGAGGGCAGTGACATTTAGAAGATTATAATAACCTCCTGCACATTCACAGTTGTATGTGAATTTTGAAGTCTTGTTGCATGACCCACCTCCACAATAACTCCAAAAGCAAGCTATAAGACCAAAATTATAAAATGCGTGAACGTGTGCTAGGAAAGAAAACCAAACAACATTATGCAGTGTGTAGGGCTGGTGATAGTTTAATAGATAAATATATTTAAAAGTACAGGGGTTAATAGTTAATACGATCAAAGATTGATGACTCATTGGCTTTGCTCGGTTTATCTGAAACAGGGGCTGGCGCTTTGGTGCAGGAGTAATCCAGATTACCTATAAACATCCAAAACCATCAAAGCCATGATATTAGCAAGAAAGTATCCAAATAACAAAAGGAAGTAAATATCTAAAACCAAGGATGTACATCCACCAATTAAAAGGAAAGAAGAATTTTGATCCCAATCTTTGACTTATAGGTAGGATATCAAAATCTTATCTTTACACGTGTATGCTTATTTCCATTAAGCCTAGCCAAAAAAATTTCAACATGACTGGAGTCCAAGACAAGGTTAGTCTGTGAAGAACATGCACTACCAAATTGAATTAAATGGGCATTTTTTATTAACGATTTTCGGGCTGAGCTTCCTGTCATGGGCACACACTTTCACTTCATTGTACCCCAAAAAGTACTTATGTTTTGGAAGGTCATATCTCTCTTGGTCTCTAAATCTAAACCAGATTTCCAAAACCAAACAAGCTAATACTAAAAATCAATAACTATCAGTATTAAGATTTTCTCCATCTGCACGAGCTATACAGAAAAGCAAACACTCCCATAACAAATTTATTTGACTTAGAAACAGCAAATGACTGCTTTTACAACATATAATCCATAATCTATTTGAATGCTCATTTGGGAGATTGAAAGATGGAGGCCTTACATTGCGGAATCACGCAAGGGAGAAACTTGAAGTGATCAGTGTGATTAGAAGAAGTCTGCTTCCACCCAGGTTCACATTCACATTCAAAAAGTAAAGTGCTGTTGCTAGAAGGCTTGCAAGTCCCTTTTCCACATTCTACTTGTTTGCACACATCATCTGTGATCAGAAATCAACATCCCCAAAAAATTCATGAAAATCAAAGAAAACCCAATAAATAAATAAATAAATGAAGTAACAAAACCCAAAACAAAAAAAATACTGAAGATGATATAAGAAGAGTGAAATGAAACAAACCCAAGATTGGAGAGAAGATGGGAGCAAGTAAGCTGCCCAATGGATCAGCAGAGACAGACTGAATAGCAAGAAAGAGGGCAAGCAGAGCACAGAGAAAGGTGGAAGCCATATCTCAAGTCTGAAACATGCACACAAGCTAAGCCAAGGTTAAGCTGAAATGGAAGGAGAGATAAGCGGAGGGCAGTGAGGAAAATGCTGGTGATTAAATTGACTTGTTGATGGACTTTGAATGTATTTAGGAGGAGATGCCTTTAAATTGGCAGCTTCAGCAGTTAAGATACGATATCGCGTTGACGTGGCTGAGATGTAAAGAGGTTTATAGACTTTACATGGAAAAGCGTGGGTTGTGGGAAGTTGGGGTTTGAATCCTCTGCAATAAATTCTTCCTCAATATATTCACATGTACTATTCATATTTAAAATGTTTATTATAACTTTTATTTTATATTTTTTACAAAACGATATCTTAAATTACTCTATAATATAGAGCAAGGGAAATAATTCGAGTGCATGATGCTAGCACACTGCCTTGATCAATTGTCATAACACAGGTCACAATTCAATCAGATGAGTCTTGAATAACAAGAAATATTAACTTCCTCTACTCCACTTGGCTTTAGCCTTTCTCAACTTTGAAGAAATGTTAAGCTTTACTTCGAAAAATCAAAATTTAGAAGAAATATGAATTATACTTGAAGTTTAAGCAATAGCCGACCAAATTGGCAGTTTGAAAATTTCAAACGTGATGAGGGAAGGGAGGGGACCGTTGGAAATGCACAATCATCTTTGAAATATACGCCCCCGCCATTAAGGAGCTATATGCTACTCATAGGTTGAGCAATGCTCAATGGGTCACGGACCACCGAATTTCTTAGCGTGTACCGTCCAAACTTGTCAAACCGCAGAAGCAGCAGCATTCTGTGGAAGCCAAATAATTATGATGATGATGATACTATGAATTGTAATATCTTCAACTCCTCAACTAATACAAAGAAATTTGAACACCTAACTGAATGTTGCTAGTGGACTACAATGTCTAGATATACTCACGCACAAATTATTATGTGAGCTTGACACTATATCGGTTAAAAGGAAAAACTACGCGTTCCTCGCATATTTTTTATGAATATGACATACTACATTGGTTAAAAAAATAACTACTTATATATATATTTTAGCTTTTCAAGTCAACTTTGACGATATGGTATGTTTACCTTAGAAAATACTTAGCCTTTTAGAGACCTAGAGATCACCTAGGCTATTAATTTTTTCTCCAAGTTATTCTAATAAAAATTTAAATTATATTAAAATATTATATAATGGCTGAACTTTTAAGTTGTTAAAACACGTACATATTTTATTGGTATAGCTGCGCAGCGATACCAAATATTATCTATAAAGTATAAACTAATGCAAATAGGAGGGTCATTTTTTCTTAATTTTTTATTTATTAAGTAGTATAGCCGCGCGGCTATATGTTCGGTTCATTTTTACACATGATTTTTCATGTTATTCACCCACTATTTTGAGTTAGTTCTTGACATTTTATAGCTTTTTACTTCCTTTTTGTGTTTTCTTAGATTTTACCTTGGTTGGAATGAAAATGAGCTAAAAGTGCTTTATTAGTTATAAATTTTGTTTTTGTTCATTTTCGTAGGTCAACTTCTTGGCCTGGGATCAACATGCTCTGGTGCTCGGATGAGGTCATGATCTTCATGAGACTTGTTCCAATGGATGTTAACTACAACATATCCAAATTTGAGCTCCATTGGACAAGTATTGCCTATCCAACCAATCCAGCATGTTACCACAGCTCTGGAAATCCGGAATTGGCCAGCTTTTACCTCCATTGTGTCATCTTGATTATTCTTGTTACCATAACACTTGGTAACAAGAATTTACCTTAGTAGATGAGATATTTTCTGAAGCATTTGGCATCTTTGTGAGGACAAGGCTTCATTATTTGCAAGGGGACAAGAAGACAATGGGTGAAGACTTTGCATTAGAATACTAAAAGTAAAGCTGGAAAGGAGGAGAGAGGGAAGCAAAGGGAGTGTAATCTGATATTGGAGAGGCTTTTCAACGGGGGTATTGGATTCATTACATCATTCCACAATTGAGGAGCAGATTGGAGAGCTAAAAGCTAAGGAAGGAGAGGGAGGTGCAGCCGCAGGAAGAAGGGGGAAGACTTCCACCATTGAAGACTTCAAGCTTTCATCATTTCCAAATCTGTAAACTCTTTCTAGTTATATTTCGAATTTGTGTTTGAAATGATTATGAGGAACTAAACTCCATAGCTAGGGCTTAGGTTGAAGCCCTAAACATGATTACCTTATTGTTTTGATGCTTGAGTGTATGAATTTCTAGATATTGTTGATGAATTCCAATTCACCAAATTAATCTATCCTTGATGTGTGTTTTTCCTTGGTTGGCCATCTTTGAAAGCATGCTTCTTGAGATTGTTGGGATTATGTGTATCTTCATGTTATCCTAAGAAATAAATGGATGAAGTAAGAATCATCCATGTGATTTGGTTTCTTGAATACCTAATGTAAACATCATGCTATTATGATTCTTGTGATGTTCATATTCTCTTTGAACTTAATGGGTTCTCCTTGTAATTGAATCGAAGTACGAACCATACCTAGGTTCGGTTATGGGGAGGGCACAAGTATTGTAGCACGAACCATGCACTTTACGTATATTAGAGAGAATCAATGCGTCTTGAGCCACGACCCATGGTCTTGATTGCGAACATCTTCATCAACACGTTTAGAGTTCATCACTTGAATATCCATGAACATTGGTTTAATTGTTTAGGGTGGATTCCAAAACCCTAGTGTTTGTTACATCTTGATTCCACTCTTTGATAATTCATCTCTGCCATTCTCATTTAAATTCAAAGTCCATTTACTTTCATGCAATAGAAATAGGTCACTTCAAACAAATCAAACCCCCCCCCCCCCCCAATGTGTGTGTGAGTTGCGTGTTTGACACATTATGTGTCTTTGTTACTAAATTTTATCTGTTTCCGTAATTGTTTTGGACCTTTGGTCCGCGATGTGTTCTTGGATTTTCTGTGCTGAATCCAACCGTATAAAGAACGTGAATTAGGGTTTAGGCTTTACAGGTGATAAAGTGGTGATAAAATGGCGATAGAAAATGCTGTTTTTGTTTTTGTTTAGTTTTCTTGTGTTGTTTCATTTCTTTTACACTTCTTTACTCATTTTTAGTTTCCATTTTGCATTTGTGCATTTGTGGTGTGTCAATTAAGTGTTTTTTTACGTACTCAAATTAGAACTTATAAGAAGCCGACAAGTTCTTCGTGGGATCGACCCCATACTTACATAATCTATACTTCAATAGATTCGTGCACTTGCGGGTATTTTTAATTGGTTGTTTGCACATTAATTTGTGTCCTCTTAGGAATGCAACACTATACCATGTACATATAATTTATTTAAATACTATAGCCCCGCGGCTATACTATGATTAAAAAAAAAACAGTTGATGAGCACGTAATTATTACATGTAATATCCCTTAAATGATATTTGTTAGTATCTTATTTGTTTAATTTTGGACTAATTGCTTTGATACATGGGTATGTCACATGTGAGGTGTTGTTGTTACAAGGATGGCTTAATCAACTTGGACTATGCACAATAAACATGCCATGGGCATTCACGTGGGTTGGCAACAAGATGATGAAAGGCTACCTTTTGGAGGTTTGCACATACCAAAGGAATGGAAAAAGAGAGATGGTTGGCCACCAAAGGAAAAGAATAGCAAAGGAAAATTGGGTATTGCCCAGCCAATCAAAAGGAAATATAAAGAATGAGAAAGTGAGGAATAAAAGGAAAGAGATAAGGAAATGGAATCATGATGGCAATAAACAATGGAAGTGGAGCATCAATTGAAGAATTAAAGAAGAAGATAGCTGCGGGAATGGCATGATGGGATAATAATTTATTCAAGACATATTGCAAGGTTGCAACATGAGCTTCTCCTATAAATAGAGAGATCCTCCACAACATTCAACACACACCAAGCTCAGAATCTTCTCTTGAGCTCTCTCTCCTTCCTCCAATTCTTTTAGTTTTAATTTGTTTTACTTTTATTTTATGGGAAACTAGCTAGGGAGAAAGCTTTTAATATGAGTATGTAATTTTCATTAGTTTGATCCAAACTTAAGCTTTAATGTGATTTTGTAGTTTTTGTTCAAATGGAATTTGTAGTTTTCTTTTTTAATTAATTGATGAATGTTTGATAATCTATTTCATGGGTTCAATCATGTTTTTCCCATTGTGTAGTAAAAACTTTCATGCTTTTAAAAGAGAAGAGAATTAGTAAAGATTAATAGAATTTTGATGAAGTTTATTTTTTGATAGTTTGTTGCCAATGGTACAAGTTATGCTTAGAATACTTCTAAAGGAAATTAAAAAGAGCTTTAATTATTTTGAACAACTACATTGGAAAATATTTTGTGGATCAAATTATTAAGAGTTGCATGCTTATGTTAAAAGTGGAACCCCAATGCCTTAATATTTTAATCAATTAAATTTTCTCTAAATCAAATCTTGCATAAATCTACCTCTCAATCACACTTGTTGTTTTTCATGTTATTTTCTTTACATTGCTCTATGTGGATATGACACTCGGACTTCCGAGCTACACTACTATACGATACCTTCCCTTGGGTTTTGCAAAGTGGTATTAACAACAGTATAGCCGGCTATACTGTTTTTCACAAGCGGGCGCCTAGGCGTTGGGCGAGTCCCTTTTTTTTACATTTTAAAATAAATAGTATAGCTGCTAGGAGGCTATACTCGATTTTTTTTATATAATTTATTTATACAAATAATATAAATAAATAAAATTTTAAATAAATTATATTAAAATATTATATAGTGGCTGAACTTTTAAGTTGTAATTTGCCAAAATTTTGCCGAATAAAACAAGTACGTATTTTATTCGTATAGCTACGCGGCTATACCAAATTAATATCTATAAGTATAAACTAATGCAACTAGGATGGTCATTTTTTTAATTAAATAGTATAGCTGCATACCATTTACATATATGGCATGTTTACTAATCAGGAATTGGAATTCTCATCAGGAATTGAATTCCGCCTATAGAGAATTCCTGCGTTTACTTCACATAAGAAATTGAAAAAGTAAGCGGGGCCCACACAAAATTAGGAATTGAATTCCTGATTTTGGAGGAATTCAATTACTGAATGGGAGGTGGTATTCTAATTCCTGGAGAATTCACCCATTAGGAATTCATCTTTTTTACCCATTATATCCTCACACAATTTTCAAAATTCCAAATACACCATCTACTTTAACCAAAAAATGAGGACATTTTAGTAATTAGTACCACTTATACCCCAATTCCTTATGGTTTAGTAAACAACTTCAATAGGAATTCGGAATCTAACTCCCCTCAATCCATATGGTTTAGTAAACAACTTCATTAGGAATCCGGAATCTAATTCTCCTCAATCCAACTCCTCAATTCAATTCCCCCTAATTCAATTCCGGATTAGTAAACATGCCAATAATGTATTTAAATAGTATAGCCGCACGGCTATTCTATAAAAACTAGTATAGCCGCGCGGCTTTACTGTTTTTACACAAGAGCTTCGTTTTTAAATTTTTTAAAAATAAATCGTATGGCCGCACGGCTATACTTCTTTTTTTATTTTTTTATAAAAAAAAGGATAACCGGTCGGCTTTACCCGTCTCTCTCTCTTTTTATTTATTTATTTATTTATAAAATAATTATTTTTTAATGAATAGTATAACCGAATGGCTATACTCTTTATATATATATACACACACTAGGATCCTCTTTTTCTTATATATTTTTTCCCCAATTTTCGTTCATCAATAAGAGTAGTTTAGAGCATTATCCATTACTATTAGGCCATTACCCGAGTCTCTATTGTCCACTTTTGATTTTTCACTTTTCCAGAGTTATTACCCGTATAAAGAATTTAGCATTTTCATGTTTAATACTGCATTAGACACTTACGTACCTATTTTTCAATAATACATCCGTGTTTTGTATATGTCTTAAAGACTCGGTAAAATTCACGTTTAAAAAAAAAGCAAACATACAATGCTCGTGTTCAACATTTATGTACGTATTTTTCATGATTAATACACATATTGTTTACAAAATTTTCAATAACACACAAAAAATTCACGTATTATACACATAATTCTAACAAATTATTGAATACAAATAATATAAAGTAAAAAAAATTTAAACAAATTAAATATGACTTACCGGGACGGGTTCGGGGATAGGGATAACAATACCATTCATGACCCTTTACCGATCGGGTATTTTACAATTGGGGAATCCTCATACCCACCCCCGATTTTCCCATGAAATCTCCCTCCATTAGGGTCGGGGACTCAACCCGTTGGGGATTTTTGCCATCCCTAGGTCTCTCAACCTAAATTGGACTATTTCAATTAAGTTAAACTAATATTATGACCATTGATTTTTTATTATTATTATTTTATTTTATTTTGCCAAAAGTTGGAAGAATGACCATTGTTTGATAAACTTACAAATACTGAAGCTGAATAGTTGGACAATAATTTAACATATTGTATCTTACAAGTACCCTCTAGAGGGATGAGACTCTCTAGAATTGGCTTGGACTGAATTCCAATTTTGTCAAGTCCTCCTATAAAGACCATTTGTGCCATCTTCAAGAAAATGGCTAGTAGATGGACTATATATAGTCTATATGTCTAAGGCAAATGGGCAATAATCCTAGTAAAATAACATCTTTCAGCCAACTATAAATCTTACAAGTACTGCACATTATTTAACACACCAAACAAGATTGCTGATACAACCAAGAATGTGAAACCATCTTTTCAAAATGGGCATGCATAATGCAGCCATGCCCTGCAGGTAGCTCTGGAATCTGGAACTGGATGGCTGTTTCTGCTTGATTGAATATTAAGAAACAGGGGTCCTACAATAAGGGCAATCTGGATGGGCATGAAGCCATGGCAGAAGACAATTGGAGTGGAACTTATGGGCACAACTGAGGTCCATGGCCTGCTCTCCTGCCTCAAAACTTTCTAAGCAAATAGCACAAACCTCTCTGTCTGCTGTTACATTTCTGCTGATCACAGAGAAGAAGCCCCATGACCTGCCCAATCCTTTTGTATTTGAACCCATTGCAGCATCTTTTCTACTAATTTGATCAATTGGGTACATGTTCAATAATAAAAAGAATTTAAAAAAAATTGGTAAATGTATATATAAGAGACTAGCTGAGTAAGGAGAAAAACAAAGAGAAGAGGCAGAACCTTGAGGAGGGTCTGCAATAGCCAAGCCTCTTCTCTAGCCTCCTGCGAGCTTTGTGAGTTGCTTCATCCAAATCCATGGAGGTCACTTGGTTCACGGATGGCTCCAGCCATTCCCTCAGTGGTGGTGCTTCTCTATACTTGGCATAACTTTCTTGACGGTGGGTTTGTTTTCTTCTTCTTGGAGGCAGATCTACCCCAGGAAACCTTCCAAGCCCAGCCATCTTTTTTATTTACTTCTATTGTGACAAAAAGAAGAAGAGCTATATCATCTTTTTGAGCACATAATCATCTTCCTCAATTATACACTCTGAAAGGAAAACCAAAAGCATTAATTCAAGTCAATTTGGGCAGGGACTTGGTGGGCACGTAATTAATATCTAAGAAAGTGAAAGAGGAGACTTCTTAGAATGTCTATGCAAACACTAGTTTGGTTGTTACTTTCTGGCCGGCCTAAGCACAGAGAAACACTTCATTGCCCCTCTCTTTCTCTATGAGACAATGAAACGGAGATAGGGAAGTTTCACATTCATGATGTCATTATTCTAGTTAACCTCTTCTATGTGTACCATGAAAAATGTACTTTTGTCTTGGTGAACTTTTTTCCCCCTTGGATTCATTGAATAAATTCATTTATAAGATGAACGACTATAAAAAAAACACGACAGCCTAATAATCTAAGTTATTTGAATGCAACATTCTAGCACCAAAGAAAAAACCTTTATAATCAAGCACTTAAAATTGGAATTTCCACCATAATTTGAACTTGGAGTCTCCTTTGGTTTGGTGGTTTTATATTGGAATTTCCAATATGAAATTATATTGGACTGGATTGAATTCGTAATGTCTCGAGTTTAAGGGTGTTTATCACACTTCAAAATTGAAAAGTCCACTAACAAGTCTCACACATTACTATAACTATTTATTTGGATGATATGATAATCATGTAGAAATGCATCTTTAATTTTTTTTATTTTAAAAAGTCATGAATTTAAATATTGAATAAAAAATTGCAACAGAGTCTGAGTACAACCTCACGATATAAGAAATAACCCTTGGTTGGCATTAGGCCCCAGAAGTACATTAAGAGCCCCACAGCATTTTAATTGTGTTAGAAATTAGATAGACAACAAAAAAGAAAAAGAAAAGAGCCATGTAGCTTGATTGTAAATATGTGATGGCAAATGCATGGACTTAAATTAGAGCTACCAAGGAAAATGAAAGGTTCGGGTTTTTGTGGGAGGACCACTGGCTCCGGTTGAATGGTCACGTATGGGTTCACTTCAGATTTAGCTAGAAGTTACTACTAGATAATGAAACCAAACCAATCCATGACAATTGAGTTGCCCTATAATTGCTACAGTACGGGTTTCGTACACCATCATTATTATAAGTTAGATACATATTTTGGCCAAACAATTTATTATTTGATTTGGTGCTGATTAATTGTCACTTGCAGAAGTTTGAGTGCAATGAAAATGACAAGTGATTATAGAGAAACCATGGAAGAAAGTGAAGGTTTTAGGACTCCGTTAAGGGAGAAGGTAACTAGAGTTTTAAGACTTTCCTCTTGTAATTGTAAAGCTAGTTGTTTAATTATACACTGTAAAAAAGTGATTCTGAATCGCTGCATTTAGAGTTTACCCATTTATTTGCATTTCGCAATATTTGAATCGTCCAAGCAATTCAGCGTTTATAACTTGGCCATGTCATATAGGGTTGTTGACGCTCGGTACTCACCGAGCCTAGCGGCCCAATAGAATCTTCAGATGGGCCTCATACTACGCCTGCATAACTCTGACACTCGGCACCTACTAAAGCCCATCGGCCCAATAGAAACTCAACAGATGGGCCTCATACTACGCCAGCAGAACCCCACGTCAGTGACAAGACCCTCTCTGACTACCGACCCGCCTCACCTCGTAAAACGCGCCCTATCCCCTCAGAAGCCAGGTGTTGGTCGCGTAGACCTCCCCCTCCTTTCCGGATGGGACTAACGCCGTTTACGCAGAAAAGGCTACTTCTGTACACACCCGCTCCTAGCAGCGAATCTGAGACGTTCTTCCTCTGATAGATCTGACGTGACGCAAACAGCTCGGCGCCGAGCCGAGGTGGCCGGCTTGCGACGCAACCCTTTCCTTTTGCCTATAAATAGAGGGAGAAGGACTTAGAGAAGGGGCCAGGAAAAAAAGGAAAAGAGAAAAGAGGAGTGAAAAGAAAGAAAAGGATGCAAGATTAGGCCCAACAATTCACCATTGAAATATCACTCTCTCCCTGGACCGAAATAGAAAAGCTCTTAGCTCACCTTCATTTTGATCCTGTAACTACCATTGGGTCAAACACCTTGCTTCACCAACAAGTTTTCCGGTTTGAGGTCACGGTGGCACCACCAATTCTTGTGTATGTGATCTAGCCCAAGAAGAATTTGATGACACACATTCCTGATTTGTGCCTCATTGAATCTCTTCTTGTGTAGTTGCATAAATTGAGATAAGTTGCCCTCTATGAATTCAAAGACAAGGGAAGCAGTGCCATCAAATCCCATGAAAGCTTGTTTCAAATTGACAATATTCGGGTGCTTCTTCAACTGAGACAGAGACTCAACTTCCGCCAATTGGAGAAACTCCTCCCATGAAGTCAACCTCGATACTTCATTCTTCAGTTGCTTAATTGCAACAATCTCACCAGTCACCCATTGCAAAGCCTTCCATACAACTCCAAAACTTCCTTCATTGAGCGGCTTAAGGAACCAATAATTCTCCATTCAAACTATCTTAAGAAAACAACACAGACCCAACAAAACTCTTAACTCAAGAGCTTTCGTCAAATATGGAAATTGACGTTTGCCCAAAAGCAAAACCTAATTGATTTCCTACTGGCTTGCTCACCCACTCAAGGTAGGAAATACTATAGCATAAATGTTTCTCAATCCTGTAAGGAAAAGGAGTTTTCGTAATTGAATCTGTTCTATTTTACTTGGGCCCAAAAAAAAAAAAACGCCTCGCTACGAAGTCACAACACCCCACCTTTCTCCCTAAAACGCCTCGCCACTAGTGCCCTCGGCCTCTCTACCCCTGAGGCCACCTCCCAACCCCTGAGGCCACCTCCCAATGCCCAGTAGCAAAGAACTAATGATCCTTCCACGACTTTTGAGAAGTTGGGTTGTTCTCCAACAACTTCCCCTGCAAGCAGAAAAAACTCGCCTGTTTCGGGCTCTTCCTCAATCCGAAGCAACACCTCAGAATGTTCGTGCTCGGTTCAATGTTATGGTGCCTCTTCCACAGCACGAACATTGAAAAAACTGTCCTCAGCAGATTGGGGTTCATCTGATGTGGGGCAACGTCGAGAAAAGCCATCCACCTCTGCACAAAGGGGTGCAGAGGCAATCACAGCTCATTCTTGAACATCTCCCAGTACAAGGTCACCCAACTCCTCAGCGGTGGGTTCGGGCGGTCGTCCTCTTGCGGTAGTGCAAAAATGACATCCTTTGGGACATCGTACTCCCGCCGGATCCTCTCCAAAAGGTCGTGCGTCATACGGCTCAGCAGCCCATTCGCGGACCACTCCCGCTCCTCATAGAAGTACGAATGCACAGACACTCTCTGCCTATACGAACACGTCGGCTCTCCCGAGCCTCGCACATTGTTGACCGCCAAAGGTACCCCATCCAAATCTACCCTGGGCCGATCAGGGTCCTCGGCCTCCTTAACCCTTTCCACCTCAGCCTCTGTCTCAGCTACCTCAGCATCTGGATGCCTCTCCAAATTCCCCCTTTTTGCCTCGGCCTCCCCCTCAGTCTCGTCCGATGAGCTCGGCAGTACAACCACCGAGGGCGCAGCCCCCACCCCCACACCTGGCCTATCACCCAGCTGATGTCAGGCATCGTCCAGAACCCCAAAGTTTATACTACTCCTACTGGACCCACTCTCACTCCCCTCTCCAAACGCCATTTTCTTCTTCTCCCCCTGCGCCCGCTCTCCCTCGCCACAGAAGTACAGAAAGCAGGGTAGAAGGATCTCTCACCTGACTCAGATGACCTCCTAGCACAGCTCCGGTCCTGGGTTCCTCCCTCGCACGCACCAACTCAAGCTTCTCCAATCCACAACCAGAGGAACACCGTGGAAATTCAAAACTTTCAAAACTGGGCGAAAATGGCGAAACTCCCCAACTCATGATATATATAGGCAAACGCCGTCACTCCCCACTGTTCGATCTGCCTGCCGCCCTCCTTCAAATCATGACACATGGTGCCACATCTTCCTTCCCATCAATCGACACGACCCGAACGTCCCACCCTTTCCGTCTTCCCGGACGCCCCATCATTTCACCTGCAATAAATGGCACACCGCCCGAGCCCCTGACACCTGTCCAAACCGTTCGCATTCCTGAGGCAAGGCAACCCTTCCCTGGGGAGTTGGGGGACTAACCTAAGCAGTCGGCCTGATCCGAGCCGACCGCTAGGCACTGCCCCAAAAGCACTGGACAACTCCCCACCCAAGGAAACTTGCCTAGAGAGTTGGGGGACTTGTTGACGCTCGGTACTCACCGAGCCAATCAGCCCAATAGAATCTCCAGATGGGCCTCATACTACTGTTGTGTGGATTTCAGCTGCACCAAAATGGATTCAGTTGCATCCTCAACTTGTGATACTCGCAAGTGCACGAGCCGTTTGGTAGTATAGCATATGTAAGTGCGAGGTCGATCCCACGAGGATTGGTGATTGAATGATCCAATTCATTTTCCCTACACAAAACAGAAATGAAAAAAAAAGGAAATAAATAAAACAAGGAAGAAAGAAAATAACTAACTCAAGTAGATAAGTTCCCAAGTTCAATTAGATTAATGGATTGATTCTAGCTAAAGTATGATTAAGCCATGGTGTGTGGTCATAACCTTGTGTTCCTAATTCCCTAATTTGATCATTTGTTGTCTAACCTAAAATTAAGCATTAGGAACCCATTAAGCATAGAAGAACAATTTAAACAACCAAGCATGTATCTAATCCCTGTTGTCGAATGTCCATACATACTCTTCCTATTCATAGTTCAATTCGAATTAAAGCATGGTGTCTACTCTTAATTCAAACCAAGATAGCTAACATGCAAGCCTAAATGGTGATCAATCATTCAAACTAGCATATTAACTTATAAGCATAATGAATAAGAACAAAAACCATAATTGAAACTTGGAAACTTATCAAACTTGAATACTTAAGAAAGAATGTACATTACAAGAAAAATAAATTACAACTAAGAAAATATTAAAGAGAGACTAAGAGAACTTTGAGGAAGAAAGGAGAAGTGTTTGGGAAAAGTGTTTGAGGATATGGAGGCTTTTTGGAGAAGAAAGTAGAAGTAGAGAGTTGTTTGAGAAAGTGTTTGGAGAACATGGAGAATGTTTGTGAACTTGGAGACTTTGGGAACTTAGGGAGTGGAGAGAAAGGTGTTTGTGAAGTGTTTGAGACATGGAGACTTTTGGAAGAGAAGGGAAATGTGTTTGGGAAATTTGGAGAAGGGAGGAGAAGTGTTTGGAGAACTTTAGAGATGGGAGAAGTGTTTGAGAGATTTGGAGAAGAAAATTTAGTAGAATGATCTTATTACAACAATTGAGAACTACAAAGGAAACTAAGAGAATTTGAGGGAGAGAAGGGAAGGGAGCTCTAGAGAAGTGTTTGAGAGCTCCCCCCCTTGGGGTGTGTTTACAAGCTTGGGAAACCTCACTATATATAGGCCTAAGGAAGCTGAAAATCTGAATTAAGTATGGCTAATGCATACAACACTTGTTTTATAAAATCTGAAATGGTTGATGCACTTCACTAATGCATACAACACTTCCATTATAAAATCTGAAATGGTTGATGCACTTCACTAATAAATCCCACCAGCAGCCCTAGCTCATCTTCATGTCACCATGACCAAGCTTCCAACCAGAAATAATAGCTCATCCTGAGGTCAGCATGACCAGCAACTTCAAGGGCTTACGAATTGGGCTTCCCTTAAGCAAATTAAGACTTTAAGCACTCAAACTTGAAGTTCAGAATGTCTTCTTTCCAGCCATATATCATTTGGGCCAATCCAAGGTCGGAGGAGGAAGTTAAGGCCAAAACAAATTGCTAACTCATTTTGCGCGCTGATAAAATCCATCATGAGCATGGTTCTGTGTTTGCTAGGTAACAGACTCCATATTTATCCAATGGGGCTGAATTTTGGATATGTTATAGTATACACCCATTGGAACAACTTTCATGAAGAATGTGGCCTCATCCGAGCTATGTAGGTTGCTGAAACAAAGCTTGCAATATGACCTACGAAACTGGGCTGGCAGGGGACTGTAGCCAAAATTGAGTTTGTCTTTAAGCTCTTCATCCATTCATCCAAATTAGGTCCTAACATGCATGGATTGCATCATTTACTATCCAAAGCCCTCATTATTACCTAAAGCTCAATGAACTGAAAGATAAACACAAAAAGGATTAAAAGCACAAGTTTAACTAAAAAAACATAACCAAATCATAAGCTAGAAGGGTACAAAATGATATACAATTATGAACCGATCAAATACCCCCAAACCTAGATTTTGCTAGTCCTCGAGCAAAACAACACAAAACAAAGTTAAAAACAAAACTATAAGTTAACTAAACCACTTTCGTAGGTAACTCGATTGCATTTAGCATATGCAACAAGCCTTTAAACCTCTAGGCATCCCTAGTAGGAGGAGTTGTGTCTCCTGAGGGTTTAACAGATACGATACCCACAAACGTTTTACTGACTCTGTAAAACAAAGTAATTAGAAAACTTAAAGATTGTTAGTCCTTAAGCAAAACCAAAAACAAAAACAAACACAAAAACACAAAGAACTTAAAACAATTTTTCCGAACATTTTCTGAAGAGAAATGACTCATGCACATGACTTAAACGTTTTAACAATAAAAGCTCAATTTTTAGACATTATTTACAAAGCGGCAAAGTTCTAAACACAATATGCTCAAAGTGTAGTAGTGTGATAGCCAAATGCAACAAATTCCCCAATCTTAGTTTTCACACAATTTCAAAAATCATACAAAGCATAAGTTCAACTTCAAAAATCACCAAAGTTGTCCTCTCACAAATGAATCACTCGGAAGAGGGCTACAATGCAATACTCAGTTATAAACATGAGGTTAGAGTTAAACCATAAGGACTTAACTCGAAATAAAAAGATGAAGGACTTGCATTAATATGATCTCAAGAAGGATGCCAAACACTTAAAAGTAGAAAAAATGAATGCAATTCAACCACATGACATTTAAGATCAATTTAGGTCTTTAGCATAGGTTGTAATGGGGCCAAGGGTGTAAGGTGAGTAAGAAATGAAGGGTATGGATAAAACAAAGTCCAAGAAACTCAAAATATAAGAGCATAAAACAATTGTTTACAAGACTTCGAATCATCACGATTAGATTTTTTCTTTTACGCGATCAAAACTCCTTATACCTTCATTTACAATGATTCATACTCCTTTCCTTAAACACCAATTTATTTTGAAGGCCCAAAAATGAAATTTCATTCAACCACCACTTAATCACAACTTTTCTCTTTTCTTTCACCAATTGTGTGATTTTTTTTTTTTTCTTCAAAATGTAACACCAATTCCTAAACTTAGTATGAAAAACACATCCCAATTAAAGCTCATGAGTTCCTTAGAAAGGTAAATATTTGTTTTTCAGGCTAAGGCAAGGAAATATAATTGGTAAATGAAAGAAAAGGTTTACATGTAGGCTCAAAATGGTTAACAATGGAAAATCATGCTTAAGCATGCATAAGGTTAGCTTGAAAGGTACAAACGATCCAAAGAGGGCCTAATATCATTTCTTAAATGTCATGAAATCGAATTGCAAAAGAATGAATGACTTTTAAGTATTCAACCAAATCAATGAATAATGAGATCAAACAACAACTTTGATGACAAGAAAATAAGAGTATGTGTATAACACTCATGAAATGAAGCACAAGGCTCAAAAGCTCACATTTATGGTTATATAAGTCTAATTTATGCTTGATACAATTCTTTGGGTCATGCAAATCCTTTAATTGGAGAATTATGAAACAAATGGCAAGTGCAAAGAAGGTTTCGAACATATCATGCTAGAACGATGCCAAATTAATCAATTAATTAATTTTATTTTTTTTTACAATAAAAATTTACAAGGAAAAAAAATAAATAATAAATAAAATTCAATTTTCATTTAAGTCATGCAAACATTTATCACAATCTCATCAAATGTGTTCGGAAAGTGAATAAAATCAAAATCAAAATCAAAATCAAAATTAAAGCAAGACTTAACAAAATAAAATAAAAATAAAAACAAGCAAATAAAAAATAAATTAAATTAAATTAAGGAAAAACCAATTTTACATGCTAAACTCCAATACCCCCAAACCTAGAAATGAACATTGTCCTCAATGTTTAAAAATTAGGAACAAGCAATGTCATAACAAGAAATGAAAGGTACTAAAGTAAATATAAACCACAAAAAAAAAAAAAAAAAAACACAAAAAACACAAAAAAAAAAAAAAAAATTACAAAAATAAAAATTACAAAACAAACAAACAAATAAACAAAAAAGAAAAAAAATGAAACAGTAAAACACTCGAAACAGAAAGCCCTAAACAGACAAAACAGTAAGCCCTAAACAGACAGTCTTACGCAAACCAAAACCCAAACAATTGAAAGCCCAACCCAAAAGAAAGTTAACCCACCTTGAAACCTAACAACGGTGAAAACCCGAAGCCCACAATGAAGTCCGAAGCCCACATGTTATTATTAATTTATTTTATTTGTTTATTTATTTTAATTTAATGAAACGTGAATTGGGAGTGCGAAGGCGGGTATTTACGAAACAGAAAAAGTGTGGTCCTTGATGCCTTGGTTCCTGGGAAGTCAAGGGGAAAATAGGCGAGGGACGTGTCGGCGTGCAGAGGCCGCTTTCACATCCCCCAAGCTAGAATTATTAGACTCGTAGGAAGGCGCGACGACTTTTTCACTTGAAGGTGGTGAAAGGTGAAAATGCAATTAAGGGGGTTGGGAAACGGGTGCGGCGACATATAGAGATAAGCCGTAAGGGCCGCACAGAACTCAGAACCGCAATGGCTAGGGTTAGCAAAAACTAAGTCTATAAAAGGTAAAAAAAAGAAAGGGTAAAAAACACAAACTCAGAAACACACAAAAGAGAAAAGAAAGAAGATAAGAAGTGAGAAATCAAATGGCCTCTTCCTACCCCTTTTCGTTGGATCTCAACCTAGCTCCACCGACTCAGACACGAGGCCAAGCAGCGGCACCAGTATGGATGCCCTACTTTGCTTCCGCACGGGGGCCTGTGACAGTAACTGACTCAATACTCTTGGACAACGATGTTGCCATTGGAGTGGCTAGAAATTTAGTGACTCCTAAAGATATACGTGTTCTGGGGACAAGGGATGACAACCGGGTCGTGAGCGATGCCCTAGCACTGAGCGTGCAGAGTACGGCAACAGTCGCAAGTTTGGGTCATCGCCTACTTACGAAGTCCCATGAGGTAGAGGTGCTGAAAGGTCAGTTGGCGGCGGAGCGAAGTATGGTTGAGGAGTGTCAGACTGCTATAAAAAGCTTGAAAAGGGAGAGGTCAAGGATAGTAGAGGTGAATCGACACCAGCTAGAAGTATTGCGGGACGAGAATAGAAACCTATCAAAGATGGTAGAGTTGTACTCTCGCGACATGCGAAAACAGCTGGAAGACCTAGACCGACCGGGTAAACGCAAGCAAGCAGATCGTGAGAGTAGTTACGCTCAAGCTAAGATTGCGATCTTTGGGAGCTCAAGTGGTGAGCCCCAAGAGGCTGTGCATGAAGCCCAGGAAGAGGACAGCCAGAGGGCCAAACTCAAAGCTCCAATGGTCGAGACACCGAGCACTGTGAAGAAATGACTTCTACTGCATTATTGATGTTTTTATTTTAATTTATTTTATTTTTTTGGTTGTTTTTGTCTTTATTTTGTTTTGGAAATAAAAGAGTAAATTTGCAGAAGGAAAAAGAAAACGGAAAAGAAAGCACACTTTCCAAACTTAAATCAAACGAAGACGACAAACGGAAATGGAAGCACAGTTCCCTAACTAAAATAAAATAAAGATGATAGCCGAAAGGGAAAGGCAAAAACACAAAGCTCTAGAAAATGAAAGTAACGGGCAAAACAATAAAACACCAGAAAACACGGAAAAAAGAAAAGTAAAGTGAAAGTAAAGGTGCTCCCCCTTGAAGCGATTAGGTCGAGCATGCCCGGGAAATCCGAAATGGTGTTGGCACCTTCATCAGCATATGTCTATTTAAAGCACGCCTCTACAAGCGGATGATACCCAGCATTTCTTCCTGCAAACTCAAGGAAAAACATCAAAAAATCCAGAAACAAAACAAATGGCATCCTCATGCACTCACCTTGATGATCTCAACCTTGAGCTCTCACTTGCACCACCGAATGCCCAAACAAGGGCTCCTCCAAACACTGTCTTTCCAAACTCTTCATATCATCACGGCACGGCCTCAAACTTTGCTGAGGCAATACCGAACTTTTCTGAGGCACTGTCGAACAAAGCAGTGCTGCTAGGAGGCATGATTAGCAGCAAGCTCACTCCGACAGATCATCTGCATGTGGCACAGAGGTCTGATAAGGCAGCGGTAGAGGAGTCCCACAATTTAACTGTGCTCCACGCGGTCTCCGCTACCAATTTGGGCATGCGATTACTGGCGAGGACAAGGGAGTGTGCCGCGATGAGCGAGGAAATAGTTTCCTTGAAGGCTATGGTGGCGGACTTGCAGAAGCGGCTCTACTGTGCCAATCAGCACGTGGAAGCACTGCAGAGAAAAAATGAGGACCATGTGGAGTTGCTGCAGATTCTACAAGTGCGAGAAAATAGAGGCAAGCCATGATGATGATGGAGATGAAGAAGATGAAGAAGATGATGATGAAGATGATGATGATGTTGTTATTTTGTTATTTTGTTATTTTGTTTTTGTTTTTTTTGTTTTTTTGTTTTTTTTGTTTTTATGCAATGTTTGAATTGAAATAAAGTTTGTTTTTAACACTCAGAGAAAAAAAACTAACTAACTAACCATACCACGTAAATAAATACATAAACTAACTTAACAAAACAAAAACAAAGAAAATAAAAAATAAAAAAATAATAAAAAAAAATAAAAAAAAACTTAATTTAAAAACACACGAATATACAAGCAACTCATGGATGACCAGTTAAGGGCCTCAGAAAACACAGCCAGGGGATCCGGGAAGGTTGGAGGGGTCACAATGGTCCCGCTTAAAACCCAAACTTCTTAGACACCGAAGGTGTCGCCTAAAGAACTCCTAGACACTGTATTAACGGAAGTGCTCACTGGGGTTACCATAAGTCGGCTCATATGAAAAATCTTTTTTTTATTTATTTAAAAATTTTTAAGATAAGAAATAAAAACAAATTAAGATAAAATGAAACAACAAACCATAAACAAAAATGAACTAAGTACTGTAAACAAATTCAAACAAACAACATAAATTGTTGTACTAAAAGAAACAAACCAAGAAACCAAAGAAAAAAAAAAAAAACAGCACTTTCTATCACCCGTTTATCACCATTTGGACAGATTCGTTTCTATGTTTTTCAGCTTCGACCTCTGTTCAGTTTTTAGGCTATAACTTTCCAACCGTAAGTCCAAATTTTACGTTCTTTATATGGTTGGATTCAGCATAGAAAAACAAAGAACTCAACGCGGACCAAAAGGCAAAAACAACTACGAAAATAAACAGAATTCAAAGAAGAGAAAGGATTGAAATGCTCCCCCTTGAAGCGATTAGGTCGAGCATGGATGCACTTGGAGGTCGCGACTTCTCCCACTACTCCACACTTCCCATTCTTATGATTGAGGTTGCCATCTCTCTCCATTTTTATTAAGCTATCATAAATTGATCCAATTCCATGCTTCAAAGCAACAAGCGCCAATGGGTTGTGTAAGCTGGGACTTAAACCCAGTTCTCTTGCTTGTTGGGCAATTGTCCTTTTCTGTTGGACTACAAACACAACTGGTCCATTAACGTCATTAACTTTAAAACAAGAAATTGTCTAGAAAAACATGAAAATGAAAAATAAAAATAAAACAAGTAGGGAAAAGAAATAGAACCAAACTATGTTGCCAATCCCCGGCAACGGCGCCAAAAACTTGTTGTGTGGATTTCAGCTGCACCAAAATGGATTCAGTTGCATCCTCAACTTGTGATACTCGCAAGTGCACGAGCCGTTTGGTAGTATAGCATATGTAAGTGCGAGGTCGATCCCACGAGGATTGGTGATTGAATGATCCAATTCATTTTCCCTACACAAAACAGAAATGAAAAAAAAAGGAAATAAATAAAACAAGGAAGAAAGAAAATAACTAACTCAAGTAGATAAGTTCCCAAGTTCAATTAGATTAATGGATTGATTCTAGCTAAAGTATGATTAAGCCATGGTGTGTGGTCATAACCTTGTGTTCCTAATTCCCTAATTTGATCATTTGTTGTCTAACCTAAAATTAAGCATTAGGAACCCATTAAGCATAGAAGAACAATTTAAACAACCAAGCATGTATCTAATCCCTGTTGTCGAATGTCCATACATACTCTTCCTATTCATAGTTCAATTCGAATTAAAGCATGGTGTCTACTCTTAATTCAAACCAAGATAGCTAACATGCAAGCCTAAATGGTGATCAATCATTCAAACTAGCATATTAACTTATAAGCATAATGAATAAGAACAAAAACCATAATTGAAACTTGGAAACTTATCAAACTTGAATACTTAAGAAAGAATGTACATTACAAGAAAAATAAATTACAACTAAGAAAATATTAAAGAGAGACTAAGAGAACTTTGAGGAAGAAAGGAGAAGTGTTTGGGAAAAGTGTTTGAGGATATGGAGGCTTTTTGGAGAAGAAAGTAGAAGTAGAGAGTTGTTTGAGAAAGTGTTTGGAGAACATGGAGAATGTTTGTGAACTTGGAGACTTTGGGAACTTAGGGAGTGGAGAGAAAGGTGTTTGTGAAGTGTTTGAGACATGGAGACTTTTGGAAGAGAAGGGAAATGTGTTTGGGAAATTTGGAGAAGGGAGGAGAAGTGTTTGGAGAACTTTAGAGATGGGAGAAGTGTTTGAGAGATTTGGAGAAGAAAATTTAGTAGAATGATCTTATTACAACAATTGAGAACTACAAAGGAAACTAAGAGAATTTGAGGGAGAGAAGGGAAGGGAGCTCTAGAGAAGTGTTTGAGAGCTCCCCCCCTTGGGGTGTGTTTACAAGCTTGGGAAACCTCACTATATATAGGCCTAAGGAAGCTGAAAATCTGAATTAAGTATGGCTAATGCATACAACACTTGTTTTATAAAATCTGAAATGGTTGATGCACTTCACTAATGCATACAACACTTCCATTATAAAATCTGAAATGGTTGATGCACTTCACTAATAAATCCCACCAGCAGCCCTAGCTCATCTTCATGTCACCATGACCAAGCTTCCAACCAGAAATAATAGCTCATCCTGAGGTCAGCATGACCAGCAACTTCAAGGGCTTACGAATTGGGCTTCCCTTAAGCAAATTAAGACTTTAAGCACTCAAACTTGAAGTTCAGAATGTCTTCTTTCCAGCCATATATCATTTGGGCCAATCCAAGGTCGGAGGAGGAAGTTAAGGCCAAAACAAATTGCTAACTCATTTTGCGCGCTGATAAAATCCATCATGAGCATGGTTCTGTGTTTGCTAGGTAACAGACTCCATATTTATCCAATGGGGCTGAATTTTGGATATGTTATAGTATACACCCATTGGAACAACTTTCATGAAGAATGTGGCCTCATCCGAGCTATGTAGGTTGCTGAAACAAAGCTTGCAATATGACCTACGAAACTGGGCTGGCAGGGGACTGTAGCCAAAATTGAGTTTGTCTTTAAGCTCTTCATCCATTCATCCAAATTAGGTCCTAACATGCATGGATTGCATCATTTACTATCCAAAGCCCTCATTATTACCTAAAGCTCAATGAACTGAAAGATAAACACAAAAAGGATTAAAAGCACAAGTTTAACTAAAAAAACATAACCAAATCATAAGCTAGAAGGGTACAAAATGATATACAATTATGAACCGATCAACTACGCCTGCAGAACTTTGACACTCGGCACCTACTAAAGCCCATTGGCCCAATAGAAACTCAACAAATGGGCCTCATACTACGCCAGCAGAACCCCACGTCAGTGACAAGACCCTCTCTGACTACCGACCCGCCTCACATCGTAAAACGCGCCCTGTCCCCTCAGAAGCAAGGTGTTGGTCGCGTAGACCTCCCCCTCCTTTTCGGATGGGACTAGCACCGTTTACGCAGAAAAGGCTACTTCTGTACACACCCGCCCCTGGCAGCGAATCCGAGACGTTCTTCCTCTGACAGATCTGACATGACGCAAACAGCTCGGCGCCAAGCTGAAGTGGCCGGCTTGTGACGCAACCCTTTCCTTTTGCCTATAAATAGAGGGAGAAGGACTTAGAGAAGGGGCCAGGAAAAAAAGGAAAAGAGAAAAGAGGAGTGAAAAGCAAGAAAAGGATGCAAGATTAGGCCCAACAATTCACCACGTACGAATTCACCATTGAAATATCACTCTCTCCCTGGACCGAAATAGAAAAGCTCTTAGCTCACCTTCATTTTGATCCCGTAACTACCATTGGGTCAAACAAGGGTAATTTATGTTTTTTTTTTTTTAAAAATGATGGTAACTTGACGCGGTTACTCTTATGTCTCTTTTCTCAAACATCTCTGTCCTCCCCGTTTCTCCTCAAACTCCTCCTCGCTTTTGAGAGCCTACCTAAAGCTTCGCATATGTAGTTGCTTCACTAATAAAAATTGTGTTCCAGATTAGTGATACCAAGCAGCAATTTTTTAACACCTATATGCTTGATAATTTAATGGAAGAAAAAATTGGTAACCAAGTTGAAGGAAAGCTATTCTTATTTTGAGAGTGTGGTAATAATAATATGTGGTTGTTGCTAGGGACGGTCCCATGAACATGTTAACCTGGGCTATAGCCCAGGGAACTTCTTTTTTTTGGGACTAAATTAGTAGTCTAGCCTAGGCAATCAGCTGGCTGAGAAGAAGAAAGAACAGAGAGGAAGAAGAAAGAAAGAACAGAGGAAGAAGAAAGAAAGAAAAAGGAAGAGAGGAAGAAGAAGAAAAAAGAATAAAAAATAGAGGGGGAGATGATAAACAATCGGAAAGAAAGAGAGAGAGAGAGAGAGAGAGAGAAGAAATAGAATAAAAAAGGGGAGAGGAGGAAATAGAATAAAGAAAAGGATGTGTGTGTTGGGATGAGATATGTGTTTTTATTTATTTTTACTTCAATTCATTCTAATATTTCCTAGTACATGTGTAGCTTTCCTCTGTTTTTTTCTTCTTTGTTTCCCTTCAATCCCTTCCAAATATTTCAACAATATTATCAATAATTCCAAGATTTTTGTTTGTTTCAAATGTCAGTAGAATAAAAAAAAAGTTCTAAATATGATAAAAAAAATATATATATTGGAAAAAGATGGCTTATAAATTTTTTTGGTAACAAACAAGAGCTTATAATTTACCCCCAAAAAAAAAAGGTATCCATTAAATATAGTCTAAAAAAATATATCAATAATTGGATTCGTTTCAACATTTAGCATACTCCTACAAATATTCCTAACTTCGCCCTTGAATTTAGCCCATGTCATTTTCAAATCCTGGGTCCGTCCCTGGTTGTTGCCTGCCTCGTAAGTTGAACATTCCAAAAGATATGCATGCCACTAGAAGAGCAAACCCGACATGATCCAAGAGAAATGAAAGATGTCGAATTTTGTTGCCATTCCCTCCTCGACATAACTTTCAATCACCTTTTTTATTTTTTTATCATAGGGTTCATCGCATTTGCGGATAATCAAATTTTTTACAGCAGCTTGATCGGTCAATCAGTATGCTACCTAGTTTCTCATTTCATTACAGAAAAATGTGTCATCATGTGCACAGAAGAAGCTTATTATGCACATACGAACAGAAAAGAGAAATCTTGTAATTAACAAAGCATATTGATATTCACATTTCACATGCATCTTCAACCTGCAGCTTTTTGATTTGGCCCGAGTATAAATCAGCCCCTTAATCTGTCTTAATTATAATTATTAATATTGCTTCAAAAACAAAGATGTCAATGCTGACCCCACACCTAATAGATCTTGTGAATCAGAGCTAAAATGTATTTTAAAAATCAAATAAATTATATATGGTGTTCATAAATACTTCACTCCAATAATATCCCTTTCAAATGTATTTGTTGTCATCTTCCATGAGCTTATGATGATTTGGATGGGAAGACTTTTATCTTTTATTTATTTATTTATTAAAAATATGTGGAACTTTGGTCTTAATTCCAAATTTCCAATTCATGAGAATTCATGGATAACCCCACATTTTTCTAAATTATAATTTGTTTAAGAATTGAAGAGATTAACAGTGAAGGATGTTTCCATGAAGCAAGCAAACACCTAGTCCAAGGGGAAGCATATAAACAGATAGCATGTGACTGCCAACTAATTTGATTTATTATATGGATATATTAATTAGTAGAATAATAATACAGTTTACTCATGCTTCAACTGTATGTATGACGTGTAAGTTGGGGACAAACACCATCAATTTGATGTTCATGTACGAACCCCCAACTCTTTCAAGAAGCTGGAGTTTCCCTGTTAATTTTTCATGATTTACTTAAATATTTTTATATTATGTTTAAATAATTCATGCATATATAATAGATTTGACCATTAGATTTGTATATTTTGTGGAGGATTATGTTTAATGTTTGAGAATATTTTTTATCACGTCATGTGACGGCTGGTGGGTGAAATTAACAATTGGTCATAATAATTGACTCAACAAGAAATAGAATGCCTCACTTTCAACATAATGTGATGAGAAAATGTAGCATCATTCTTATCACGAACCCGAAAAACATAAGGTCATCCTGTAATTGAATGCCACGCTTAGCTTTGCTCGTGTGGCTAGAGACCAATTGGTGACCACCATTTCCTAGATGTAACATTTTTTTTAATTTTTTCTGTCACATGACATGTGGCTTCAAATAAACACACCTTAATAATAATAATCACACTTGTCTCTTGTGCCCGGACCCCTGAGGCCCTGCTATCAGCAACATGTATGGGCATATATGGCAGAACGTCACATGCATGTAATTGTGATTCACACTTTTATCTGGTGTGGGAGTTCACCGTAACATCGTTATGTGATCTTTATTATATTGATCGTAACATTGTCACGTATTGTAAATATAAACTCGTTATACACTTTGATCTAGCAGTACTCTAATACCATTCATTATTAATTTCTCTGTCACAGATCCGAGAACCTACTCTGAGTAAAGGATGCTTGGTATCAAAAGATTACCTTCACACAGCTTCACTTGGGATCGTGAAAAACGTAGGCTCAACTCCAACAGCTGGGATTGGATGAGCACGTGAAGAATCAGAACCACCTCCTTAACTCACAACACTTCTCTGTGGAACCCACAATCCCCATAAGGCCAATCAATTAATTAATTAATTAAACAAAAAATGACAAAAACCCACTAATGGACCCCTTAAAAATGAGTATTTTACAAGGATACTGCCTCTTCTCCACCCATTTTCACGTGGTTTCTGATCCACTCCAGTCCTTATTATTACCAAAACACCCTTGATGACTATATCAAAATCTGAATTACCTCAAGGACAAAAAGGGGTACTAGCATATATTTAGCGAAGGCAAGGAATCTCTGCCAAAAATTATATATATTCCATGAGGTTGGCTGCTACTAGCTTATTATTGGGCAGCTTAATCCTCAAAGAGCCTGCCAAAAAAAAAAAAAAAAAAAAAAAAAAAAAAGATTGAACCAAATATCACCATCTGAGAAGTTACATTTTCAAAGTTAATAACAGAGAAGGAATAATGGAACAAAAGACCAGGCTGTTAAAGGAAAAAAAAAAGAAGCTGTGACTTGTAACAAAGGAGGAGCATTATAATTTTGAAAGCTACCTATCTTGTTGCTTTCTTCTTTCTATGTTGTTATTGTTAATGGTGCAATGGCAGGTTAGAAGCACACATATCTAACTCAGATGGGGAAGACAGGGAAATGGCTTAGAAGCTTCTTGACAGGAAAGAAGGACAAGGAGAAGGACAAGGAAAAATGTCCCACAAACCAGAGTTGTTCTGTTGCAAGTCATGAGAATCCAACAACTCCAATTTCCAATTCACAGACAACACCGAAAGAGAAGAGGAGATGGAGTTTCAGAAGATCATCAGCCACAGCAGCAGCAGCAGCTGCAGCTCCAAGAGACTCCAGTTTTATAGATGCAATGCCCACCACAGCACCGCCTATGCACACCGCATTGGAGACTGAGAATTATGAGCAGAAAAAACATGCCCTGGCTATGGCTGCGGCCACAGCTGCAGTCGCTGATGCAGCTGTGTTTGCGGCACAAGCTGCAGCCGCTGTGATCCGGCTTACAGCAGCTGTCAATGAGAAAGCCAGTGCATCTGAAGAGGCAGCTGCTGTCAAAATTCAATCTGTCTTCCGTTCATATTTGGTATGTAACTCTGGAATTCCCTACTAATATCTCCCCGCTAATTGCCAATTGATTTTGCGTTAGATGCTCTGACTTCACTGTTATGTAAATGATCAAATGTCACGAAAATGAAATGAGAACTATTGTATTGGTTTTTGTTGTAGGCAAGAAAAGCACTGTGTGCCTTGAAAGGATTAGTGAAGTTGCAGGCGTTGGTAAGGGGTCACCTGGTGAGAAAACAGGCCAAAGCTACACTAAGGTGCATGCAGGCTTTGGTGACAGCACAGGCTCGAGCTCGGGCTCAGAGGATCCGGATGGCTGAAGATGAAAATACTGTTATACCTCCTAGACATTCCACCCCCAGAAGATCTTTGCAGGAAAACCGGTTCCGGCATACATATAATGTAAGTTTCATAGGATGAGAAGTACAGAACCACATTTATTAATTAACAATTTCTTTGTTTTGCTTTATTTTGAATTGCAATGTTCTTTCTCTTTATGCCATGAATTTCCCATTAAAAATCAGTACAATGCGGTTATGTACATGTAGGAAATGGACAGAGGCATGGAAGAGAACATTAAGATTGTGGAGATGGATCTTGGAGAGTCAAAGGGAATTTTGAAGAGCAGAAATAGCAGCTATTCAAACCTCTCACAAACAGAGAGAACAGAACACAGATTTTCCACTCAGCATGCACCAAATCAAGCATACTCAAACCAAGACAGCTACAATCAGCTCTCCCCAGCTCCATCAGCTCTCACTGACATGAGCCCTGGAGCCTGCAGTGCACAGTTTGAGGACTATTCTTTTGGCACAGCACAAAGCAGCCCTCAGTGCTATTCTGCCATGTCCAAACTTGACCCATCAAGAGCACCCTTTGCTTTTCCTAGGCCAGATTATGGAGAGCCTCTGTCCTATGACTACCCTTTGTTTCCAAATTACATGGCAAACACACAATCTTCAAAGGCGAAAGCCCGGTCGCAGAGTGCACCAAAGCAAAGGCCTGCAGATTCAATTGAGAGGCAGCCAAGCCGGCCGCGGAGGGCGTCCATGGAAGGAAGGAACATACCAAGGGCTGTGAAGATGCAGAGGTCATCTTCTCATGTGAGTTCAACTGCTCAGAATTACCAGTATCCTTGGTATATCAAGCTCGACAGGTCCACAGTTTCACTCAAAGAAAGTGAATGTGGCTCCAGCAGTACAGTGCTCACAAACACCAACTACTGCAGATCTCTTGTTGCATTTGATGTGAGTATTGCTCAACCTAAAATCTCATACTAATTGATTATGAACAAACATGATTTTAAAAAAGAAAAAAAAAACAAAAAGAAGAAGAAGTGAACATGTGATTTTACTATAGATAGTTGAATTGATCAGATTTTGAATATTTGTGTTGGGTTTGCAGGCACATGGAAGTAGGTACTAACAGCGCATCCCTTCCCAAAATTATGCTTGCCCCAAAGCATAAGAAACATGCAATAGTGTAATTAGAGAATGCAAGCTGCAATTCAATATTGCTGACCTTTTATTTTTCTTGGGATTTTGATTCTGATTCTTGTGTCATTGCAGCAAGATTGTGTATTTTATTAAGTTCCTTGATTTGCTTGTGTAGTGTCCCATTTTGAATCTGATGTTTGTATGTAGACATTTTGGCTAAATATGTGTTCCTGAGGCTAAAATCTCAGATAAACTTATCAGGGGCACAATGTAATTGGATTGTAATCTGTTTATAGAGAATTCATTGTGCATGATTTTTTTCAAAGACTGCTGCTTATTCTGTGAGATTTAAGCCCGTATGACTTAAAATTTTTGAGAGACTTCAAATAGTTGCATTGCATGCATAAGAGCATCTCCCCTTAGCCATTTTTGCTAGAATGAAGGCAAAACGCAGCTGCAACAGACTTCCCATCCACTCTCTATTTTGGAAAACTTCCGATTGAGTTTGGTGGCTTTCTACATTATTCAGACATCTAGAAGGATGTAACCATATGATAAAAATGACCGATCATAAAAGATATCTCTTGAATCAAAAAGAAAAAAAAAGAAGAAAAAAAGATGACAGCAAAATAAATCCTACAAATATGGGCAAGTCTGTGGTGTCCAGCAAATTGACTGATCAACAGTGGAATAGAGTAAAACAAGTTTGGACTAGAAAGAAAGACTATGGAACGGAGTCATCCAAATGACACGTTGTTCCTTGCATAAGTCTGGTCTCTTGTCAAATATATGACAACCGACATGTCGCCTTCCATGAGAATATGAGACCATGAGATCAGAGAGCATCATTGCACGACTTGTCGACTATCTTATATACCTCTCATTTTCAATGCAAAACGACAAGTTGTGATATCAACAAAGTGTCAAAATCCATCTTCCCATTGCTATTGTTAAAATGCTTAGTTCTTTTGAAAGCAATTGTATTGTATGTGACGCTAATATAACTTGTAATGCTGCTATAAATTCAACAAATTATAACAGTGTATTAAATTTGGGATGGAGGAACCCTTCTCCTTATAAGTCAATCAAAATTTAACATGAGTCTTTTCTTTTCTTTTTTTATTTTTTTTTTATTTTTTATAATTCTCCTTATAAGTCTAACACATATCAAATCATAATTTGATTATTAAAAAAGAAAAAAAGAAAGACATATCAAATCATAAGACACACAAACTCCTCTATACTCTATTGCCAGATTACTCTTTTATTTCAATACAAGAAACCTATTACACTCTCATCTTCTCTTCACAACACAAACCCTAAATACATCAAATCATAAATAATCATAATCATAATCATAATCAAAGAAACAAAACTGGAGGGAGAAAAAAAACCAAACCTTGACTGCGAAGCAAAAGAAACAGTGCCTGCTTAAGCCTTAGATTGATATATAATCTGGAAATTGCCACATGGGTTTGCTTTGTTGAACAATAAAATAATTTTTTTGTAAATAAAATAAAATAAAATAATGATGCTACACATTTGACAACAATGTTTTTATCTTTTTAAGTAATGTGAGGTTGAGGTGAACTTAGAGTGGTGATGGGCAAGATAGCAGGGTGTGGGGTGTGAGGTTGATGAATTTTTTTTTTTTTTTTTTCGCTGGATGTGTATTTAGGGGTAGTTTGGGAAGATAATGAGGTTTTCTTAGAAAGTAAAAAAATTTGAATAAGAAGTTGGGGTGAATTTAGAATATGGGGTGAACAAAATAGGAGTGCTGAGTTTAAATAGAAAAACTCAATCATAATTGATTTTTGATTTCTTAAAAATACTCAAGTACCACACTATAATTACTCCTTACGACATTTTACTTGGAATGGGCTTTTACGATGTAAACGATCACCACTTGAGAACGGCACTTATTTATATTTTCAAGTTAGGTTGGGGTCAAGGCTCAAGTACCACATAGCTAACTTTGGACTCTTGGAGCCACTGTCTTTTTGGTCAAAGATTCAAGTGCCCAGTTTCAAACTTGAGGGGGCTTGCCGTTGGGAATGTAATGGGCCTTAATTTGTTCTTAATTCACGCATGGTATAGGAGGAAACTTTGGGCTGAAGCATTCGGCATTTTATAATTTATATATAAACTGACATTAAAAATGTAGATATTTATTTTTTACCCTGCAAAGCTGAAGCCCAAGCGTTCCCTGGAGCTTGGCGTGGAAGGAATAGCTGAACAGTATTTAATTAATTATTTATTTATTTAGTTCAAATGGTAATCTGAACTACATATGAGACACACACACAACTATTATGCCATGAGAATTCGAACCTGAGACCTCTGGAAGGCTAGATACTATTGACAGCTGAACAATATTTTTATCCACGTTCTTTTATGGCAAAAATTCATTTTTAGTCCTTGTAGTTTACTACTTTTACCATTATGGTCCATGTAGTTTCAATTTGATCAATTTTGTCAATGTGGTTTCAATTCCAAACAATTCAAGGACAACCCCCAATTTTTTTGTCAAACTACTTTAATATGGAGGGTCATTTTGGTCCAATCTTGTAGCCCCTCCCCAACCACCCCAACAACCCCTAATGTAACTTTTCGTATGCTTTCAAGTCCCAAAGTCCCTTACCTTGGGTTCATGATGAGAAGTTTTGGGCAATGAAATTAAGTTTTGATTTTGATAATAGAGATAGAGGGGAAAAGGTGGTTGTGGAGGGAGGGTAGCATAATGTTGGATCGGGAAGGGTTGTGGGGGTGGTTAGGTTGTGGCTATAGGGTGGGGAGTGGATTGAGTTAGGAGGAAGAGGTTGGTTGGGAGGGGGAGGAGGGATGGGAGAAGGTGGTTATTAGGTGGTTGGGGAGGGGCTGAAAGATTGGACCCAAATGCCCCTCCATTTTAGAGTAATTTGACAATTTTTTTGGGGACTAAGCTTAAAGTGCTTGGAATTGAAACTATATAGGGACAAAATTGATCAGATTGAAACTATAAGGACCTTTGTGGTAAAAGTGGTAAACTACATGGACCAAAGTGATTTTTTACCTTCTTTTATTTAATGTCAACTCCAATTCATACATGTGTCGAGGCTTTTGGATAAGAAAACTTGATTTGATATAGTCCTCGTCTCGTCTATTCGGAGAGAGACTTTTATGCAACAAGGATAACATTGTTTGCTATTCCCGACCAATAGCGCAATGACACGCAAAATAACTTTACAGTGTCATTGCATTTATGGCCGGAGATAATAAAACTGTGATATCGAAAATTGTTCTGCTTTGTTATTATTATAATATTACTTATTTATTTACTTTCAGACATTGCTTATTCTTATTCTGATTGGCAACAACAATTAATTAGTTTTTGTCGTTCTTTGCTTTGTTTTGTTTCCACTGATGCAATTGAACGCGAATGTTTAATGTAAGTCAACCCTAACTTACTGACGTTATGTGGGTGTTTTACACATCTACTTCCAACTTTGAAGGGTAATATAGAAATTAAATAACCATTTACCTCAAAACTCTTTCCCTTCCACAATCCTCACTTTGCAGCAATTCTAACACATGATGCACCTGAAAATGGGATGAAAGTCTTCATTTACTATACCCTTTATTTGTACTCTAAACTAATGCTGTTTTCATTAGATAGATTTTAACTACATATTTTTAGTGTTAGAAGAGTTCCTAAGTTTAAATTCCCGAACTCCCAATTGATAAAAGCTATATATTTTTAAGTAGTTAAAATATTACACCAACACCAAATTTTGGCATTGCATATTATTCTTTAAGTAATACCAAAGAATATTTAACTGAAACACACCCCAAATGTAAGTGAAATTAATGTATATGAGTTTTATTTTTAACTTAATTATGGAGATATGTAGATATATATTTGGTGAATAAGTGTCACATGATAAGCATCACTAGACTTGGAGTAAAATAATGGAAATCAACCTCAAAGCAAGTGCTATTCATGGGTCTGAGAGAGCAGAGATTCCCAACTCAACTCACCACAACAGACGTAATAATTTAAGTTGTCTTTTTATCCTTTCTTAAAAAGGAAGAAAAGAAGGCACTTGGTTTGGTTACTATGCACTGCACTGAGAATATCCTTTACAAAGTCCAACGTTCTCTTCAATAATTCAGAAAAAGTCCACCAAATGCTTGTGTACTCCTCACAATTTCTTCAAACTTTGAAACCCTTCTGCTTCGATTTGATTGCTGCTGCTAATATCTTGTCAAACGTGTCATATATACATTGTCCTTTATACATGTGTGAATTGGTGTGTGAGGTACGTAGAGAACCAGAAAGACCATATATCAGCTAACATGGACGTCACTTCTTCCGTCAATATCTAAATAAGATCTTTTCCTTTTTCTCGCTTCCTTTTCTGTTTCCTTTTCTTCTTTTTGTTAACTTCCTATGGTTAAGTCGTGTATTTCCGTTATGTTTCCTCCTGTGGATTCAAGGTCTTTTACTTATTCTTAATTGCGCACAATATATGAATAATGTTGTCATGTTAAACTTGTATTGTTATGAAAATACTCTCATCATCCCCGACTGTGAATTTGGACAACATATTTAAGCAAAAACCTATATGATCAATAGTTTAGATTCACAATACTATAATCTAAGGTTGAGAGTCTAGTGAGTTTTGCGGTTGTGTAATTAAGCTCTACATTGTGGGGGACCTAGTTTGCTTAAAACATCTATGATTATCTTCATCAAAATTTCTAGAGACCCAAAAAAATAAGAGAAGCGAAGCGATTCAAGTTTGGTGACCATCATTTTCCTCTGCCAAAAGTTACAAGGAGAATTGAACATCTTTTCTCCCTATAGGACCATGCATTATACCTTGTTTATTCATATATATGGTCAGCGACATACGTACATGTCATTGCTTAAATAGCTGTAATGGTCCCAAATCACAAACGCACCAATCTCATTTTGTGCTAAGTTGAAGCCTAGTGCAGAGTGGTCATGGACTGTGATACATATCTGTCTATCCAGCCAACCGCTTGCCCAAAATGCAATTGGCTTTTCCAGCATCACTTGTAATACCAATTATAGCCAGAGATTATACGTGATGGGGGGAGCAAGACACACCAGCAGAAATCTGACACATATATATATAAGAAGGTCAGAAGGCTGACTTCATTTCAGGCAAGTGAGGAGCGAACATACATGTAACCGTTTTCCAAGTCTATCACGTATTTCCATGTCGAAAAAATTAAAACACATAACAATAAGTGATTGATTTGGAATAGCGCCACAATGATATCCTAGTAAATTTGTCTCTTGTGTGGGAGGTGATGAATTAATGGCGGCAGTTGACAAGAACAAATGAAAGGGATGGCATGGTAGGTAGCAGCATGTGGGTGAATAATTTGTCATGCTTTGTGCCCATCACTAACTTTTGTCTTCTCTTTTAGCACATCGCAGTTTGCTCCACTCACCATTCTTCTTGGACCCTTTTCTGTGGCTTTGTTTTGGTCCTCTACTATTAATATTCCTCAGCAACAAAACTATGTTCAAACAAAATAGAGCCAACCAGATAGTAATTAATATACTAAATTACACCAATTATTCAAAGCACTTGGGAGGAATCTGCAGGTTCCTGCAAGTTTGCATTATTTGGTGAGGAGAGCCATTATTAAACCAATTTGAAGAATTAATAGAGATCTATATTGGGTATTTAATTTGCAGAACTTTCCATCTCCAAAATCTGTTTTTTTTTCTTTCCGGTCAACCAGGTCCAATTAATTTTTCTCTTCTGAGTTTTTTGAGAGAAAAGCGATAATTGTATTCATAAATTAAACACAAAAACCATCAGCCACATTGATTAGATTAGAATCATATATATCTTTTAATTTTGTGGCACAAAATGAACCTTACAGAAGGAATATAGTACAAGCTGCAAACACAATATGAGCCGTATTAATTGGCCCCAGGAATCAAATAAGGACTAATTATAAGTACTTCTGCGGCAAGAACCCAGCTGATCCACAAGAATTCATCACCTTTTGGCAATATTGCGATCCGACTAATCATAAAGCAACTCTAAAATGTTGAAAGTTCCTACAATGTGGTCAATATTGCACCTCAATTTAACACATGGTTCTCTTTCATTTGCAGCTCCACATCAATCTGTATGGTAGTTATCAATAAAATTAAATGCCTATTGCCTGTTGGGCTGCTCATGATATAAATCAAATTCAACAGGATATTATTGCATAGCTAGGGCCCTTCTTTATCATCTTTTTGCAATAATCTCATGGTGATGCTCAAAACAGTGCTTCCCACAAGTAATTGAATGGGAAGCAACTCAGTTATTGATGTTCTCATGATCTCTTAATAACTTAAGCCATACATATCTGTTTGTGCACAGTTCTTGATGTGCTCAGCCCTTGATGTGCTTCCCACAATCTCCTTTACATGTCTGTTTGTGGCTCTCCAGTAGGTTCCTCTAATAACCCCACAAGGGCAACAACCGCACATTTGCTCTCTGCCCTAGTTAGTAGTACTCCCAAATAACTATCTATATAACAAAGATTCTGTATAGTCTAATCCAACAAAAAATTTAGTAGGAACCAAAGTGTGATGTTGATATAAGTCTAATTTCTCTGATATATTCTCTCCCAATAATGTGATGTAGTGAAAATCCACTAGAACGCCAAGCGTTCAGATCCGATAACGTAAATTAGAATCCACTAGAAAACAAAAGATTTGCCCTAAATGAATGAGAAATTTTTAATAGAACCCATTATAAATTGAACTAAAAAAACCCCAAGGGGTCGTTTGGTACGGCGGACTGTCATGGACTGGACTAAATCCTGGGACTGTCTTGGATTAGCTCGGATTGGACTAAGCTGGATTAAGTACTGACCTACGTTTGGTGCTGCGTCGGACTAAGAAGCTGGATTGTAAAAATAGTGAAGACCTATGTTTGGTGCTGTGTCGGACTAAAAAATAATTCTTGTAATATTTAAATTTAATTTGAAATTTTGACCTAAAAATAAATAAATGCTACAAAGAAACACAATTCAAAGATTTAAAACAATAAAACAAATAAAATTATGATTGTTTATGAAGAATAAAATTTTGATATTTTTTTTTTGGCTTCTCAAGATTTATCTTAGTTGCTCCTTAGCCTTGCCCCAAGACTACTACAAATCTTCTATTTTTTGTTGGTCGAAACATTACTAAGGAGCTAAACTCACTCTATATAATTCTACGTCTTTCATGGAAGACCAAGTAAAAAATAATTTAAAATATATATATATATGTGTGTATAATTTTTGTATATTTGACTTTTGACTTTAAACTGAAAAATATAATTTAACAAGGTAATAATTGCTTGCGATAAAGAAAGCAGCACATCATGAATTATTAAACTTGTTTCAATATAAAAGGAATATCAAGCATTTGTCAATTATTATAGTTTGATTTTCCAGCACATCATGAATTATTAAACTTGTTTCAATATAAAAAGAATATCAAGCATTTGTCAATTATTATAGTTTGATTTTCCAAATACAAATGTGGTCAAATGCAATATCAAAATAATTCTTGTAATATTTAAATTTAATTACGGATTTTGACCTAATAAATAAATAAATGTTAAAAATCCCAATTAAAAATTTAAAACAATAATAAAAAGAAAACAAATAAAATCCTAATATTTTTTAAAGAGAGGAGTTGGACTAGCGTGTTCTATTTAGGAACGTGCTATTTAGTGAACCACTTTTCGGGCTCACTATATTAGACGGGCGAGTGAGGCCTTTTTTTCACTATTGGACTATATAGTCTCATTTAAGTTAGTCCCGTCTGTTACCAAACATGGGTTTCGAGTGCTATTTAGCCTAGTCCAGTCCAGTCCAGTCCAGTGAAGCGTACCAAACATACCCCAAAAGGACCAACGGTACTATTTTTTATTTTGAATGATGTGTGAAATACCATTATTATCCTTGCATTAAGATTTTTATAAAAAAAAATTCTGATTGTGTTATATAACTAAGGGAAAATTGTAAAGAGAATTGGAAAGTAGAGAAAGACAATCGAATTTGTGTCAATCAACTTCTATATCTCATCCTTTCATCTATGATAGAGCTACATATTTATAGGCTTACAAGATAGGAGATTAAGTACTACATTGACAACATATGAATAAGTTACAAAGCACTAACTACAAATATTTAAGGCATAAGTTACATAGAATTAGAAAGGGTGGAATGCTAAAAGGTATGGTGGTCATCCACCAACTCATGCATTTACAGCGGATGGAAGTCTTATAATTTTTCCAGTTTTTCAAGGCTTGTATGCTATATTTAGTCCATTTGAAAGTCAAATGGGGTTTTTTTCTTAAGGTTTGAGTGTTGTAGGGTTTTTCTATGTTTTGGACCCTATTTATGGGCTTATGTGTGAAAAGCCCAAATCCCTACATAAAATTTATGCATATTGGTGTTGCCAGTGTATAAAATTATGTATTTTTATTTATTTTTAGGTTAAGATATTGGTTTATATAGGTTTGATATATTTTTTTTCCACCAAAAACATCACTGGGCTACAACCCACCGGAGCCCACATAGTGGTTCCACCCATGGAACATGTTTCATTCTTTTAAAATAAAATAAAAATTGCAATGGCTATATATGATCAATGGCCAAGATTATATCTAGGCAATTTCAACGGGAAAAAATCACATCCAACAATCAAAATAATTTTTATAATTAATCTAATTTAGATCCAACCTCAAAACTCATCCCAAACTCTATAAATACACATCCTTTGGTTGTACTTCCTTTTATTTTTAAGTGAAATTATATTATGTTTTGGATTTTGGATTTTTTTAGGTTAAAATGTTCAGAAAATTAAATCATGAATGTTTAAACAAAAATAATGTTAAGAAAAAATTGACAACAAAACAAAATTACAATTAACTATTCTTAAACAATTTAATAAAGTTGCAAACTCAAATTATGAGTCTACATGGTTGGAGGAAAAAACAGTTTGAGTCTGGGTAATACATGAATAGTTATATTTTCAAAGATGGAAATTTGAGTTTAGCCCCAACATGGTTGAAGATGGTCTCAATTAGCATTAGCACCAGACATAATTACTTTAAGAGATATTTAGTCATATACTCATTCTTAGCACTAAAACTATAAATAAACCCTACACCATTTAATTTCTATAAACAAACCCAAAAAAAACCCTAAAAAATGATAGCTGGCCCTATTGAATTTAGTTTTGATTATTAAATTACTTTGATGCCCTATTGAGTGTTTTGGGCTTTTTTATGAGGTTTTGGGGTTGAGTTTGTTTTAAAAAATCAATGGCAGTTTTGTAATTTAAAAGAAGTTAAAAGTCTTTTTGTTATGTTGTAAATGAGCTTTGGGTGTGTTTCTAAAGTCCATTTCATATATGATTTTTTTATAATTTGGGCTCCTATATTGGGTATTATAGTGAATCTCCCTTAGTTTATTAGAGTTTTCTTCAATCCCGCAAATTGCACACATCATCCTTGAGGTCGATCTCCAAAGTAAAGAGCCTATCGTTGAATGACGTAGAGCAGTGATTTTTGTTAGTGGCAAATGATACAGAGAGAGAGAGAGAGAGAGAGTTGGGAAATAGCAGGTTTCTTCTGGGGAGAGGGGGAGAGAGAGAGACAGAGTTGGGAAATAGTAGGTTACTTCTGGGGAGAGAGGGAGAGAGAGAGAGAGAGAGAGTTGGGAAAATAGTAGGTTTCTTCTGGGGAGGTTCTTAACTTGTAATGTCTTAATTTGGGAGTCGAGAACCCATAAAAAGCCATCTGATCATGATGACCCCCGTTCCAATGAAAATGTACTCAAAAGTAAGTTGCCCTCTATTCTACATTTTTCCACCCTACTTTTTGTATTTTTTTTCAATCAGGTGATGAGCGTGTTTTCAATCATGTTGCAATTCGCTTACTTTTATAATGCATTAAGCTTAACTGCAGCTCTGGAAATGGAAAATAATCATGAAATCGGATCAATTATTAAGGAGACTTTGTTGCATCCGTTGTGTCATCAACTTGTGAAACTCTTATGTGGCCATTTGATATATATGCTTAATTAAGGTCAAATTTTGTTAATCGGAATCATCATATGTTGCTTCTGGATTCACGCACGCGGAGTAATCATTCTGATTCTGGATTTAAAATAATTAACTAACAACAACTCTCTTATCTCTTTGTTTTCAAGGTCTGTGAGATAATGCTGCTGTGCTTAGGAAGAAATTAATACTCTTGACTTCAATACAAGGGTTGGAAAAACTTATATTTAGCTTGTATTATTGACAGACCAAGAGTAAGAGTTGTAGAACTCCCACCCCAAAAAGAAAACCTTTTTGGTGAGATGATTTGTATACAACATCCACGTATATCTACTCATCATTTGTTGATCGTATGATGCGATGATTCTTAAAAAAGACTTACACAACGTATATCCATTAAACACATAATTTATAAAAACATAAAAAGATCGATATTAATTATAATACTCTTCGGGTATACGATGGACATGCACACTGACATTTTTATCCCAAAAAGAAATTAGGGTTATGGATAAGTTATTAGCATCTTCTCTGAAAATAGATGGATATGTGACGTCTAATGAGACTCTTCTGCGGGTGGACTTGTTGATATATCACCATCATTCTTTCTTGCCATGATTAAGGGTTGTGGAAAAAAGAGAAGAAAAAGAAGAAAAAGAAGAAAAAGGAAAAAGTTTCTATTGTGGAGTGTGGCCGCCTTAAAATCTATTCGGCTATCATCAGCTCCCACATGAAACACATAAAGTTAAGTAGCACATTCTTAATGTTTCCATGGAGCAACATCCAGAGGAACCTTCTTATATCTAATGACAACGGTTCTCCACATAAACACGTGCTCATCCTTTTATTCTCTGTACTAACTGTTCTCTTTAATTGAAAAAAAGAAGAGGAAAAGAAAATGATGATTTGTCTATGTTACAAAATTCTCATTGAAGTCAAACCAACTTTCGAGCAAACATGAACAATGTTAAGTATATCACATGTGTTGTTTGCATCTAATTAAGCTTGAAAAATACCCAAAAAAGTTACATAATCACAATATTGTAAATTAAGCCGACCATTTTATTCATATTCGTATTATATTATTAGAGATATGGTACACATATTAAAATGTGGTGCAAATAACTAGTTGTAGTTACAAGAAGTGCATGAAAGTTTAAAAGAAAAATAGCGACAACAAAAAAGAACCAAATTTGTTTCACTTTGATTCGGAAAGAGGAAGAAAGGAGAAAGGGTAGGTATGTACCTAAAAAAACAGCCTCACAATTATCTTGTTGACAAGTGTCTCTGAGACTCTTACCCCTACCCTAATCTTGTAGGACTCTGGTCAACTTTTCTAATTTTAAGGGGGAGGAACAACTTGGATTTGGAAGGTTGGACCACACAAGTCAACTATATAAATCAATGTGCCTTTTCTAATTTTTTTTTAATTTCTTCATAATATTATTTGTATAAATCTTAAAATTTTGAAAGCCTAAAGCAAAATCTTATTCCCCCCCTCTTTTTTTTTCTTTTTTTTTTAAAAAAAATTCAGAAAAATATTATCGGTTTAACGTTTACTATAGGAATCTTCATGATAGCTAGAACCCTCCTATGTAAATGTAATAATGCCGACTGCGATGGCCACCTGACTTTGGTGAAGGATGTTGAAATAATATTCCTTCCTAACATGGACTCTACATCTTTTTCTGCTAATTAATTTAATATATATGTATATATATGACAATATGGAGAAAATAAATTATGAAAAGAGATTCTCGTCTTGTCTTGTCTTTGTCTTAACAAGAGACAATTTTAGCAATACCCCCTGAAGTATAGACCTTATTTTACTTTGCCCTCTAAACTTTCAATTTGGTTTTGAGTCCCCTTAATCTTTCAAAATGTGTCAATGTGCCCCATTCCATTAAGTTTGTTAATTCCACCGTCAAATTCATGGACATTTTTGTCCATTCAAGTTAGGATTTAGTTTTACCCCCTTAAACCCTAATTGATTTGATCCAATCAATGTGCCCCCATGTAGCTTTCAGGCACCATTTTCGTCCATTTTCATCCATGAAATTCCCATTCAAAATATGATTTGAAAGGAAGAATTGGTCAAACTAAATATTAACTTGAATGGATCAAAATGCCTAAATTTGACGGAAGGGGGCACATTGACATGTTTTGAAAGATTAGGGGGCTCAAAACCAAATTGAAAGCTCATAGGTCAAAGTGAAACAATGTCTTCACAGTTTAGGGGGAATTGCTAAAAAAAACCTCTTAACAATATTGCTTAACATTTAATCTGAGTCGTGTTTAATTTGTATAATTTAAGATTATTAAAAATAAAACAAGAGTATTTGCTGACACATTGAAATCAAAATCCAATTTCCCTTTCTTAATGTTCCCTTCCAAGATAGCACCGCTACGTGGAAAATATTATAATTAATATTGGGAAGGTGATATGGGCGTTCGAAAGATCTAAAACATTCTGTAAGTATCAAAATTGGTGGTCGTTGTTTGGCACAAGCACTACTTGTGTAGCCGACTAATTAAAGATTAAGCACAGCTGCAAACAACTAGATTTCGTATTATTCTCATCTTAATAATAGTGACTAATAATCATATGATAATGGGGTTCAAGAATTATTGTATCCTCAACTTCCAAAAGTGCTAATTATATATTATTTTGCAGATCTTCTCTAAATCAAAACCTCCAACTCAGGTCCCTCAAATCGGTGACCTAACACATGTGTAGAGCTTGACGACTCTCCAACCCAATGACAATGCACCACGTGTACTACATATGCCACGTTCCTAGTGGTGAGCTGCTGCAATTTGTGATCGATGTCGGGAGCTGCTGACCAAGAGCCTAATAAGCAACAAGGTGTTGGTGGTAGTCAGAGAAAAAAAATTCTATGGAGTTGTTGGAGTCGTAAGACACATAAAAGTTGTTCATCATATCTCGACACATGTTATTTGTTTTGTTATTAGAAAATTTGGGATAGGTTCAAAATTTAGAACATAATTAAGTTGGATTTAATCCTCGCATTTGTTGCCATTGATATAAGTCATTTGACTTTTTTGCCAAATAAATAGGATTACATTCCTTTTTTATATTTTCGTATGTAGATCTATTATTATTATTATTTGTAAATTATATAGTTGTTCCTATTATGTCCCTGAAGTATAAATTGTGTAGAAATTAATTTATAGGACAATAATTATGAGATTTTATTATGATTTTAATATAAGGATATGCATAGGTTAATAAATCCCATAATTTTAGGACAATTTATTATTTTTGTTCATCCTATGGTAGAGGTATATTATATACTTTTGTATATATATTATCCTATGGTGTAGGTATATTGTCTTATTGCCTATTGCATAGGTATGTATGTGTTTTTTCATATTTTCGACAACATGTAATAGTATTTTATGTACATTTTTTTTGTAGGTAACATACAATTTTATTTGTCTATTTTTGTATCTGACTTATATATAGTCTTCTAATTTATGTTCCTAACTTATAGGTAACATAATTTATCATTAAGTTTTTTTTGTTGCTAATAATAACACTATTTACCTATACATTAGGTACATAATTTCATGTGGGTAATCGATTGGTATAATATATGAGTTTTAACCTTTGATTGATTAAATTGTATTTTATTCATATATTAGGACCTATATCTAAAATAAAAAACGCGTGAACTAAACCCAATAGCAGCTAATTATTTTGAATCTAGATCTATTGAGCACTGTCTTAGGAAACATAGAAGGAGCCACACTTCAGCCTGAAGTGGACGTGATCCCTCCTAACTGCAGATATTAAACTTCTGGTCGTCATTGGGAAAGTATTTAAAAATTTATATTGGGACTTAGCCACGAGTGAGTCCACATGTGGGTCCCGCTCCGCACTCAAAGGTCCTTCCCTCCTTCTTTCCCTCTATAAGTCACACATTCACCACCTTATATAATACCCCCAGCTCGCCAAGAGTTCCATTGCTAGAGCTAATTAAGCATTTTAACCACCAATTGCTTCCAATCCCTCTCTGGCATACCATAAACCTTAGAACAAAAAGCTATACATATTTATACATACTATTGCTATTTATATATATATATATTAGCACACAAGCACCAATAAATATAAGCCAAACCCTTGATCATCTAGCTGCTTAATCAGCTCCCTCTGGTTAGCTCAAGTGTTTTTCCGAGGTGAAATGGGTAACGCAGATTATGAATGCCCACACCGCGTTGAAATTCCTCCATCCAAACCATTTTTGAAGGCCCTGAAATCATCTCTAAAAGAGACTTTCTTTCCTGATGACCCTTTCAGGCAATTTAAGAACCAGCCCACGTCTAGAAAACTTGTGCTGGGTTTGCAACACTTTGTGCCCATCCTCGAATGGGCTCCTCGCTACACCTTTGACTTCTTCAAATCTGATCTCATTGCCGGAATCACCATTGCCAGTCTTGCAGTTCCTCAAGGGATAAGCTATGCAAACTTGGCCAACCTGCCCCCAATTCTTGGCCTATGTAAGTATCCAGATCTATGTGAAATCAAATATCATACGCTATATATATGCATATATTATAGGGCAATGTTTTCTTTTCAGACAAATACTTACGTTGTTCAATTGTGAATCTGAGTCATACATTCAAGCAAGAATCAATCTGAATGATGATTCGGATTCACAGTGTAACATCATAAGTATCTTACCAAACTCTTTTGTTTTCAAAAGACGAATGTGAAATTATTTTTTTCGAAAATAAATGCAGATTCAAGTTTTGTGCCTCCATTGGTGTATGCCATGCTGGGAAGCTCAAAGGATTTGGCAGTTGGTACCGTGGCGGTTGCATCGCTTCTCATATCTTCTATGTTGGGGAAGGTGGTTAGCCCTACTGAGAACCCTAAGCTCTATGTTCAGCTGGCTCTCACATCTACCTTCTTTGCTGGAGCTTTTCAGGCTTCTCTTGGCCTCTTAAGGTATACATTAGGATTTGATAATAAAAAAAAGACCAAGCAAGAAGCACCCTCTCTTTAATTTCTGAAATGATGTTTTGTATGTATATATGTTGTATATTTGCAGACTTGGGTTTGTCGTGGACTTTCTGTCCCATGCAACAATAGTGGGTTTCATGGGTGGAGCAGCCACTGTTGTCTGTCTTCAGCAGCTTAAAGGGGTACTTGGATTGGTTCACTTCACTCATGAGACTGATCTTATATCTGTCATGAAATCTATCTTTTCCCAAGTGCACCAGGTATACAATTTCTCTTTTTAATCTAATCTAATCTAAAAACTTGTCACCTTTTTATATATGTTTGCCTTTTTGTACATTAAAATATTATATCATGGAGGCTGGGTTATTATGCAGTGGAGGTGGGAAAGTGCTGTGCTGGGATGCTGTTTCCTCTTCTTTCTCCTGCTCACAAGATACTTTGTAAGTAGATGGCACTCCATGGTGTTTGCTTAAATTGCTTTGCTCTAATGATTTGGAGAGTGTAATTATAATATCTTAAACTTGGGGAAGAATTAAGGAATTATAATTACTTTTCATGCATGTCGTTTTTACCCACTTGTTGCTGTCAAAACTAATAAAACGTCAACACACCACCAACGCCAATTATAATTACTTTTGTTTCAACCATGCAATTAACTCGATCTCTTGAGTCAAAAAAAAGTTTGTTGAATCCATCGAAAGAACGCTTTCTAAGGATATATATATATATATATATGATTCTTGTTGAATTACTTTGTTTTCACAATATAAGGGATTATATTTGTGACCTCTTCGGACACATAAAAGTTGAAAATGATTACGTGAGAGAGTTTGAATATGTATGTCACACTTTAGACAATAAGCTGCATCAATGATTCAAATTTATAATCTAATAACATAATGATACAAAATTAGAAAGAAAAAAAATGCAACTGTCACGACTTAAATTTCGATGCTTCACAATTTTAGTGAATTTGGCATTTATAAATGGTATAGATTTTTTTTCAAAACAAAAGTTAGAGCCATGGAGAAAGTAAAAAATTAAAGAAACTTATAGTGAGTTGTCCCTATCTTTACCTTCCCTTGCGTAACTTTTTTTCAACGAAAGATATTAGCGAAATAATTAAAATTTAAATGAAGTTTAATTCTTTTAAACTATGACATACCCAGTTGGCGTTTTATTTTTTAATTTAATTTAATTTTTTTAATTTAAAAAAATTCAAAAAATTCCAAATTTTATGACATGCAATAAAAATATCAAATAAGGTGGGATTGGGTGGAATTCCAATTATTCCATTCCCAAACAAGATTCAGGGAACTATTACCATTACCATTCCCATCCTCATACTCGTTTATTTTATTATTTTGTGGACTTAGGAATGACATTTTTTTATGTTGAGATTGGCATTGCTATAGTTCCAGTACTTATGGTGATGAATTTATGTTGATGACAATTAGAGCAAGAGAAGACCAGCCTTCTTTTGGATAAACGCAATGGCCCCACTGTGCTCTGTGATCCTGGGAAGCATTTTGGTTTATGTAACCCATGCTGAAAAACATGGCGTTCAAGTAGTAAGTATCTCAGTCTCCACCATCTAACATATATGTATAGTGCTGCTATTTGTACCATATTTACTGAACGTATTGATAATCGTTTGTAAATATGATATAAATAGTATTGTTAATATGTATAACGCACTTGAGGCTAATTAGAGGCACACTATATTTTATATTTTATTATTTATTTTTATAATGACAGGCTTGCTTTGTTTTTGCAGATTGGGCACCTTAAGAAAGGGTTGAACCCACCATCTGTTTCTGAGCTGGCCTTTGGGTCACCATATCTTACAACAGCCATTAAAACTGGGATAATCACTGGTGTCATAGGCCTTGCTGTAAGTCCCCAAAACTCCTCAAATCTCACTCATAACTCACTCACTGCATCTCAAACCATCAATACAATGAGGGAGGGCTTAGGCTAACATTTTTAGGGTTTTGGTGGTGACTTTGCAGGAAGGAGTAGCTGTTGGAAGAAGTTTCGCCGCATTCAAGAACTACCACATTGATGGTAACAAAGAAATGATCGCTTTCGGGATGATGAACATTGCAGGCTCTTGCACTTCTTGCTACTTGACTGCCGGTACATACAGCTCTGAAATGTAGATAATAGGAAATATTCTCTTGTTAGACTGTCTGGATTTTGTTGTCACCTGAACAACTAATCCAGATTCATGATTGATTTTCACTTGCAGGACCATTTTCGAGAACTGCTGTGAACTTCAATGCAGGATGCAAGACTGCCGTGTCGAATATTGTAATGGCAACTGCAGTGATGTTCACACTGTTGTTCTTGACGCCATTGTTCCACTACACTCCACTTGTGGTGCTCTCCGCTATTATAATGGCTGCCATGCTTGGCCTCATTGATTATGAAGCTGTCATCCACCTCTGGAAAGTAGACAAGGTGGACTGCATTGTGTGCCTAGGTGCATATGTTGGTGTTGTCTTTGGCAGTGTTGAGATTGGCCTAGTCATTGCAGTAAGTAGACACATATTTTCTTTTCTTCATCATAAGAAAAAAGTGTTGCTTAGACATTTCTGAATCATATATTGGTCATGCAGGTTACAGTTTCCATGCTAAGGGTGCTGCTATTTGTAGCTAGGCCAAGGACTTTTACTTTAGGCAACATTCCAAACTCATCGATTTACAGAAGCATTGATCAATACCCAGATGCAAACAACATTCCAGGAATTCTCATTCTTCAAATTGATGCACCCATCTATTTTGCCAATGCAAACTATTTAAGGGAAAGGTAAACTTGAAGTGCACAATTATGAAAAGAAATTTACGAAAAACATATTATCGTCAAGCATTGTAGAGTATTAACCTTTGCTTAAAATCTTGGTTCTCAGGATCTCAAGATGGATATATGAGGAGGAAGACAAGCTAAAATCTTCTGGGGAAACAAGCTTACACTATGTTATACTAGACCTTAGCAGTAAGTGATCATTCTGCAGCAGTCACAAATTGAAATTTATCTCCTGCACTGTCCTTTATAATTTCTCTGTTGCTAAAATTAAAATCAAATTACAGCTGTAGGCAGCATTGATACCAGTGGGATCAGCATGCTTGAAGAGACCAAGAAAAATGTTGACATAAAGGGTCTCAAGGTATGAAACTGCATTTCACTTTCTGACTCTTTCAAGCTTTTATAATGGACTATGGTTTACTGTTGTTGGGCAGTTTAGTTCATATATTTGTTTGATCATGTGCTTATATTTTATATTCTTCTCCTTCTTTCTTTTGATCTATCAGCTTGTATTAGCAAACCCTCGAAGCGAGGTGATTAAGAAGCTTGAGAAATCCAAGTTCATCGAGAAAATTGGTCAGGAATGGATCTATGTTACAGTGGGAGAGGCTGTATCAGGATGTAACTTCATGCTGCACACCTGCAAACCCAATCCAGGAGAAATAGAAGTAAACAGAAAAGATGACAATGTCTAATCTGTGATGATCAATCAAGGGGTGAAAGTTTTTGATACTAAAATGGGTCCGACCTCAATTATATGTGTGGCAGCCGCCTTTGACAGAAAGAGAACCGCTATATATCTAACATGTTTGATTGATCCACAAGTGGGAGAAAAGAGGGTTTCCTTGCAGATGAGGGCATAGCTAGGGAGATTATAAGAATTAAGCTTATGTATTATTATTATACACTAAATTGAGATTATGAAAAATGTAGATGATATTCGAGGCAAGTGGTTTGTAGAGATTTTAGTGGCTTGGTTTTCCTCTGTCCCCAGCCCCTCCTGTAATGTCTCTAACTAGAATCAATTGCTTCTCTCTAATGCTCCAACTGCTCTTCCTAATCCTTCTCATGTCTCAAATCAGGCATGGCAGGTACTTCTAAATAAAATAATTGGGTATTCGCATCGCAAGTAAAAGGAACAAATCCTGACATAGAAGTATAACATATTACAAACGTAACACACCATAAAATACAAGAAACAAGAAGCACCACAGATGCTAGTTGCTTTGGAATTATAACTGGAAAGTGATTTCGTTTGAAGCAAGTATCCCTTTTTGTCCATATCCTAGGTTTCAGATCTTCATAATGATTTTTGCATAAAGAAATGTCATAACATGGATTATGCATACATCAACAAAATTTGAACAATTGTGTAACTCACATTAGAATACTAAAATTCCATCCATACATATAGCATAATGGGCAGCAAGATATAACTTTCATGCATTAATAACAAAATAGATGACCTATTCAACAGTTACATTGCTGTTTAGAATTTTACAAAATAAACCGTCTGTAGCACCTAATTTCAAGTTTTCACAATATAAGCAACAGACAGAGAGTAGTTATTGGAAACAACCCAACTTAATTCAAGGGCCAAACTACTCATTACACTGGAAAAACAGGATAAACAACCTCACACTAAGGAATCTCTCGGTAAAATTCAACCACTCAAAACAAAAAGGCTTGAATTTTTTTAGAAGGAAACAGAACCTCGAGTAAATGCATGTTATGATTATGGAAAGCACCATCCGGCAAATTACCAGGGCGAAAGAAAACCTTGCAAAATGAGGCAAATGACTGTCACCAAGGCTGTATCTCTCGCTAAATGGGCCTGAGATTTTCCTCCAAAATGCAAATACAGGCATCTATGAATTGTACTGTTTGAATAGGCGCGGAATCAATTCGTGGGCACCGATGTCTAAATCCTCTGGTTCCCTGAATGAGGCACAAACATTTAGATTACCTAGCTCCTAAAGGAAATATAATACCAAATAAAAAAACTCTATTGTTGCTGTGATCACAGCAAGGTCTTGTATAATAGGTTATTTAGACAATATTAAGTGAGCAAGCTCACGGAGCCTGCTTGCCTGAAATTTTCCTTCCAGCATCTTACAAACATTAAAACATATAAAAACCCACTTCCTACTGGTATTTCCACATCCATATGCTTTCAAAGTTTCCATTTCTTCATTCTCTTAAAAGCAAAAGGGACCATATTTCTATGGCTTTGCACTTTAAAGAGAGAACACAATATTAGAACTAAAGCTTCAAGGTGGTAAGAAATGTAATCATCACATATAACCTAAGTACTGATGAAGCATTCTTGGTACTTTTAAAAATCAAGTTAAAAAAGTCATCCATAGTTACAAATTGACACTCCCTTAAAATTGCAAGAGAGAGAGAGAGAGAGAGGGAGAGACCTGCACAATGTCTGGCCTAGTTCACTAGAACTAGGAATAAACCACAGCTTTCGCTGGAAAGGGGTCTCAAACTGAACAAAGAAACCATCATGTTGCCCATGTTTCCATTTCCTTGATCCCTGACCTTTCCAAACCTGCAAAAAGTATTTGATGATTAAAACCTCTTTGTTAACTACAAATTCCTTTTATTCAATAAGTCATCACTCTGCCCTGAATTTAAATCATCTGCAAATTTAAGTTGAATTTATCACATTGGAGGACCAGTAACAGCTAGTGAAATCTGAAACAGATCAATCGACTATTTTCCTTTTCTTTTTTTTGAGAGAGACCAATAATAACTACTTAAACTGCCCAAAAGCACCATGCAAAAGCCTTTTAAGCACACAAGGCACGACTTGAAGTCTTGAACCCACGCCAGAGGTCAAACCTCCAAATATTAACTCAAATCTTGAACACAAACAAATACAATGCACGCAGGGATACAGAGACTTAGGCATGTGAGACACAACTTGAAGTTAAATGTACCTGTGGATAAGACATGATACTTTTGGGAGTCACCAAACAAGCTGCTCTGGAGAAAGAGTCCTCAGCATACTGCCTAAGAAATGAAAAACAACTGCCATGCGTATGGGGTGATTCAAAGGCCTGGAATAACGGGTAAGCATTGATTAGGTAAAAACAATTTCAGAATAATGGTTTCTGGCTCAAAAAACATATACTTAATATGAGGTAATAATCTGATGAGGTTGCAATAACTCATTTTATCTCAACAGCAAAGAAGGGGTCATAGAACCAAATACATTGAAATTATTTGTCAATCAATCAGAAAAGGGATATTTTGAAAAGTGAAAGATCTAAATTTAATACCTTATCAATATTCACAGCTGGAGCATATTTCTCGGTGTCTGTTTTTTCCTTATCTAGGAGAAAGTAAACTCTAGCCTCCACTTTAGAAGTTTCGTGCCATGATTTTATAGCTGTCTCCATTGTCTCAACAAGGAAAGAAAACATGTCTTCCCAACATTCTTCAGATCCACGCTTCCCAGACTGCAAAAGAGAAAGAGTGACTTAATCCTTCTTATTAGGACTGATTAAAATTTGAAACAATCCAAGCGCAGGTGATCCATTAAAGTCTCTATATAAGCTGCTGAGAAATTAATGAGTAATATCTTACCTGCATACACAGTTCGGGGAGTTAAGGAAACTTGATATATGAAAGTTGCAAGTCACACCATTCAGGCAAAGAAAGAAAAAGCAGATACAAACAAAGAATCACGTAGAAAAATGACTGAGAGATTATATTTCTCACTCAAGCACAAAGATAATATACGCCATATAAAATGCAGAATAATATGGAACAAAAGTCATAGAGAATCATGAATCCTTGATTGGCCAATACACTCACCATTTCAGATTTCAGTTTATCCAATTGTCTTGCCATATCAACATTGGATCTCATTTTCTCCACCTCCTGAGCACGTTTTTTATCTCTCGCCAACTGAGAAATCCTTTTTATCTTTCTTGATACTTCTGTGCTTTGTGAGTTATATTGCAAAGCTGTTTGGAAAGCATCTAAACCCTACAACATGTGATGAACAGTACAAATATCAGTAGCAGAAAACTAAAATCATGTGGTCTTGTCCAAAAGGCCTTCAACAACAATGGGAAGAGTGAAAGAACTTCTAGACATACATCATCATATTGTTCCATGGCCTCTAATATGCATCCTTTCCTGAAATATCCCTGTAGATGCATCAAAAAGGTTCTTTTAAAGGAAGAAATAATGAAAATCAAGATATTTTGCTTTCTAAAAGTAAAAGTTTGTTGAGAAGAAAAGGATTTTTTTAAATAAAAATAAAACAACAGTACCTTTTCCCACTGGGGGTTTAATTTAATTGTGGTCTCTGCATCAGCAAGGGCTTTGCTAAGCTTAACCAATTGCAAAAATGCCGCAGCACGGTTGCTGGCCAACAATGGAACATTAAAATGAAAGGAGATGAATCAGTGCAGCATGCATACAATGTTACATGGGAAAGTTCAGCCAAGACAGCTTGTTCCTTGAAAATTGTAATTGTTTATTACTACTATGTTACTTTTTATGAACAACCTTCCATGTTTGCATGAACATCCTTACATACCAGTGAGCAAGAGAAACAATATTAGCATATAAACAAAATAATGAAGAATATACATAAAGAAAGTTGACTGATTATCATTCTGCAATTGGGAAAGCAGCAGGCGCACCAACCCATTCACAAATCAGTCCTAGCTACCATACGCTTTCTCTACATTTTCTCACAGAGCAGCCCTTTGTTTTAATTAATGCTAAAAAGAATATGAATGCGGTAGCAATTGAAGCAGGAATTGTACATTGCAGACCCTGACACCAACTATAGGATTTGAAATAATGGAGCAGGTTTTATCCAAATCCATTACTTGGAAATAAAAAGGCCATAATCAGACTTTGACAGCCCGAATGTGGTACCAAAGTAGTTATTCTTGCCCCAACAAGTTTTTTTAATACAGTTATATCCCTTTTTATTCCTGATGGCCTTGCTTTCTTCTATAAACTTCAAATTACATAAGATCTCAGAATACTTTTCCACACAAATAAGCCAAAATCTAACCTTCTATAAGGAAACAGTACCATTTCTTAGCTCAAATATTCCAGAATGTAGATTTTTTTTATGCCACCGAAGTACAGGCAAAATAGGGCATCTATTCCAGCCTGTTGAAGCCACCATCATCTCATCTTAGTTCACTTAAAAAATTTATACCAAAAAAATATATATATAGAAAGAATATAAATCTATATTACCAAAGTGCCTGAATTTCTTCTGGTAAGGTGGAAAGGGAATTGTTTTTTTTGCATCTGAATACCATAACCATGGTTAAATCTAAATTACAAACAAGCTTGTATATCAACTCTGAACCTCATGTAACTTAGAAGTTCATACAAGCTACAAAATGCTGCCGTAGCCGTGGAGCAGAAAATAGGATAAAAGAATACTCATGCAGCCTAGGCATCATAATAAGCAATGTGCAAATTATGAAATGAAGATGTCAACTATCTCCTGGGAGCGTTCAAAAGGACACACATAAACAACGTGAACAATAGAAAAAGTTCATCTGTTTTTCTACATAAACGAAAGCACACAACTTTAAATTCCTACTTAATAAATTCATGACAAAACATGTCCATACCGAAATAATTAACAAAATAATTCAAATTCAATAAGAACCCAGGTGAATAAGTCAAGTAAACTGTGTCGCCAACCAATAAAAATGGCATTTTGATCCCATGTCAAATTTAACACTAGAAAACCAACAAATAAAACAACAATAAATTTTGAGGCGGTAAATATATGTACCTATAAAGAGTGGGGTTGTTAGGGTCTTGCTTGATGGCCTGAGTGTAGAGTGCAGCGGCTTTCAGATAGTTCCCTGCTTTGAAATGCTCATTTCCTTTATCTTTCAGCGACTCAACTCCACCTCCTACCGATGCGCCCGCCTTATCTGATCCTCCTTCTGCTTCCGCCATTCTTTTATGCTTTTACTGACTCTTACAGCTCACTAGGGTTTATCAGAGGGACAGAAAGAGAGAGAGCAACTCACTGCCGGTAAAGTTTCTGTCTCCTTCAATAAAACCTCCGGTTTCTTTCATACGTTTTTGAACTGCTGACCCAAGAAAACGTGATTCTGAGCCATGGTTTCGTTTCATCAGGACTTCAAAAGTGAAACATAGGTCGGGCCGCTTTATCCGGTTTATGTCTAATTGGATGGACAGGATTCTGAGAATTAAATGTATAGGCCCAAACATATTATCTCCTGTCTTAGGCCCAGCCAACGATCTGAACAAATGAAGAATGGGTCAGGATCCGATTCTTTTTTCTTACCAAGAAAACAAATTCTTTTTTCAGTTCATGCAAAGGAAAATTTACGCTACTTACATGGCCGGTCCATTGATTTAGGAGGTTCCGGGTAGAAATAAAAATTGAGATTCTAATCAACACTTACTTTATTTTTAACAAAAATTAAAATAAAAAGTTTCAAACTTAAGTGCTAAGTTTGTTAGTTTACGTAAAAGAGATCCACTATATGAAAAGTAAAGAAAAAGACCCAATTTTTTTTAGAATAAAGCCCAAAAAGCATCAATTACACATATAAAAGGTCTTTTTTGCTACTATAACTCTTTAGTTATAGGGTTTTATAAGAGGCCCCATTTTTTTAGGGCCCTGTATCGTCGCCCAATCCACACACATTGTGGGCCTGCCCTGGCTGCTTGTGTAATGAGAATTCAGAATTTAGGATCTGGAGTCTAGTCCAAGTCAAATTCAAATATGAAGGTTGTATTCGTGATCCATAATTTAGGTGTAGAGTTTTAGATTTGGATTTAGGGTTCAAAATCCGTACACATATTTATGATTAAGCGTTCAATGCTCACAACTCTCTCCATGAATTTATAATTCTGTCCTTTAAATTCTTAAGCAAAATGCTTTAGCAATATGAGATTTCAAATTTCAACTTCAGCCCAATTCTACTCCACTTTTCCTCATTCATTTAAAGCCATTTCATATTTAAGATAAGGCTGAGGTTGCTGAGCTAGTATTATTATTATTTATAGTTGATAGATTCAATAAAATGAGTTTAGTATTATTACATTCTAACTCCTCTTGAGTGCTGCTGTCTTTCCCTCTCTTTCCTTTATTTTATCTTATTTTTCTAACAATAGATTCTAGTTGGATTTTTTATTTGGATTTGGACTTTTCAATCATTGTTTGCTTACTACAAATTTTGGACTGAACCATGAAGCTATACTACGCCAACTCGTAGGAGAAAAGGCCATGTTTGGACAAGCCACTATCGACAGTGTAGAAATCAATGTATTGGTTTACCAGTTTAAACCACAAAGAAAATACTAAGACATAATCAACCACAGGCACGGTCCCATGAACATGTTAACTTGGGCTATAGCCTATAAATAGCCTATAAATAAAGGCAAACCCAAAGCTCAAAGGACGGACAATCAACACAGCTTTCTCTCATAAACTGACTTCACACTTGATTCAAGGGCGGAGCCAATTAAGGCCTAGGAGGGTCATATGACCCTTCTGACCCAATGGTAACAGTGTACAGATTATCTTATTGACCCTTCTGACCCAATGGTAACAGTGTACATATTACCTTATTTCCACTTTCAACATTTAAGTAAATGTCTTTGTCATTTTACTTTTATTTATTTTTATATTACTCCATTTACTTAAGTTTACAATGTAAATAAGGAAGTACCCCCCATTTGGATTCAAATAAAAATACTAGAAAATCAAATTCCCACCAAATCAAAATATGAAAAATCGGTTTTAGTGTAAAATACGATTTAGGCTAAAAATGATGGCTCATTAAGTCAATATATACTTCATACTAAATTCCCATAAAATCAAGTTTTCTTATTTGATGTGTGAGGAATAAAAGCCGCCAAAAATTATCTTCAGAAAATGATTATTCCAAAAACCCAATTTTCATACTTAGTCAATATTTTTACATAAAACAATTTTTCATGTATGATATGAATGCATGAAGGAACTAAGGTCAATCTAGGTAAAAAGCCTAATCCACTATAATGTTAAACCCTATTTGGTTTATGTTAAAACTTATTGAAAATTAGTTTATGGAGCTATGAACTAGCGTGATTTATATGATTTAATGTTTACTTTTATTTCTACAAAGACTATAGAAATTGTAAGTATACGTACCAAAAAAAATAATCATTAAATTTTAAGCTAATAACTTTAGCTAGCCCACCCGTTGAAAAATTCATGATTCCACCCTTGATGAAGCATATGGAAGTGGGTGGTAGAGCAACTGGTTTGACCTTCTACCACGTAAGTGTTTTTATTCATGTTCAGTTTAATTAGCAACATCTTCCAATATTGTCTTCAAACCCATTAAATATTTTTGGAACAACAACCATCAAAGTTTTCTTATATAATTGAACTTATTCTAAAATATTTATGTAGAAAAATAATGGATACTTAAGATTTTAGGTTATTAATCTATTATCTCATAGTTTTATTCTCATGGCACATCCTTGTATGCATTTTTCTTCTCCTCTAAACCATCATAGTCCAAGTCTGGTGGTGGTATGGCTTTTCCATTTATCTTGGCTAATAATGTTGACCCTCCTTGAGAGAATTCCTGGCTACGCCGCTGACTTGATTAATACTTGATCTCGTTGAAATCAATCAATTTTCCTTGTTTCAAGATATCCAGTCGACTACTCCTGAATTATCTTTTAGATTATTGCTCTGCCAACACTTGGTATCGATTCCTAGTTGCTAGGCTGGTTCATTCTTCTTTGCATTTACTTATCAGTTTATAGGTTTACTAGATGTATTCCATTAAAGTTCCAATTGGAATTGATTGAATCAAGAAGTCTTCAATCATATTTTAATTTTTGAAATATAAAATTAGTTTCTTTACAAAAACCAGCCCATCTAATATTAAACATTTTAATATTGTTGCTCGTTATATTTACTTGAACACCACTCTCCATACTATATTGCTACTGTAACATTGCTTTCCATCTAATATTAAACATTTTAAATGAGTCCCCCCCATCACTTACTGTCTTCTATGTTCAAAACTGAAGTTTAGTTTGCATGACATTAAGAAAATGTAAGGAAAACCTGTCTGTGTTGTTACATTGGAAGATGTAATACAATTTTACAGCAGAAAACATCATTTTTTAGGGGTCTGCAGGACTCAAGCCGCTTCCAGCAAACCATCATAGTGCTTTGTTTATAAAGACCTCTGTAGGAGTGGATTTTCGATGTGGGGTGTTCACAAAAGGCACCTCAAAAGCTAAGCCTACAGAGAAATCCATATTTATATTTTTATTGTTGGTGTGTATATTAAAAGCGTATAGCCGCGCGGCTATACTGCATAAATAGAATATCTTCAAAGTATAGCCGCGCGGCTATACCCTTTAATATGTATCTCTCTTTTTTAATCACTTTGATTAGTAGTTAGGTTTTACTTAGTGAATGTTAAAGGAAAAAAGAAAGATTGAATTACTATTTATTAAGTAACATAATTCATGAAGTTAATTAAAAAATTTAATACTAATTATTCACTAAATGAATAATAATTAAAATATAATTACTAACTTAACTAGTTAGATAAAGCAAATATATTATTTAATTACTAACAATAAACTTTTAAAAAAATTAATTAACCCAAATATCCTAAGTTTAGATTTATTTTTTGAAAAAGGACCTTTCCCGACAAACTTTCGTCGGCGCAGGTCAACAGACCTCTCCCGATGAAATTTCGTCGGCAGAGATTTATTCGTCGCGAAAAACCTTATCCGACAACCGTTTGCCGGCATAGGTCTGTGCCGACGAAATTTCGTCAGGAAAGGTGTTATGTTTATTTTATTTAAATTCTTAATTTTTGAAATATAAAATTAGTTTCTTTAATCTTCTTTTTTTGGCTAACCTCTTTAATTTAGTATATGTAATTAAGTAATATCTTATTAGCCTTAATATCTCCTATATCTATATATATATCTATATATATATATATATTACTTATTTTCATTTGGGTGCCTTAATTAAAGTTCTCCAAAGCCCAAGAGCCCCAAGGCCCAAGTCTTTGTTAATATAATTATTATTAATCAGCGCCAAATCCAAAGCCGAGCCTATAGCTAACCTAATTTAATGACAAAAGCATCAAAGTAAGATTAACAGGTGAAAACACTTAAAAATAAAAAAATATTAAAAAAATACCCCAAGTGTGCCCTCTCTGTGACTCGAACCCTGGACCCTGAAGTTAATAATTAAAACAAAAACCAACCCATCTAATATTAAACATTTAAATATTGTTGCTCGTTATATTTACTTGAAGACCACTCTCCATACTATATTGCTACTGTAACACTGCTTTCCATCTAATATTAAACATTTTAAATGAGTCCGCCCCATCACTTACTGTCTCCTATGTTCAAAACTGAAGTTTAGTTTGCACGACATTAAGAAAATGAAAGGAAAACCTATCTGTGTTGTTACATTGGAAGATGTAATACAATTTTACAGCAAAAAACATCATTTTTTAGGGGTCTGCAGGACTCAAGCCGCTTCCAGCAAACCATCATAGTGCTTTGTTTATAAAGACCTCTGTAGGAGTGGATTTTCGATATGGGGTGTTCACAAAAGGCACCTCAAAAGCTAAGCCTACAGAGAAATCCATATTTATATTTTTATTGTTGGTGTGTATATTAAAAGCGTATAGCCGCGCGGCTATACTGCATAAATAGAATATCTTCAAAGTATAGCCGCGCGGCTATACCCTTTAATATGTATCTCTCTTTTTTAATCACTTTGATTAGTAGTTAGGTTTTACTTAGTGAATGTTAAAGGAAAAAAGAAAGATTGAATTACTATTTATTAAGTAACATAATTCATGAAGTTAATTAAAAAATTTAATACTAATTATTCACTAAATGAATAATAATTAAAATATAATTACTAACTTAACTAGTTAGATAAAGCAAATATATTATTTAATTACTAACAATAAACTTTTAAAAAAATTAATTAACCAAAATATCCTAAGTTTAGATTTATTTTTTGAAAAAGGACCTTTCCCGACAAACTTTCGTCGGCGCAGGTCAACAGACCTCTCCCGACGAAATTTCGTCGGCAGAGATTTATTCGTCGCAAAAAATCTTATCCGACAACCGTTTGCCGGCATAGGTCTGTGCCGACGAAATTTCGTCAGGAAAGGTGTTATGTTTATTTTATTTAAATTCTTAATTTTTGAAATATAAAATTAGTTTTTTTAATCTTTTTTTTTTTGGCTAACCTCTTTAATTTAATATATGTAATTAAGTAATATCTTATTAGCCTTAATATCTCATATATATATATATATATTACTTATTTTCATTTGGGTGCCTTAATTAAAGTTCTCCAAAGCCCAAGAGCCCCAAGGCCCAAGTCTTTGTTAATATAATTATTATTAATCAGTGCCAAATCCAAAGCCGAGCCTATAGCCAAGCTAATTTAATGACAAAAGCATCAAAGTAAGATTAACAGGTGAAAACACTTAAAAATAAAAAAATATTAAAAAAATACCCCAAGTGTGCCCTCTCTGTGACTCGAACCCTGGACCCTGAAGTTAATAATTAAAACAAAAACAAACACATCTAATATTAAACATTTTAATATTGTTGCTTGTTATATTTACTTGAACACCACTCTCCATACTATATTGCTACTGTAACACTGCTTTCCATCTAATATTAAACATTTTAAATGAGTCCGCCCCATCACTTACTGTCTCCTATGTTCAAAACTGAAGTTTAGTTTGCATGACATTAATTAAATGTAAGGAAAACCTGTCTGTGTTGTTACATTGGAAGATGTAATACAATTTTACAGCAAAAAACATCATTTTTTAGGGATCTGCAGGACTCAAGCCGCTTCCAGCAAACCATCATAGTGCTTTGTTTATAAAGACCTCTGTAGGAGTGGATTTTCGATGTAGGGCGTTCACAAAAGGCACCTCAAAAGCTAAGCCTAAAGAGAAATCCATATTTATATTTTTATTGTTGGTGTATATATTAAAAGCGTATAGCCGCGCGGCTATAGTGCATAAATAGAATATCTTCAAAGTATAGCCGCCTGGCTATACCCTTTAATATGTATCTCTCTTTCGTCGGCAGAGATTTATTCGTCGCGAAAAACCTTATCCGACAACCGTTTGCCGGCATAGGTCTGTGCCGACGAAATTTCGTCAGGAAAGGTGTTATGTTTATTTTATTTAAATTCTTAATTTTTGAAATATAAAATTAGTTTCTTTAATATGTTTTTTTTGGCTACCCTCTTTAATTTAATATATGTAATTAAGTAATATCTTATTAGCCTTAATATCTCCTATATTTCAATATATATATATATATATATATATTACTTATTTTCATTTGGGTGCCTTAATTAAAGTTCTCCAAACCCCAAGAGCCCCAAGGCCCAAGTCTTTGTTAATATAATTATTATTAATCAGCGCCAAATCCAAAGCCGAGCCTATAGCCAAGCTAATTTAATGACAAAAGCATCAAAGTAAGATTAACAGGTGAAAACACTTAAAAATAAAAAAATATTAAAAAAATACCCCAAGTGTGCCCTCTTTGTGACTCGAACCCTGGACCCTGAAGTTAATAATTAAAACAAAAACCAACCCATCTAATATTAAACATTTTAATATTGTTGCTCGTTATATTTACTTGAACACCACTCTCCATACTATATTGCTACTGTAACACCGCTTTCCATCTAATATTAAACATTTTAAATGAGTCCGCCCCATCACTTACTGTCTCCTATGTTCAAAACTGAAGTTTAGTTTGCATGACATTAAGAAAATGTAAGGAAAACCTGTCTGTGTTGTTACATTGGAAGATGTAATACAATTTTACAGCAAAAAACATCATTTTTTAGGGGTCTGCAGGACTCAAGCCGCTTCCAGCAAACCATCATAGTGCTTTGTTTATAAAGACCTCTGTAGGAGTGGATTTTCGATGTGGGGTGTTCACAAAAGGCACCTCAAAAGCTAAGCCTACAGAGAAATCCATATTTATATTTTTATTGTTGGTGTGTATATTAAAAGCGTATAGCCGCGCGGCTATACTGCATAAATAGAATATCTTCAAAGTATAGCCGCGCGGCTATACCCTTTAATATGTATCTCTCTTTTTTAATCACTTTGATTAGTAGTTAGGTTTTACTTAGTGAATGTTAAAGGAAAAAAGAAAGATTGAATTACTATTTATTAAGTAACATAATTCATGAAGTTAATTAAAAAATTTAATACTAATTATTCACTAAATGAATAATAATTAAAATATAATTACTAACTTAACTAGTTAGATAAAGCAAATATATTATTTAATTACTAACAATAAACTTTTAAAAAAATTAATTAACCCAAATATCCTAAGTTTAGATTTATTTTTTGAAAAAGGACCTTTGCCGACAAACTTTCGTCGGCGCAGGTCAACAGACCTCTCCCGATGAAATTTCGTCTGCAGAGATTTATTCGTCGCGAAAAACCTTATCCGACAACCGTTTGCCGGCATAGATCTGTGCCGACGAAATTTCGTCAGGAAAGGTGTTATGTTTATTTTATTTAAATTCTTAATTTTTGAAATATAAAGTTAGTTTCTTTAATCTCTTTTTTTTGGCTAACCTCTTTAATTTAATATATGTAATTAAGTAATATCTTACTAGCCTTAATATCTCCTATATTTCAATATATATATATATATATATATATATATATATATATATATTACTTATTTTCGTTTGGGTGCCTTAATTAAAGTTCTCCAAAGCCCAAGAGCCCCAAGGCCCAAGTCTTTGTTAATATAATTATTATTAATCAGCGCCAAATCCAAAGTCGAGCCTATAGCCAAGCTAATTTAATGACAAAAGCATCAAAGTAAGATTAACAGGTGAAAACACTTAAAAATAAAAAAATATTAAAAAAATACCCCAAGTGTGCCCTCTCTGTGACTCGAACCCTGGACCCTGAAGTTAATAATTAAAACAAAAACCAACCCATCTAATATTAAACATTTTAATATTGTTGCTCGTTATATTTACTTGAACACCACTCTCCATACTATATTGCTACTGTAACACTGCTTTCCATCTAATATTAAACAGTTTAAATGAGTCCGCCCCATCACTTACTGTCTCCTATGTTCAAAACTGAAGTTTAGTTTGCATGACATTAAGAAAATGTAAGGAAAACCTGTCTGTGTTGTTACATTGGAAGATGTAATACAATTTTACAGCAAAAAACATCATTTTTTAGGGGTCTGCAGGACTCAAGCCGCTTCCAGCAAACCATCATAGTGCTTTGTTTATAAAGACCTCTGTAGGAGTGGATTTTCGATGTGGGGTGTTCACAAAAGGCACCTCAAAAGCTAAGCCTACAGAGAAATCCATATTTATATTTTTATTGTTGGTGTGTATATTAAAAGCGTATAGCCGCGCGGCTATACTGCATAAATAGAATATCTTCAAAGTATAGCCGCGCGGCTATACCCTTTAATATGTATCTCTCTTTTTTAATCACTTTGATTAGTGGTTAGGTTTTACTTAGTGAATGTTAAAGGAAAAAAGAAAAAAGAAAAAAGAAAAAAGAAAGATTGAATTACTATTTATTAAGTAACATAATTCATGAAGTTAATTAAAAAATTTAATACTAATTATTCACTAAATGAATAATAATTAAAATATAATTACTAACTTAACTAGTTAGATAAAGCAAATATATTATTTAATTACTAACAATAAAATTTTAAAAAAATTAATTAACCCAAATATCCTAATTTTAGATTTATTTTTTGAAAAAGGACCTTTCCTGACAAACTTTCGTCGGCGCAGGTCAACAGACCTCTCTCGACGAAATTTCGTCGGCAGAGGTTTATTCGTCGCGAAAAACCTTATCCGACAAACTTTTGACGGCATAGGTCTGTGCCGACGAAATTTCGTCGGGAAATACAAATTGGATCACTGCAAGGCATGTGATTTGGGCTTTAAAGCAAGTTCTTGTCAACTTGATCCAAAAGAGAAGAGGCTAGAACATTGTGTCCTGGTGTGCCTGATCCCATATATCTCTCCTCCTGAGGTGAACAATGAGAGAAAGAGATGACATTCCATGGTATTTGCTCTAATGATTTGGAGAGTGTAATTATAAACACTTAAACTTGAGGAAGAATTAAGGAATTATTTTCATGCATGTCGTTTTTACCCTCTTGTTGCTGTCAAAACTAATAAAACGTCAACACACCACCAACGCCAATTATAATTACTTTTGTTTCAACCATGCAATTAACTAGATTGAATTGATCGAAAGAACGCTTTCTAAGGAATATATATAGGAAAATGCTAGGAAGACCAACTTGGGATACCAACTTGTGTACCAACTCTCTAATAGAGCGTGTGACCCATTGTATTGGTGGGCTGCACTCCTATTAGAGAGTTGGTACACAAGTTGGTATCTCAAGTTGGTCTCTCTAGCATGACCCATATATATATGATTCTTGTTGAACTGGTAGATATACATACATATTTTTGACGGCATTTCTTCTATACTACGGTATTTCTTTTATAAAAAATAGTGCGGCTATACTATTTAATCAAAAGGAAACCAACGTGTAAGAAAATAGTATAGCTGCGACGTTGGTTTCCTTTTGATTAAATAGTATAGCCGGGCGGCTATACTTGGGTATTTTTTATTTTTAAAAAAATAGTATGGCCGCCCGGCTTTACTAGGGAATTTTTTATTTAAAAAATAGTATAGCCGCGCGGCTATACTTGTCACACGGCCCGTAAATAATATAGCCGCGCGGCGATACTTTTTAAATATATTATATTTACAGAGTATAGCCGCTAGGCTATACTATTTAAATATATTGTATTTTTATTCAATAATATGTGAAAATTATGTATATAATACATTAATTTTGTGTATTTTTAACAAATTTGTAAAAAAAACTTGTATTAAACATTAAAAATATGCACGTATGTGTATAATATGTGCATTGTATTTTTTTTGTACAGCCGAGGGGCTATACTGTGGTTTAAAAAAAATTAATAATATAGCCACACAGCTATAATCGTAATTAAAAAGAAAAACACCGCGCGGTTATATTATTTATTGAAAAAAATAAAAAAGACCCCCGATTTTCCGAGTAGGCCAAACTGACCCTTGAAGCTCGAAGCTTTTCTTTTCCCTCTAGCCTCCTTCTGCTTCCGCCATTCTTTTATGCCTTTACTGACTCTTACTGCTCACTAAGGTTTATGAGAGGGACAGAAAAGAGAGAGCAACTCACTGCAAGTAAAGCTACTGTTTAATTCAATAAAACTCTGTTTTCTTTATTATGTTTTTAGCTGCTGACCGAATAAAACGTGATTCTAAGCCATGGTTTCATTTCATGAGGACTTCAAAAGTGAAAAATGGGTCGGTCGTTTTTTCTAAGTCATGTATAAGTGGATCCAAAGGATTTCGAGAATTAATCGTATCGGCCCAAAAATATTATCTCTTGTCGTAGGCCTAGCCTACAACACATACTATGTCAGAATCTGAACCAATGAAGAATCGGTTCGCATACATGAGCTTAGCCAAGTTGGCTAGAGTAGATATGCTCCCACTCTGCACCCGAGTTCGAATCTCCCTCCCCGTAGTTTATATTAGATTAACGTAGATTATCGTTTGTATAAAAAGATAATAATAAATGAGTCATGGTCGGATTTCTTTTTCTTACCAAGAAAACAAATTCTTAAGTTTCAGTTCATTCAAAGGAAAATGTAAACTACTTATGTAACGAGAGTTCAGGGTTTAGGGTCCAGAGTCTAGTCGAAGTCGAATTCAAATATGAAGTGTGTTCGTGATCCATAATTTAGGTGTAGACTTTTGGATTTGGATTCAGGGTTCAAAATCCGAATACATTTTTAGGATTAAGCGTTCAATGCACACAACTCTCTCCATGAATTTATAATTCTCACCTTAAATTCTTAAGCAAAATGCTTTAGCAATATGAAATTTCAAATTTCATCTTCACCCCAATTCTACTCCACTTTTCCTCATTCATTTAAAGCCATTTCATATTTAAGATAAGGCTGAGGTTGCTGAGCTAGTATTATTATTATTATAATATTTTATAGTTGATAGATTCAATAAAATGAGTTTAGTATCGTTACATTCTAACTCCTCTAAGTGCTGCTGTCTTTCCCAATCTTTCCTTTATTTTATCTTATTTTTCTAACAATTGATTCGAAAATGATATACTAATACAAGTATGATCCTATTTTTTGCTAACTTATTGTCGGTTGAGGTGGTTAATTAGGGCATCAGATTGGGCTATAGCTTTATGGTTGGCTTTTTTATTTGGATTTGGACTTTTCAATTATTGTTTGCTTAATACAGATTTTGGTTTGTGTGTTGGTATTTGACTTGGATTATCTTTCCCTCTCCTCAACAATTTTCCACATGCAAGTTGGGGTTTAATTTAATCAAAATTTCAATATCACAAGCAAATCCAACCCCAAAAGAAAAGAAGATAAAAATGAAGCATGCTTGAATGGACTTTGCAACCTACACACACTTTCTCTTCCTTTAAATACCTGCTCTGCCGTGTGTGTGACTTTGATATCTGCCTCCTCAAGGCTTTACACAGACATAGTCTTTGTTTTAGCAATCCAGTCCACTGTCTGAGCATATCAGTAAAATATAGACCTTTGAAAAACTGCAAATATATATATATCAAATCTGTTGAACAATTCTCCATGTACTTTTGAGTAAACATATTAATTTTAAAGCCGGGCTGGTAAAAACCGTGTGTTTGGTAGCATCTGTTGCCAATTTCATGCCAACCCTCTTCTTTAGACTCCCTACAAGAAACAAAATTAACATCTCTATCCTTTGCCATGCATATGCCAGTGCATTGCATGAATTGATAGAACATTCTTGTTACCTACTAATTGACCAATTGTAAGTCAATTAATCCAAATTCAAAAAGCCCTTCTGTGCTACCCCAACAAGATAATAATATATTTACCTAGAGTGAGATACAAGTCAAGACCACTTCTCAAAATCCATATATATAAACTTCAATCCCTATCCTTGAACATCACACAACAGATAAGGACATTTCTGTGGCTATGCTCTCAAAAATGAAAAACCCAAGTCTCACTTTGTCCCTCGGTGTCATCTTCTCTATCATCTTCCTCTTCAAACCCTCTCACCAAGTCTCCAACCCCAGACTTCTACAGGCTTACGCAGCACTCCAAGCATGGAAACATGTCATCACCTCTGACCCCAACAACTTCACTGCCAATTGGTGCGGCCTGCAAGTTTGTAACTACACCGGAGTCTACTGTGCACCAGCCCTGGATGACCCTCACACCATCACGGTGGCTGGCATTGACCTTAACCATGCCAACGTAGCCGGTTCCTTGCCTGAAGAACTTGGCCTCTTAACTGATCTAGCCATTTTCCACATCAACTCTAACCGCTTCTGCGGCACCGTTCCTTATAGCTTTCGTTACCTTCGCCTTCTTCACGAATTCGATATTAGTAACAATCAATTCACAGGCCAATTTCCTTCATCTGTTCTTTACATTCCATCACTCAAATACTTAGATGTCAGATACAACAATTTTCATGGTGAAGTTCCCTCTGCCCTTTTCAATTTAAAACTAGATGCATTGTTCCTTAACAATAACAGGTTTCAATTTTCATTGCCTCAAAACATTGGCAACTCCTCACTCTCTGTGATTGTCTTGGCAAATAATGACCTCAAGGGTTGCATTCCTTCAAGCTTGGCGAATTTGAAGGACACATTGAACGAAGTTATACTCATAAACAGTGGACTAAGAGGGTGTCTGCCATCAAATTTAGGGTTGTTGGACAAAGTGAGAGTGTTTGATATAAGCAAGAATAAGCTGGTGGGTGCATTGCCTGAATCTATGGGTGGGATGAAGAATTTGGAGCAGCTAAATGTGGCACAGAACAAATTGTCAGGGGAGGTTCCTGCTAGCATATGCTCGTTGACTAAGTTGGAGAACTTCACATACTCATATAACTATTTCTGTGGTGAACCACCAATATGCATCAAGTTGCCAGAACAAGATGATAGGAAGAATTGTATTGCATATAGGCCATTGCAGCGATCACCACAGGAATGTGCCACATTTTATGCCCATTTGGTCAATTGTGATGCCTTTGGGTGCACACCAAGAAGTCCACCGCCACCCTCGCCGCCTCCACCTCCGCCTCATGTGGCATCTCATTATCCATGATCAACTGAGAATTACGATTTTTTTTCTTTAATCTGTCTCCTTGTTGAAATTATATTTGAGGGCTTGTTGTAAATCCAAAACAAATATTTCAATCAATTTGCTCTTTTGACTCTCTTGTTATATGAAATTTGACGCACGACTGATGTTTTCTATATATTAAAAATAGTCATAAATGACTTCAAAACTTTAGTGTATGTCATGTTTTGGTATCAATTTGTTGCTTTGGACCTCAAACATTGAACGCACACTCTCAGACTCAAAACACAAACTACAGACCCCGAACCCATACTAGGGTCTTGGATCTGACTTCAAAGTTGATCCAAATTGTTTTTTCTTTTGGTTACAATGAAAGAAAATCGAACCTTTTGACCTAACCTAATCATAATTCATTTTCTCACCCACTCACTTTTAAATAATAATAATAATAAAAAAATTTGCCAACAAACAAGAGGATCAGTTTTACTCCTCTTATAAGTATGTAACAACTTAAGTGAGCGTAACATAATTTTTTTCCTTTACCTAACCGATATTGGGGGAAGAGGGATTCGAACACATGACATCGTGTCCCATTATAACAACGTAATAGGGTTTGGGTAAGAGCCAGAGCCCAGAACTTAGGCCTTTTCTTGGGCTTTCTCATATAAGGCCCAATCATAACTTGAGCCGTCATATTATTTTAACAAATTACAAAATCTGGCCCAACTATAACCTGAGCCCAGCTCAGTAAGGGCAAGACCTATCCAATTTATATAAGAGAGGGCTAGGGTTTTTGTGTCATCGAAAAGGGTTTGCTCTCACAGCCGTTTCGACTCTCACTTCGTCTGTCTCGCAGGTCACCCTTGAGCTCTTCAGCTCTTCCAAGCTCCAACCATGGCCGTTGGGTACTTTCTCCATACTTTGCATGCGTATATTCAGCTGTTAAATTGCTAAACGGGTCACTGACACATTGAGCTTTGTTTGACACAGGAAGAACAAGAGGATTTCCAAGTCCAAGAAAGGAGGAAAGAAGAAAGCGTAAGCTCATTTTTTTAAATCTACGCTTGATTTACTACAGATCTGGGTTTCTTTTGTGTAGTTTTGTTTTCAGTTTTCATTTCATACAATTTGGTTTATACGTATTAGTTTTGCTTCAATATTGATTTATTCATTTGTATTTGTTTGTTAAAAATACAGGGCTGATCCGTTTGCCAAGAAGGATTGGTATGATATCAAGGCCCCTTCATTGTTCCAGAACAAGAATGTGGGTAAAACCCTCGTCTCCCGTACTCAGGGTACCAAGGTATTATTTCTATCTGTATGTATATATATATATATATTTGGGTTCATTTTTGTTTTAGTTTTTGAGTAGTTGTGTTTTCGTGATTTGTGGTATACGCTGGAAGTAGTTGTGGGATTAGCCTAATTCTAATTTATCTTGAGAAGATAGATTTAGTCTCATCTATGTCTGTAGAGTTGCGTGCATCTGGCTTCACTGGATCAGGTTGTGGTTAGGCTGCTGTTGATTAGATTGTGGTTATTGCTGAACCATAATCTGTGAACTTGTTATCTACTGGTTTTGAATGTATGGATTGCATCTGTTCAGAGTTTTAGGATTACCCTGTTATCTGTTTGTTTGGAAAACGGGGATTCATGAAAAATGGGTTTTTTGTTAGCATTGTTCAGATGTATTTTAGCGTGAAGTTGAGCCATTGTTGCATTTGTTTCTGAGTTAAACACTTCATTGGAATTTTAATGCCAGCTCTAATGTTTGGAGTACCTTTTTTTCTTGTTAGTTTGAGATATTTTCCCCAGTTCTGAGTTTAAAACTTTTTATTTACTCCATTCTGTTCTGGAATTTAAAGCTGGATATTTGAATTTGACATCATTGCTTTTAGCACTATTGTTGTTGCATACGACATGCAAAATTGTAAAGCTATTATATAGTCAATTCATCTTTCTTCATGCACACTTGTAAAGCAATTATTGTTGAGCATAAGAACATTTCTTTTTGACATAAGAACACTTCTTTTTGACATAAGAAGACTCTCCACATATCTTTAATTGTTCACATAATTCATACTCTTAACAAGTGTTGGGATTTTAACAGATTGCTTCGGAAGGACTCAAACATAGAGTCTTTGAGGTATCGCTTGCTGACCTTCAGGGTGATGAGGAACATGCTTACAGAAAGATGCGATTGAGAGCTGAAGATGTCCAAGGGAGGAACGTTCTTACAAATTTCTGGGTAAGAAAATTATAATGTCCATATGTTTTTTTATTTTAATGATTTCTAATATAAATTTATTTCCACCTCTACTGATGTTTTATTGGATTATTCAGGGAATGAACTTCACAACTGACAAGTTGAGGTCATTGGTGAGGAAATGGCAAACTTTAATTGAAGCTCATGTGGATGTGAAGACCACAGACAACTACACTCTCAGGTTGTTCTGCATTGGCTTCACCAAGAGACGTCCAAATCAGGTCAAGAGGACCTGTTATGCACAATCTAGCCAGATTAGACAGGTAATATTGACTTTAGGGTTTACATGTTTATATTAGAAATATTACCATGAAATGTATGTTTTTAGTCATAGTTGGAAGTCTTTGTTTAGCTGTAACATGATGTAATGCTGCATTGATTCTGTCAGATCCGCCGTAAGATGAGGGAGATCATGGTCGCCCAGGCGACATCTAGTGATCTAAAGGACTTGGTTCGCAAGTTCATTGCTGAGAGTATCGGTAAAGAGATTGAGAAGGCAACCATGAGCATCTATCCATTGCAAAATGTCTTCATCCGGAAAGTCAAGATCTTGAAAGCACCGAAGTTTGATCTTACCAAGCTAATGGAGGTATGCCCTTTTTCTGTTTTAGCATGCAGAGTTGACTGACAGTGCAAACGGTTTTTTTATTTATTGGGCATTTGTAACATTATTAAGATATAAATGAGTCCTCCTGACTATAGTACTTTTGGAATACTCGAGCTTTTCTGTCATTATTATATTCATTCTGAGGATTAGGAGTTCAGTAATAGTTTGAAACCCTTCATTCCCTGACATCTGCTTTATATCAATCATTATTGGTGGCATTTTTGCATCATGATCTGTCACACGCTAATGCATTTTGACAGTAGCTGGATATTGATGAAGTAAAATGGACTTTGTATCTGTAGGTCCATGGTGGTAATGAAGATGTTGGTCAGAAGGTTGAAAGACCTGCTGAAGAAGCAGTGACTGAGCCCCCACCAGAAATCGTTGGAGCTTAAAAACAGCCTTTGTTCATTTTCTTCTATTTTAGAGTTGCTCGATTTATGTTTTGTGAACTTGAAGACCGTATTACTTGCTGCTTGTTATGTTCTAGCTGTGAGGAAAAGAAAGTTGCTTGACCGAAATTTTGTGCTTTAATCCAAATACTAAGTTTTTATTATATTTAATCCGAGATTATCTTTGAATCCTGCATTTTACATTCACTATTATATTATTCCTATTACATCTACCATGTAATGTGTACCAAAAGTACAGGTCAAATAGCATCACTCCGCATGTTGTTTCATAAAAGGTTTTTTGCCTTTATTCAATCGGTACAATTAAAGTGGACTGGCAAAACATGCAGAAAGGCTGAACGGGATATGTGTTTTGATCCTTTCCCTATGTCAGTTCGAGTGTTGGGAAACTATTTTGCAGCTTCACCAATTTTGAAGGCAGTCGCCGATTTCAGAGTCCTGATTTACGGAAAAAGACAAAAGACATTGGCTGCCTGAGGCACTCCCACGTTGTCTGAGTGATGCTCCATGAAATGAAATACAAGAAGGGTGTTGGTGTTGCTTCATGACCAGGCCCCACAACTTAAGGCCTCGAGCATCGCCCCCAAGGTCTAAGGTAGCTCCCAACTCAAGGGGCAATGGGCATTACTTTCATATCAGTGATTTTTTTTTAAAATACAAGTGATATAATATCGTGAGAGGATTTGGATTCAAACTTAGATGCAATGAGGGTGGGCTCACTGGGCGAGGCAATGGTGATATTTTGTAGACTTTGGCAGAAGGGTTTCTCTAAATATTTTAGAGTGGATAAGTGGGTAGGTGAGGTGAGTACTTCGGGTTAATAATGTTACTCTTTATAAATAAGGTGTTGTTTCAAAGAGTTGGAGCATTTGTCTCTCCCTGATTGTCGTTGCCAATATATGATCGGTTGAATTGAATTATGCAAACAGAATCACCACTATAAAAAATAATAATAATTTGGTAAAAAAGATATGTATAGAAATCTGAAATTGAGGATCATTAAGCATTACATCCATTAAATTCCTGCTTCAGATGTTATACCACACCCAAGAAGGTCTTGGTTCAAAATCCGGTTAATATTCAACTCTATCCATTTCCCATCTTATTGGAAAACATGAATTGAAGAAAAAAAAGAAGCTTGTATTATTTTGAGTTTCTCCAGTTTATTATGAGATGAAAAGCAGAAGGAAGCATCTTATTTTGATTAGATCAAGCCTAAATCTTACAGAGAATCTGAGCTAATACAGTTCAGTTTTCACCAACTAATCCAGGAAATGATTCGCTTAAGGTAATAATATTAGGACCATTTCATGGAATGAAAACTTAAAAGCCAATAAAATATGCTTCCCTCTAAAGTGGTTACTTCCTCAGTCTCCATTTGTGGAGGGTCTCATACACCCACACACACGAGCCTTCTTGCGCCTCTCACTACTTCTGCCACTGTAAATAAAATCCTTCAGGAGAACACCTGTTCTACTTACGTAAAATCCGTTCCTCCCTTTGTTTTTGTTTTCATCCTCCAATTTCAGCAAAATATAGTGAATGTTCTGTAACTCAAACTGCAACCTTCCAATCTTCTCAGACCCTTTACTTGCCTGTTCGAGTATTCTCTCTCTCCGGACATTTCCAGCCTCCTCCAACTCCATGGACGTCTGCTCGTTCAACGGAGACTCTTCGATATTCTTTTTCAATTGATCATTTATTTCTGCTAGCTGCACAACTGCCTCCTCAACTTCATGCAAGTGTGTCTTGACTGTTTCATATTCAGTGCCATTTGCCTTTCTACCCTTCTTGTTTGTCTCCATCTTCTTATTCAAATCTTGAGCAATTGTTTGCAGACTTGTCAGTTTCTGAGCATCAGAAGCAAGTCTCTCCAATATCTTTTCCTTCTTGCCTTCATGACTCGGCCCTTGAATATCAAGGGACACCTCCAGCTTGTCAATGCCCAACTCCTTCTCAACCTGAACTTCCGAAGAAGAATTTTGAATGATCTGCTGCGAATCTGCAAACCGATGGTAAGCCACATCTTCCCTTGGTGCAGATTTCTGATTTTCTATCTCACTGGTCACTGGATCCTGACGGCAGTGTTGTTCAGCAGTTTCCCATAACTCAAGCATTTGATCATCCGCCCCACCATTCTCTCTCCTGCTTCTTCCATAAAATGAACAATCTGAAACATGATCAAGTGGAATATCTTTCATCGAAGTCCCATTATCAGATTTCATCCTCTGCAACTTGAGATTTTCATCAGTAAACTCATTCACAAGTTTCAGCTCTTCACTTTTACTGCCTTTTCCTTGAAGTGAGGTACCTTTCAATTTTAGCTCTTCGATCTCCACAGAAACCTCCACTTTGATGTTGCTGTTTTTTGTACTTTCCTGAGTTGCAAGCCTTTCCATTTCTTCCACCATTGCCTTTTCAACTGCTTCAATTGCAAGCCTTTCCATTTCTTCTACAAACACCTTTTCAACTTCTTTGATCATAGTCTGCATTTTTTCCAATTCTGAAATTCCGTCTGGTATCAATGTGCTTCGATCTTCTCTGGAATCCTGACAGCTCTTTTGATGTAGATAATTTTGTGGTTCAATATCCTAGAAGTAAAAAGCAAATTAGAAGAAAGAAGAAGAGCAGCAGCTAGCAATGGCGATGGTCAGAATGGTGCAATCAGACACAAGCATGTTAATTAAGTCTTAGGTTTTAGCACTAAGACTTCAATTATGCACACAAAAACTACATGTCACAGTCGAGAAAATCAAGACTTCAAGACAACTTGCAGACTTGTTTTCTCAAATATGTTTCTGTTGCGAAGGCCTTTGCCAGAACAAGAATGTTTTAAGTTTAATATAAACACGACTCTCAGAACTAACTGGAATTTCATGTGAACTTATGATAGCAGTTAGATACACATTTCCTCCATGCCAATGGCCAAAAACACACACTAAACAGATACACTTCTATGTTCTTGAAGGTTCCCTTGAAATTCAAGCCAATTAATTTGGGTTTATGCTGTCAAAACCAAAAATGGAGCAACTACCTAGCTCAGATTGTAACTTCTGAATCATCATGATCATTAATGTTTCTCAAAAGAGGGAAAATATTACCTTATATTGTTGATTGCTTTCCACAAGAAGCTTTGTTCTAAGAACGGCATTGTGCTGAAGAGATGCTACATTCTCTCTCAATGAGGCTACAACAGGAACATATGCAGACAGCTGGGCCATCAGTCCTCCAACTTCACCTTCCAAGGAGCTAACTCTTTCTTTCATTTGTTCAACCTCCACACCTTTTGTAGCACTTTCATCTTTAAGACTCTCACAAACTTCAGAAAGCTCATTAACTTTATTTTCAAGAAAAACTTCACGGACAGCAGAAACTTGAAAATCAAAATAGAATGTTGCAGCCTCAGCCTCCCAGAGTTCAAAGTCATTGCTTCTTTCTTGCAGCTCTGAATTCAAATTCTCTTCTCTAATTCTATGTTCTTCAATTACTTCACTTAAGATGCCCACTTCAATCTCCAGAGTTCCATTTGCTTTGTGAAGGCTATCAATTTCATTTTTCTGATTTGAGTTATCTTTCGATAGTTCCAGAATCTGCTTCTCACAATTTTCTCTCAGTAGTTTTGAATCTTCATTTTCCATCCTCAGTTCCTGAACGGTTCTGCACAATTCCACATTCAAGTCCCCAGTCTTTCTAAGCTTCTCTTCAACTTCTGAGAGCTCCATGGTTTTCTGTTTCAGAGAATTCATTCCAGCTAATATTTGATGGCTTAGCTGAGCTTTTGAGTCCTTGGCTTCACACAGATCCTTGTCCAACAATTGGACTGTCTCATTCAGATGTAGATTTTCTATTTCTTTTTCAATTGCTTTACACAAGATTTCATTCTCCAGAATTTCATTCGCTTCACGAAGGCCAACGATTTCCTTTTTCTGATTTGTGCTACCTTCAGATAGTTCAAGAATCTGCTTCTCACAATTTTCTCTCACAATTTTTGATTCTTCATATTCCATCTTCAGTTCCTGAAATGTTCTACATAATTGCAGATTCAATTCCTCTGTCTTTTCAAGCTTCTCTTCTGCCTCTGAGAGCTTCATGGTTTTCTGTTTCAGATAATCCCTTCCAACTGCAATTTGATAGCTTAGTTGACCATTTAAGTCGTTGGCTTCACTCAGTTCTTTGTCCAACAAGTGGACCGTCTCATTCAGATGTAGATTTTCTACTTCTTTCATCACTAAATTCTCCCCCAATATTCCAACAGCCTCTATAAGGTCATTGTTAATTACAAAGAGGGTGTTGAGATCTTCAGCAAGTGCCTTTAGTTCCGCAGCTTTTTCAATTGTGAAGCTCTCTAAAACCAAAGAGAGGTTGCTGAAAGCTAGTGCTTCATGGAAATTAACACTATTCTCCTCTTCAAGCATTTGCTTTTCCTCTTTCAGGTCCAAAACTTTCTTAAGCAAAGATCTTCTCTCTTCAAGCACCTTGGAGTTCTCATTGTGCAAAACCACATAAGCATCCTGAAAATTTTCCAGCTTAGCTTGAAGCGTTTGCAATTGAGCCTCTAATGTTTCCTCCTTGTGCTCTTTCCTGGTGACTTCCAACCTCAGCTGCCTTGTCATCTCTAGAAGCTCATGCTTCTCTTTTTGTAGCGTAGAACAACGGTCTACGATAATCTCATACTCGTGCTCGAAGAGTTGTTTTGCTAATTCTATATCTGCACCCTCTAATCTCATCTCCTCAAGTAAAGTTAGGAGCACTGACTTCTCAACCAGCAACTGTTGTTCCTCATCCTTGCTCCTAAACAAAGAAGTTTTCAAGTCCTTAATAGTATTCAAAATGTGCAGCACAGGTACTTGGTCTTGTGCACTCTTATTTTCATGGCTATCTGGTTCAGTTTGAAGAGCCCTGAACACTTGACGAATTCCCAGCCTTAACTTTTCGATTTCTCCCACCAAGAATTCTTCTTCCACCTGTAGCTCAAGATTTTCATTCTCCAATTCTGCGATCAGCTTATCAGAAAATTTGGATGCCTCAACATGTCTCTGACTCTCAATTAATAATGAAAAATTCTTCTCTTCCAGATCTTCTATAAACTTCTGAAGGACAAAGATCTCAATCTGGGCATTTAGAGCTTTATCTAGTTCTTCTTCAAATTCTTTCTTTCCCAGCCTTCTTTCTTCCTGCATGACATGGAAATTGTTTTCCAAACCTGCTAACCGAGCCTCACTTGACCGTATATAACTTGCACGCTCTCGTTTTTCTGCATGAAGGGAACCCCATAGTTCCTCTACAACATTAAGTGTGGAGCCTTTCTCCTTCTCCAGCTTAGAATATTTTTTCTCTAATTTTGTGAACCGCTTTTCCAGGTTTCGCAGTCTCTGTTCAACATCTTTTAACTGAAATACAAGGGTGCCTCTCTCATTAAGAAGATTGCACTTCTCATTATTGAGTAACTGGCACAACTCTTCCAAGCTCTTTGATCTTGCTCTCAACCGTTCAAGCTCAATATTTGCCCCAGAGAGGGAATTTTCCAGCAAGGTGTTCTTCTCAAAAAGCTTCTGCATATTCTGAGTGATAATTTGTAACTGAGAAAGCAGGATAGCTTTCTCAGCAACAAGAATGGATTTTTCTCCCTGGAGAAACTGGCAAGACTCTTGCAATTCTTTGACCTTCTCTCTCAAACCCTCCAACTCACCATTCAACCCCAACAGCGAACTCTCCAGAACGGCATTCTCCTTTGAAAGTTTACCCATATCCTTCAATTTCTCATAAAGAAGTTCTCTCTCTTCTCTGTCCCTTGTGCAGATATCTTTTAGCTTTGCCTTTTCATTTTGCAAGTCTTTCACAGATGACTCAAAGCATTCAGGATTTAAACCTGCTGATTCCACCTGCTCCACCATAGCATGGTATCTTCTGTTCAATCCCTTAATTTCCTCCTCCAAATCGAATATATGTTGCTGGAGGGCATTGCTTTGGTCTGATTTTAGCGCAACCTCCTGTTCAAGTTTCTCTTTCATCTCTTTGATGTTAAATATTTCATCTTGAAGATTCTTTATCGAGATAGTGCAAGAAAAATTCAATTCACTTAAGCTCTTATTTTCCTCCTTAACCTGCTGGATATCATCCTCCATACCTTGTTTGCGTATCTCCAATTCCTTCAACATTTGAAGGCCATTTTTGAACTCCAGTGCTAAAGCTTTCTGTGCCTCTTGAGATTGGGAGTGCAACTTCTTTAGAGCTTGGAGAGTGGCTTCAGCTTGCACAAACCGCAAGTGCTCCTCTTGCATCAAAATCTGAAATTTCTCCATCTCTTCATTCTTCTCTGAAAGTTCTTGATCTTTACTTGTAATCTTCTTCAGCAGACTGTCCGCCTCTAACCGCAGAGACTGATTTGATCTCTCCAAGAGAACGCATTGTTCTTCGGCACTCTTTAAGTTTGCTGCCCCTGTCAAAATTTCGCTTTTCAGTCGTTCAGCATCTGCTTGAGCATGAGAAATTTCACTTTCCATCTTAGAAATTGTATCCATGCACTGCTTGTATTGAAGAGCTGCAGCTTCTTTCTCTTCCTTCAGTATAGCCAGAGATTCCTTCAGAGATTTGATTTCACCTTCAGCTCTTTCAATTTGTTCATTAAGCATTCTGGAATTTTCCTCAGAAACTGAGATTTTAGTCTCCAGAACAGATATCTGCTCAAGACATTGCTTGTACTGAAGAAAAAAACCTTCCTTTTCAGCCTCTAGTGTAGAAAGTTCTTGCTTGAGATTTTGAGCTTCAGTTTCTGCTTTAATAGCTCGCTCATTAAGTCCTTTTGCGTCCCTTTGGGCAAAAGATAACATGCTCTCCAGGCTAGATATCCTTTCCAAACAACGATTGTACTGAAGAAGACCAGCATCCCTCTCCGCTTCTAATTCCACAAGAGTTTCCTTCAATATTGTAGTTTCAATATCAGCTTTGCTCACTCGTTCATCGAGCCCTCCAACAGCCATTTGTGCATCATTTAGTTCTCTCCCCAGTTTAGATAACTTCTCCAAACTCTGCTCGTACTGAAGAAGGACTGCGTCTTTTTCAGCTTGTATCTCATGTAGAGTTTTCTTTAAGGTTTGAACTTCAGTTTCAGCTTTTGCAGCACGCTCAGATTGAGAAAGAACCTGGGTCTTGAGACTCTGGTTCTCACTTGTTAACTGAGAGTACCCACTTTGCAACTTTTGTTTGCTCTCTTCTGCTTCTTGGAAACTTAAGCCTTCTCCCATCCTTCCCTCTGCAACCTTTAAATTATTTGGCACTTCTCCTGGATTGAACATCTCATTGACCTGTTTCAGACCTCTTTTGCTTATTCCTGATTCAGAGTCTACTGAACCCCTTTTCAAAGCTTGTAAGTTAGTTGATGAGAGTCCCAGTGCATCCTTATGCAAGTCATCTGCGTCAAATAAGGCACGAACTGGATGTGGAATTTCTGGTGTATGAGGTTCAACGTCTGGGCCAGAAGAGCCTGAGGGTGATTCATCTGCCAATACATAAGGTACTTGGTTGGGAAATGCTTCTGCCATGGTTCGATGAGCCTGGCGCAGCTCCACAGTTGCATGATCATACCTCTCTGCTAACGCACGATAAGCTCGATAGAATTCCTCAACCAGTTTCATGAGCTCTGGGCGTTTTTTGTAGTACATTTCTGCCCTCCTTGCAAAAGAATCTGCATCTTCTTCAATGAGCTTGATCATTGCTTTGACTTTGGCATCCATGTCTGCAAAATAAGATTTAGGGTTGATTAAGAATGTAGCCTGAAAATTCCGAAGACATCCATATGCAAAAACATGCTCAAGTGCAAATGCTGAGGAGATAAAACGAAATCCAACAGACAAGTATTATTTGATTAAGCAACTATACAATCTCTTTAAAATTTCAAGGAATTCCAGGTTGAGAGCAACTTTCTAGCAAGAATTTGGATCGATATAACTCTTTAATTAGTAGCAAATATGAACTGCATGTTATCATTCTTATGTTTCTGACACCATTTTAGATGGTTCATGCTTGGACCATTAACTTCTTGTACTTCTAAAGCCGACACATTTCCCATTCCTACAATGAAAATGAGAAGATATTTGTATTGCTTCTTTTTTTAGACTTCTTCACACACGAAAGCATATTCATCAGAAAGACCCCTCTGGTTTGGAATATACACAGCAGCATAAAAAAAATGATCAAGGTCCAGAGGTGAAGCCTTTAAGGGTGACCAAACTAGTGTTTGTAGTTCAGATATATAATTTTTTTTAAATATTCCTTATCTACCATGACCTGAAAATTCCTTTTAAAACATATTGCATATACTTGACATTGTATCATCCTAACATCATACATCACAAAACTTGAGATCCACCATATCTTGTTTCCATTCATTTTTGGTTTAGCTGAACACAATCTAGTTTCATGTTCAAATTAACATGGATGATCTTGATCGTAGTTTGACGAAAAGTGACAAGTCATGAAAAAATTATACATAGGCATATCACCTATGTAGGCCAGACAGATCCTAACCAGGCGTGTGAACACAGCTGGCCACATATAGAATGGTTTATAAAATAAAAATTGAAGATAATCATAAATGGTTTTCAGTACTTAGTGTTAGTTCTATCTATTCTCCCCCCTCCACTATCACATCTCTTTTGTCTCTGTCTCGTCTCTCCTTTCCTATTCATTTGAAAACAGAAGGATTAAGAAAGGGGATGTTTAGTTTTTAAAATTAACATCCAAAAGAGAAGAATACAGGCATATTTTACTTAAGATCTTTATGTTGGTATCCATGCATCACTACCAAAATGCTATGTCTTGTTGTTATGACTCGCCGTCATATGTGATTAGAGGCTATATAATTAGTGCAGAGTTTATATATGCATCTGAATAAAATTGATTTCAATCCAAACCCTACTAAATAAAGTTCCTAATACACAGTGAGATAGAAACAATTGGAAGTTTCTATCCGGTAATTAGTATAGTTCCAAATAAATGCAAGGAAAATATCAAGACCTGTAAGATTTTCCTGAAGCCATTTTGAATTCTTTGGGCTAATATGACTGTCCCACCACCAAGAATATAAGCGTCTGGACTCAGAATGTAACAGGGTTGCCATGACTCCAGCGCAGCACAACAACAGAACTGGTTTTGACTTGGGAAAGGCCTGATCCTTGTACCAGTAATAAACCCCCAGATAATGGATCCAGGCCAGATTATCAGCTCAATGAACTTCCACCGCTCAATATTCCAAAGGAGGCTTTACAGTTCTGTATATCTCACTCCTGCCTGGACACCAAAATCACCAAAGAAAATGTAAGTGCAAGAAAACTTTAAAGAGATTGTCGGAATGGCATAAAGTTCTACCAGCAAGAAGTTATCAAGACAAAACCAATGATAGGAAATTGCAGATTGCCTGCTCTATTAGACAGATGCAATTGATCCAAGGGAAGAAAATAAGTAACACTAAGCAAGAGGACATCAAGAAAAAAACAAACAATGTGGCAAACTGAGGTTGTCTTTGATATATGAGAAATCAAAATTCATATAAGTGCTAAAAATTGGAAAATACAAAAACTAGGTGATCCAGAAATTGACCCCAATAAAACTCAGAATAAAGGAGCTTTTTCACCTAATCAACACTTCGCAAAATGAGAAGCCATACTTGAACTACTAAAACAAAAAACCAACACAATGATCAAACACAGGAAGGAGTTCATGGGCAAGCGAACATACCACTCAAAGATGAGCTTTTTATTTTGCAAATGGATTGCAAAAAAACAGAAGAAAAAAAAAAAAAGACTTGACTCTCTTATTAAACATAAGATCAGGAACTTACCAGAAGATTGAGTGACAGCCGGTGCTGGATTTCCAATCAACAAGTGAACCTACAAATCAAAGAAACATAAATGCATTAGTTTTGAGCAGATGGGTCTTCATAAAAACTGCAGAAGCTAATCCTTTATGAACCATAAGATTAAAACCAACCTTAATGAATGATTTCAGTGGTGGGTTCTGATAGACAATGCAAAGCTACCATTCAAGGGTACACACAACAGCTTTCACATGTAAAGCAAATGAGTTTCAATAGAGACTGAAAAGACTGATTCTTTCTGCTCCGTTTGGATCAAGTACATGCCAAAGGAATGAAAAACTGGAAATGGGGTTCTGATCAAGCAGCTATGATTGGAAAACTCCAGCTGCATACATTACAGTTTCACCCCATTTTCTCTCTTTTTACTCTGTTTTCTCCTCAAACAGGAGACTCCCACTACTCTTCTCTCTTTATTGGGTTTTGTGTAGTATATTTGACAGATTTGGAACTGTCACTATTTGATGACTCATGAACTGTAAAGGCAAGAAAGAGAACGAGGAAGTAAAAAAGTAACACATTTTGTAATTTTCCCGGCAACAAAAATAATTTTAAAAAAACTCATTTTGTAAGTTTTCTTAATCTTGGAAACTATTGTGAATTGAAAAATCCATTGACATTTTAAGTAATAATATTCTGAGAGTTATGCTGTCATTTGTCGTTACTTTTGAAAATTTTGCCCACTTTTGTCATCATTTTTCACTTTTCGGTGTGTGGATATGGAGGGAGGAGAAAAGTGTTTAAGGGAACCCAAATGACTAATCTACCCCTGCTTAAGATCTGCATAATGTTCTTTTTTTGGGGTTCTGCATATTTCTGGATTCAAGGAATAATTTCTGTTCCTTTTCATTGCTTTGGTAATCTTTCATTATGTCTCTCCCCCGTGGCCCTATTGAGTTGCTCGTGCTACATAGTTTTGCTGGCTTTTCTTTTAATTCTTTATTAAGGGATCGTAATACGTGTGTTTGATTAGCATATATAAGTACAAAACAAAAAGGAACTCCATTATTAATCAACCTTTTACATTTTGTTTCTTTTCTCTCAAAACAAGGACAACCATGAAACCCTAATGGAAATTAAATTTTAGTATAGTTACATATTTAGACCATAATTTTTTGTTACAAAATAATATTATATAACACACTAACGTATCAAGTTCGTACATATGTTGTTTTCCTATTTTGGCCGATTTATCAATCTTACTTTAAATAAACCTACCAATTATACATATTTTTCCCTTATTAGATACCACGGATTGTACTAAATAATTATGCCAAATATTCCTTTGGGCTTATTCATGGAAAGGAGTAGAATGAACGGAAGTGTGCAGTTGTCATCATGTTAGATTAGCAATTTAATGAAAGATTAGTCATTCTTGGTTGTGCATGATTTGGAGTGTCAATAACATCCCATCTTTTTTATTTAAGAAAATGCATTATACAGTGTGGTTGGAGGTTTGCACGATTATGGCTGGGGAATCTATATATTGATCTGATTTCATTGCTACGGCTCTTCTTAAGTTTTAATAGTTTATACTACTTTTAGCAAACCAAATGATACTAAATCAATATTTTGTAATTTATGTAGCAAAGTTCCACATGTATTTCTATCTACATTGAATTCAATACTGTATATAATAATAACACTATGTACACAAAGCTGCCATATATAAAGAATGAACAAGTGGGGAGCTGTACATGTCTAAGCTTTACGTTAGCAATTGCAAACTCTCAATATTTTCTCCTAAAAGTAATGAAAAACACCACCAAATTGCAACTTTGGAATTTAGATGCACTAAACTTAATATTAGACGTCTCTCCTACCACAGTTGGATTCTTGTATGAATTTATTTCATTTTTTATGCAAAGATTCTTGTATGAAATTATTGACATTAATTTGGATTAATTTGGATGATATCAGTCACTTTTCTTCTGCTGGGTCGTCACCTTTTCATGGTGGACCGGTTGGACTGGACGGTGGAGCCTCAGCCACCCCTTGGCCTCTCATCATTCCAACAACTACAAGTCTACAAGTCTACAGCTACAACCTACATGGGGTGGGGAGCATAGTATAAGCTTGGGAGAAACCCCAAAAAATTCCTCCATTCCTCCCTTCATGTGTCATGCACAACTATTTTATTTTGATGCCTTAAATGGCCACATTTTCATGTTTAAAAATCTGTTTATACAACAGAGAATGGTGCTTGTACATTCAAATGGGAAGTGATTACATATATCAATTTACAATATTTGATACCTACGCAGTCAATTTATTAGATATCAACATCTATCTATGAACACGGATGTAGAGTTTTATGTTTGAGTACGCCACAAACTTAAAATCATAAGATTCCTCATTGCAATCTATGACTACACTTTATATACATTTAAAAAGTTAAGAAAATGAAAGATGTCAAGGCCACTTTCGGCCTATAAATAACTTCATTCGTGTAAATATCGGCAATGTATCAGGTATTGTGGATTGACACTGATTGATTAAAATGAAAGAAAATTACTCAAATTTTATATATAAGGAAAGTAAGTAAAGTGATGAAACACAACCATCACAGTTTTTAGCATTACAAGGAAAGTAAGTGGCATGATAGGAGACGCATACCTACCAAAATTGGAAAAAATAAAGGAAAATCATGTTTGCGGAGACGGGAAGAAATTGAAGTACTACTTGATCATGAAGATCAAATACTTAATTTGTGCTATAATGATGATTAGATTATTATTTACATTTTGGTGTTTATTTGGTAATGACAGTGATGCATTAAATAGATAGTTTTTTTAATAAAAGAAAGTAGCTAGGTTTTACATCAGCACCGTTGAATTATTAATGATCCAGCCCACACATGCCACATGCGAGTGACTTTCACTCTGCAATCACATTGACAATTCTGGGTCTCAAGGGGCACATGGGTGATTATGTACCAGTCAAGAACCCTAACCATTTCATGCAAAATGTGATCAGATTGGTCATGGCCATCATGGTTCATGGACCACCTTGGTCCCTTCAATGCAAGTATAAGTAATTTTCTTCCTTCTTCCAGTCATAATGCTTGAATTTAAATTTTTTATTATTATTAAAATGATATTTTAAACTACTCTAATGTACGAGGAGGGAGTTGAACACGGGTGCAAGAGAGCAGACACACTATCTTGACCAACTGGCCTAACTTATGTTGCATAGTGCTTAAATTCATTAGTATATAGTTAGTAGGAGATTGGTGAACATTTGCTGTTAATTAAGAACGTCGAAGAAGAAATTAAGGCCTCCCAACGCCAAAGAAGTTTGTTTATAGCTGTGTGGGTCAAGAGGTGACAAAACAACAGCTAAAGTTGCTTGCTTCTAACCAAACCCTAGATATCCTCTCTTGCACTTGTAGCAAGTCTAGCATGATGCTACACATCACATATTATGAAACCATTTAAAGCACATCGCAGCACCGTTGAAATAATGATCAAGCACATATCAATATGAACCATGAATTTGGTCCCACATCTTTTCTTTTATTTGGCACACATCTAAACAAGCATTATAGTCAAAGTTGCCAAAGAAAAAAGGAGTGAAGCCATAATTTCTTGCTGCCACTTTAGATGAGATTTTGTGACTTATCTTGGAGCTAGGGTTACTTGTTGTGACCCCTCCTAAGACAGCTGCTTTTATAGTTGTATGTATATTGGTGAGCATATTGCCAAATCCCCCTTCATTTTCCGGCCTCCTATTTGATGTTTACTACCCACCAAATGACCAAAGCTACAATGCTTTGAAGACACTAGACTTGTCGGTCACCGACCCATATGATGTGATCACTCATCTCTCTCTCTCTCTCAAATTATTGGATATATATGGTGAAAGTAAAATGCCATTTATATGACCTCTCTTAAATCCCGCTTCCAAAACTAACGCCCCCTCCTCCCCCCCCAATCATAATAAAAAATTGTCCTCCAAATCTTGAAAAGCAATGCGGAGAGGTGGAGATTAGATTAGGGTAGGCAATTTAGCAAATGGACCCCAACAAAAAGATGATCAGATTGAGATTTTGTTTTTGTGTTTTAGCGCAAGTATTGTAAGCCAGCTAAGGCACCCAATGTTCCCTCAAAGTTGGCCAAACGTACAAGCATATATTTTGATGGGGTCTTTGGGCTAAGTGACAAGGATATAAGGCTACCACTCTTCATGCTCACCCATGTGCCACCAATATTTGTCACATTATTTCACACGACCTACTATGCTTGGTTTACCTACATGTATATCAACAGAACCACCGCCTCCTAATAACTAGTGCTCTATTCGTTTTCTAGTGGGTACAATCATAGAACTTTAAACTATTGCAGGAGCTATGAATGAAATTACTCTACTACTAAAGTTATCACTGCTCATTGAGTTCGATAATATTATTACATTTTAGCCTATGTATTTTTAAAAAGAATTATGGAATTACATTCATAATTCAGTCAAAAAAACAACTAACCACAAAGAGCCATTATAATAACTGAGTGATCTAACATCAAAATTAAGACAATCTAGGGCTCCTCCATTAAAGAAATTCTGGCATAGACATCTCAATTTAAGAGTGCAAACTCAGAATAACCAAAAATAGATAAAGCTTGAAAAAACCAAGCCATAAAAAGACAAATAAAACTCTCACAAAGGAGAGGTGAAAAGCTCTCACAAAGGAGAGGTAAAAACTACACAAAACCCAAAGAGTATATGCGACTTATTCCAAACATAAAGAAACTACAAAAAGGATGGTTGTAGAGATCCGACACCGAAACGTAGATGGAGATCCGATGCCGAGACGCATCCGTCTGTGATGAGTGGAGGAAAATCATTACAAAACAAAGACAAATAGGAGAAACCCTTTGTCTCTGAAAATTGGGAAAAATAGAAGAAGGGTAAGGGAGAATGAGAGAGAGGAGGAAGAACAATGGCTTCCTCCCTCCTCAAAATGAAAACGATTGTAGAGTGTTTTTTAGGACAGTAAATTCATGTGGTGCTGTCTTCAATTTATGCACTTTGAGTGTATATTTATTTATAGTCATATATTATATATAGATTACATGATGTATATGTTAGCAATAAACCAAAGAAAAAAAAATTATAAAATTATGTTGATGAGCCATAACAAAGGCGATCGTGCAAGTTCTCCCAACTACATATATAGATTATGCATATGGCATATTTTGAACAAATTTTCTGAAAAGGTAAATCCACCCACGCTCAGAAAGAGATTCTCGAATTTCAATGCTTGCATATGGGATATAGATACAACTTCAGAATTTGAATCAAAATGGCTTGCCTTGGTTACAAAAAGTGGATTGAATGAACATCCATAGTTAAGTTCAATTTATGATTTGCTGGATTCCAACCTATGTGAGACATGTTTTTTTTTGTTAGAATGTTGAGCAATTACTTTATATGATAATTTAACTGAATACTAAAAAACATATAATTAAATTACAAAGAAATGAAGCCATTTATGTCATAACATAATTACAGCAATAGACCACCAAATGTACCAAAATTCACATAGACAGAGATGCATAAGTGCATTTTTATGTATCTGTTAAAAAAATGCAAAAAAAAAAGAAAAAAAAAAAGAAAAGGTGATGTGATACAAAATAAGGTGCTGCATAATGTATATGGAACACAAATGCTTGTACGTAATCACAACACACAGTCTAAATTTAGACCCAACTTGTTAGTTGTATTAAGCAGATGCTTTCCACGAACTTGGCACAAAAATTTCACATGAAATTTGTTACTTGCTAAAAATGGACAACAAACTCACATGTATTTTGATGTGTCCAAACAGAATGATGATGAATTTTTTTATTATTTTAAAGAATGATATTTATCATATATTGTGATTTATTTTTTTGGTCTGAACCACGAGGTGGTCCTGGATGGGCCCCAACTATGGGTGGCACCTTTAAGCCTTAACCACAATTCAAACTAATCCCCACTCACACCGGGTCGGCCCGTAAGGGGTAAAGTGCTGGCCAAAGTGATGACTCCATACAAGAGCAGGGATCGAACCCCTGACCTCTCTTAAGGAATGAGAGTGCCGAACCACTCACACCAACCACCTTGGTTATATATTGTGATTTATTTGGCTTTGCCATTCAAAATTTTAATTGTACTGGTAAAGGGATTTGAATATGCTGAAGTGGTAGTCATTTTCAGGTTCATACCAAAATCTGTTTACAATAGATGAGAATGTATGTGTGTGGGACTTGACCAATTGTAGTGATGCAGATGGTGATGGTGTGGATCCCGACATTTGTGTCATACCCAAACTCTATACTCAGTTTATACCAGAAGTGGGGAAAGACTTCGATTCATATATCACTTCAAGATGTTTATAATTTCTATAATAATTATGCAGAGATGGTAGGATTCGTTCAAGTAAAAAGGGTATGCACACAGGCGAGATAAAAAAGGAAAAAATATGTATATGTTCTAAACAAGGTATGTGTTGTAGACCCGAAGCGGAATGCAAGGTAATAAAAAGATGCAGAGGCAAAGAATGACTAGATTATGTTATTTCAGAGGGATGTCTGCTATAACCAACATAATCTGTTAATTCACCATATAAATTCGCTCCAACACTTGGAGAAAAGAAAGAAAAAATTGTCATGAAACAAGGAGCAACGATGCAGCTAGCTATACTAGTGTACACTTGTTAACAAAAACAAAGCAAGCCAAACCTTGAAAGAGAGAAGGATAGGCTCAAGGGTGGAACCATGAATTTTTCAACGGGTGGGCTAGCTAAAGTTATTAGTTTAAAATTTAATGATTATTTTTTTTGGTACTTACAATTTCTATAATCTTTCTAGAAATAAAAGTAAACATTAAATCATATAAACCACGCTAGTTCATAGCTTCATAGACTAATATTCAATAAGTTTTAACATAAACCAAATAGGGTTTAACACCATAGTGGATTGAACGTCTAAGACTTTTTACCTAGATTGACCTTAGGTTCCTTCATGCATTCATATCATACATGAAAAATTGTTTTATGTAAAAATATTGACTAATTTTGAAAAATGGGTTTTCGGAATAATCATTTTCTCAAGATAATTTTTGGCGGCTTTTATTCTTCACACATCAAATAAGAAAACTTGATTTTATGGGATTTTAGTATGAAGTATATATTGACTAAATGAGCCATTATTTTTAGCCTAAATTGTATTTTGCAATAAAACCGATTTTTCATATTTTGATTTGGTGGGAATTTGATTTTCTAGTATTTTTATTTGAATCCAAATGGGGGGTACTTCCTTATTTACATTGTAAACTTAAGTAAATGGAGTAATATAAAAATAAATAAAAGTAAAATAACAAAGATATTTACTTAAATGTTGAAAATGAAAATAAGGTAATCTGTACACCGCCACTGACTAGGCTAATATTGAAAATAAGTTAAAATATATAGGTTTTATATTTTTTTTCTTAAAAAATCACACTAGGCTACAGCGCACTGTAGCCTTTAGTGTGGTTCCGCCCTTGGGCTTAGATGCTACCAGGGATTTTGTGTGAGCCAGGCGACTGGTCGGGTGAATAAAACTAAACCAGAATCGATGCAGTGTCTTAGATATATATCATGTAGATCATCAGTGTAACTGTGGAGTACGTATTTGAATTCATGGCATTTCTGGCATAGAAACAATATCCGATCATGAATCCCCACAATCTCTACCCATCGAGGAGGAGGAAGAGGAGCATTCTTATTCGTATTCTTATTATTACTATACTCCAGCTTGAAAACTTGAAATGCTTCAGCATAATTAGGTGGACATACAAGCAGATTCATAGTATGATCGTCCGGAAAAGTAATCATAATCAACTCCTTTGATGTAGAGAAATCTTTTGTAAGGGAAAGACGACTCTTTTTATCTTAAATATATGGTCGAACCTTTCACGATCTGGCAGCCTTGGGGTGTCGTCAAGTACAACCAACCTTTGAGCTGTGTAGTGGAGTTGTTGATTATCATTTGTGTCAAACTGAAACACTAATAAAAACTGGGACAGGTTCTTGGTTGCAGCATATAATCTTTTTGGTCACTTGGATTTAACATGAAAATTCAATTTGGTCACAAAGAAAAAAATTTATCCAATTTGATCATCGTATTTCCTAAAGTTTACGATTTATTAACATTCCGGTATCTTTCGTTAAATATATATATATATTTAGGAAGCACATTCGGTTCTCTTCCTCTAACTCAACGAGTTAGGATATATTGTGCTATTAGGGTTTAACAAATTGGGGAAAGTCTTGGGTTGAAATCGAAATTGTAGGGAGTATAAGGTCACATATTGGATGCTATACTGAAGCATGAATCAATTGATTCCTAAATGTATTATGACTTCAAATGGCAAGAAGACGTAATTAAGGTGATTGCGTAATTAACATAAAATAACAAAATATCTATAAATTGTAAATTTTGAAAAATACTATAACAAATTTGGCTAAATTTTTTTATCAATGATCAAATTGAATTTTCATGTTAAACCCATTAACCAAAAAGGTATTTAACCCTTTCATATATAAAGTAACAACAAAAATAAAAACTTTTTATCTGCATGAGGGTTAAAGAGAAAGAGAAAGCAACTCTCATTATATCGCGACAAGATTTGACAATAAGATATTACGAGTTTTTCTGAAGGACCCTGGTGGCAGTCCATCAATTTGGAAAGTCCACTAAATTTTTTAGCACCGGCAAACTTAACTGCCTTTGCAAGCCTACCTAGTGTCACGGGATGACTTTTTCGGAGTCTTCCTTCCGTGCGGCCTTAGACTTGATCGCCTCTCGAACAAGCTAAGCAGCCTTCCTTCCCACAATCTAAGATCGAATCAAGCAAGAACACAACGCAAGAGCAATAACGATAAAAACACTCAAGAACGCACAAGATAGTTTGGGAGAATATATGCTTGTATTACTACTCAAATGTTTTACAAGTTGTGAAGTATGCTTTACAAGATGTGAGGTGAGGATACACAATGTGACATCCTCCTTATATATTGTTCCTATCCCACCTACCACCACAGTAGGTGGCTAAGATACAATGTCACCAACCGAGACTCTACCTACCACTCTCACCAACCGACGTCCACCAACTACTATACATCGAATCTGGACATGTGGGCTAAGAGGTCTAGCATGATCAATCCGACGGGTTGGGCCTTGAACATGCAGGCCGTGACACTAGGCTATATATATAATCATCAAATAACTTGGCTTTGGCAGTGAGTTCTAATTTTGGTGCTGTGAGACTAGGATTAGGATAATTTTTACACAATTCTTCCTTATGTGATTTGGGTGTAACTAATTACATTATGACTCACAATAAGGAAATGGCTAAATGACATAAATCATTCTTGTATGGTGGATCATAAATCAGTGGTACTATAATGATACCCATGTGGTTAGGCTCGCTACTGAATCTCAATCCAAATCAAACTTTTCATACTGAAATTTGGTCGAAAGTTATTATACTATCGTATTCATGATTAGGAGGGAACTGCTAATTTCTAGCCAGGATATGTTTCATAACCAATATTATCTTCAACATCTTCATGAACATTTTCCTCTATAATCTCATGAACCACACCGTGTTAATTAGTTTGAAACAAACTCAAGTAATCTCATGAATTCATCGATCAGATGCTGAAGACGAAAATGTGCAACACATGGATGGCTGGTGGTATTTGCCCATACGGACGTGCATACCAATTTGCTCATGGACCACTGGAGTTGCGTACTGTGATCCGGCACCCTCTCTACAAGACGAAACCATGTTTCTATTTCACAAGTGGAGGAGGATGCATGTATGGCAGTAGGTGTCAGTTCCACCATGATCGAGGCCAGTAAATCATGGTTGTGTTTGACCACTATGTTGATAGCAAGGTTCCCATAGTTGACTGCTGAGAAAAATGTTTCAACATAGTATCAACATAACGCTCAAACATTTTTCTCAGCAGTCAACTATGGAAACCTTGCTATCAACATAGTATCAACATAATGGTCAAACATTTTTCTCAGCAGTCAACTATGGGAACCTTGATATCAACATAGTGGTCAAACACAACCATGATTCACTGGCCTCGATCATGGCGGAACTGACACCTACTGCCATACATGCATCCTCCTCCACTTGTGAAATAGAAACATGGTTTCGTCTTGTAGAGAGGGTGTCGGATCACAGTACGCAACTCCAGTGGTCCATAAGCAAATTGGCATGCACGTCCGTAGGGGCAAATACCACCAGCCATCCATGTGTTGCACATTTCCGTCTTCGGCATTCCTTGTGTGCAGTACGGGAAAACCTGCAGCTGTTGATATGTAGAAGTTGGTTATTTGTACCAAATATCCATCTAGTGAATTAGCTTATTTCAAGATAAACTGATCAATGGGAAGAAAGGTTAGAAAAAAAGACAAAAAATGCACCTGTGGAAGGTGAGGGCGCAATGGAAGCTGAGGTGGAAGCTGAGGGCGCACTGGAAGCTGAGGGCGCAATGGAGCCACCTCAAGTGGAGCCATAGGCTGGCCAAGATTCACATCATGAGATCTCTGTCCAAAAATTCAGAAAACTTGGTTAGGTTATTTTAAACTGCGTCAAAATGTCAGGTACAACACTTATGTCATAGATGATGGATTTTCCTATTTTCAGGTACCCAAATGGCCCCCCAATCAAACACCCCACCCTCCAAGCAACCCTCTTAAGTTTTAACAACTGTTTCTGCCTCTGCAACATTCAATGCAAAAAAGGACTGGGATTGTCCAGAAACACCATTAAGGTGCTTTTTAACATGCATACACAACACTAAACTACATTATATTGTTGAGCTCTGATTTTATATTGTTCTGATTTATGTCCTTTGTGCTGCTAGACTACATTATATTTGCTGTTTCTTGGATGTTATATGTTTGACAGGCCAAGGCATTGGGATGATATTGTCTAGGAGCTTATTACTAGGTAATCACTCTCAACTTTGTCTTAACTAAACTCATTGGTTTCTTCAAAGCTAAAAAAAAAAAAGGAAGCTGTAATCTTCAAAGCTAAAAAAAGGATGTTGAAGTTTCTATTACACCTATTAAAAAAGGGCACTAAGAAACAAAATTTTATATCCAGTACTTACCATGTTGGCAGTATACTCAGCTATAAGGTATCTTGAATTTGAGACTGAATCTCTCAGCCTGTCATTTGGTACTCCATTACTTCCCTTTCACCCTTTGTAAGACTGACCGTAAATAAGAAATTTGCCTGACTTCTTGATTTGAGACTTAAAAGAAAATGGAGAAACAAGCAACAATAGAAGGATTTTTGATGATGGGCACGAAGAGGGTTACGACGCAGTTGTTGTGGGGTCTGGCTATGATGGTTCTATTGCTGCTTGTCGGTTGTCTATGGCAGGCATAAAGGTATGTCTAATTGAGAAAGGCCGGAGATGGGAATCTAAGGACTTTCCAACTGATAGCTCCAAAATCTTGTCTGCTATGAGGATGGAGAACCAGAACCTAGGCATTAGCTTTGGACTAAAAGATGCTTTGTTCCAAGTTATTCTCTCTTCCTCTGTTTCTTTTTCATGTTGTTATCTCATTGTGTTAGAGAGTGCAGTTCGGGCAATATCTCCACGCTATATTGTCCTTCCTTTTTTCAATTTAAATCCCACTAGTCATGGGGTCTTTATTTCCTTTAATTTCTGATGTTACTTGCTTACAATTGTGTATATACAGATGTTTTTACTACAACTTAGAAACATATACAGTTTTCCCAAAACCTTGCACCTTGCAACTCATATATTAAACGTAAAGACAACGTGACTATAGTGTTTTGTTTTGGGATTTGGGAGCTGTCAAACACCATGAACAACTCATATTCAGTGATTACTAGATCTTATAAGGGAATAATCATTTTATATGACCTTAGGCAGGTCATCTGGAAAAGATTCTAACTTTGTCACATGGAAGTTAAAACCTATGTGATTACTTAGAATGCATCTATTATGATGGAAGTGTAGGTATATGAGCAAAATGATTTTCTAGCAGCAGTTGCCTGTGGGCTTGGTGGAGGTTCACTAGTGAATGCAGGAGTTATGGTTCCAACACCAGTTCGTGCTAGACGGCATCCAAAGTGGCCAAAGGAATGGGAAAAAAATTGGGATAACTGTGAAGCTTCTGCTGCAGCCATGCTGAAAGCACAGAGTATTCCTGTCAAATTTCCTATTGCGAAAGTTATGGAAGAAGTTTCTAATGGAGACATTGGAGAAACTTTTGATACTTCAGTGAAGCTAAGTGTGAATTTTGACCTTGAAGAACCACTAGCCGATGCAATGGGTACCTGCTTAGCCTATGGAAGCTGTCTTTCTGGATGTCCTTATAATGCCAAAAGTTCTACCGATAAAAATTATCTACGTTCCGCAATCCAGGAATGTCTTATCTTATACTATATGTGGAGAAAATAATAATATCCACTAGGATGTAAGAGACGTTTTTGTTTAAGTTTTTTGGTCACCCTCTCCACTAAAACCAGTGTTTCTTGTGAAGCAGGCAAGATGCGTTGTTAAAACAGAATGCCAAGTGAAGTGTGTGGTTAGAAACCTACGTGAAAGCTTCCAATATGAAGGAAAAGTTGGAAGAAAAAATAGAAGATGGCTTGTTTACTTCAATGAGATTGACTATATTACCTCTGATTTCGTAATCCTATCAGGTAAGAAACAGTCAAAGTATGTATTTCTAGAAATTTTGATCACAGAGATTCTAACAATTTCCAGACTTGGTTTGATCAGCTGGATTTTTTGGCACAACTAAGATACTCTTCAAGTCACAAAGAGGACTAAAACTTTCAGAAGCACTCGAATCTGGATTCAGCTGTAACAGAAATACCGTGGCTTATCTTGCTGGGAGCCCAACACCACTGAATGGCTACGGATTAGACAAAAAGAAAGTGTTTAAGATGCCATTTCAAGAAAGGCCAGGGCCATCTATCTCTTCATCTTACAGGTTTTACAATCAAGGTTCCCTAAACTACAAGATTTTGCTAAATTTCTGATAAATTGGAAAAGAATTTCAAAAAGGATCTTGAAATTCTAGGTTTCATACAAGATTTTCAGCTTATATTTCCAAGTCCTATTTCTAGGTTTCATACAATAAAAACAAATCATCATAAATCTTTAATAATCTTGAAATCTGGAAGGTTAAGGAAAAGGTACTAGCGTTGCAATGCCTGATGACAGCATTTGCTGGAGCAATTCATTAGCGATTTCTTCCTCTGGATTCATCTTCTATGAGTTTCCTTGAGTTTCCTTGAGTTGTAGAGAAAGAGAGAACGTGTATTGCAGAGAGAGAGAGAGAGAGAATGAGTATGAGGAAGAAGAGGAAGAAGACTATAACAGTGAAGGAAGGAAATAACTGATTTTCCCTCCCAAATGTCAAGAGTCTTTAAATACAACGACAAGTCGTTTTTTACATCCCAAAAAAAATGACATTGCTTTTGACCCCCGGAATCAGATACGCCGGATACGATACACATCGCTCCGATACGCGTTGTATACGTATTGGAGTCCATGGAGCTAGAAGCCAAAGAGAGAGAAGGAAAGATTGAAGAGAGAGAAGAGAGGAGAGGAGAGGAGGAAGAAGAAGAAAATATAGGACGCGTGTGAGGAGGGAGGTAGAGAGAGAGATGAAGAAGAGAAGAGAGAAGGTGGAAAAAGAAAAACGAGCGGCGCCACATGAGGAAGAAGAAGACCTAAAATTCTAAAATGAACGAGGTCGTTGTTGTAAAAAACAGATATGTTGACCACACAGGTCAACCTGCAGCCCTTTCACAATAAAAAAGGTCCATGAGACTCCCTCCAAACAAAACCGAAGCAGACCAATCGTTAGTTTACATTTGTCAAAAAATTTGTGTTTTCTGAGCGGCCCAAATTTAACAACTATTATAGGTTATCTTTGTCGATTTTGAAATTTTATTTTAGGGTTAATTACTGTAGACGTCCGTGAACTATGGCCCCAGTTGCAATTCGGTCTGTGAACTAAATTTTGTGGCAATTTCGTACTTTAATTTGACAATAGGGTGCAATTAGGTCCTGCCGTCCAACTCTGTCAATTTGTCCGTCAAAATGAGGGGTAAAAACGTCCTTTCGAGTCTGAAGACTCTCCTTCGAATCTGAACACTCGCCTTAAACCCTTGGCTTCGACCCCCAAATGAAGACTGAAGAACTGAAGAACTAAGAAGGGGCTGTGAGGGAAGGAAAAATGTCGGAGAGTTCGACAGATTCAAATTGCAGGCGTCGTTACTGCGAGTGTGGGTCGGAAATCAAACGGCGGACTTCATGGACAGATCTGAATCCCGGAAGAAGATTTGAGGTATGTGGCAATAATCGGGTAAGTTTTTGTTTGAATTGCATAAGGGTTAATTGGTGTTTCGTTTTTTCGCATGGTTGGAGAATGAAATTGGTGGTTTTTTGGGTCTGAAATTGGTGTTTCGTTTTGTTTAAATTGCATAACAGTAAGAAGGGGTGGCATTTTTTCGAATGGGTGGAGAAAGAAACATGCGCACGAGGAAAGGAAATCTTGCCTGGGTTACTTAGAAGAGTAAGAGGAATGGAGGACGAATTGAGAGCAACGGCGGAGAATTTCAGAAAGATGGAAGAAGAGAAGAATATGTTGGCACTAAAACTGAACAGATAGAGATGAGTGCAACTTACAAGCGAGATGGACGATCGAGAGATCGATTGAGCGTTGGATGCCGATTCTTCCTGTCCTTGGATGCTGATCCTGAATAGAAAGAAGTCGAGACTCGTAAGGTCTATGGAACCGGTGTGGAACCAGCCTAAGACCCTCCGATGCCGAAGTAAGTTTGTTTTTTAAGAGCTCTTGCTGTTGATCATATAGAAGTATAAAAGTCAAGCTGAAAAGTCTTACCCCTGTATTGTAGTGGAGGGGCCTATTTATAGAGGGCATTTAGTATGCTCTTAGTGCTCATTTTCGATGTGGGACTCGTGGGAGGGCCTTCTGAGGTCGACACGAGTCCTTAGATATTTTGGGCGGGTACTTCGAGGTTGATTCTCTACAATCGGTAAGGGATGCCGATTGTAGACGAGTTGGGCTCGTAATGGCTGTTCGCAGCTTTGAGACAATGCCATCGGTGGCCGATGCCGATTGTCCGAGGCCTTGGGTACTTGGGCGAGTTTATGAGATCCACGTGTCGTTGTACGAGTGGAGGGTCAGATATGGTACAAACAGTAGTCCCCCAAGTTGCCGATTGAGAAGCTTCTCGGTTGGGGACTTGAATGTGTATTCGGCATTCTGACCCGGACACAATGGTCCCATAGTTGCCGATGGTGGTATGTAGTCCCCCAAGTGCCCAAGGGAGTGAGCTTCTCAATCGGCAACTTGGGGGACTACTGTTTGTACCATATCTGACCCTCCACTCGTACAACGACACGTGGATCTCATAAACTCGCCCAAGTACCCAAGGCCTCGGACAATCGGCATCGGCCACCGATGGCATTGTCTCAAAGCTGCGAACAGCCATTACGAGCCCAACTCGTCTACAATCGGCATCCCTTACCGATTGTAGAGAATCAACCTCGAAGTACCCGCCCAAAATATCTAAGGACTCGTGTCGACCTCAGAAGGCCCTCCCACGAGTCCCACATCGAAAATGAGCACTAAGAGCATACTAAATGCCCTCTATAAATAGGCCCCTCCACTACAATACAGGGGTAAGACTTTTCAGCTTGACTTTTATACTTCTATATGGTCAACAGCAAGAGCTCTTAAAACAACAAACTTACTTCGGCATCGGAGGGTCTTAGGCTGGTTCCACACCGGTTCCATAGACCTTACGAGTCTCGACTTCTTTCTATTCAGGATCAGCATCCAAGGACAGGAAGAATAGGCTGGTTCCCACAGACGGCGCCAATCTGTTGGCACTAAAACTGAACAGATAGAGATGAGTGCAACTTACAAGCGAGATGGACGATCGAGAGATCGATTGAGCGTTGGATGCCGATTCTTCCTGTCCTTGGATGCTGATCCTGAATAGAAATAAGTCGAGACTCGTAAGGTCTATGGAACCGGTGTGGAACCAGCCTAAGACCCTCCGATGCCGAAGTAAGTTTGTTGTTTTAAGAGCTCTTGCTGTTGACCATATAGAAGTATAAAAGTCAAGCTGAAAAGTCTTACCCCTGTATTGTAGTGGAGGGGCCTATTTATAGAGGGCATTTAGTATGCTCTTAGTGCTCATTTTCGATGTGGGACTCGTGGGAGGGCCTTCTGAGGTCGACACGAGTCCTTAGATATTTTGGGCGGGTACTTCGAGGTTGATTCTCTACAATCGGTAAGGGATGCCGATTGTAGACGAGTTGGGCTCGTAATGGCTGTTCGCAGCTTTGAGACAATGTCATCGGTGGCCGATGCCGATTGTCCGAGGCCTTGGGTACTTGGGCAAGTTTATGAGATCCACGTGTCGTTGTACGAGTGGAGGGTCAGATATGGTACAAACAGAATAAATTAGAGCAAAAACTGAGAGAAGAGGAAGAAGAACTCAAGATTTTGAAAAAACAGAATCTGGGAATGGGTCAACAAGTTGTTGTACTAGAAGGGGAAATTTTGAGTTATCGACAAAGACAAAGGTGGTTCTGGGTTGTTGTTCTGTTTTGTTTAATAATTGTGATATTGTTCATCAATATGGATGATTTGGTAGTGTAGAAATGGCAGAAAATGGGCATAATGTTGTATATACTCTTGAACAGCTTTTGATGGCATGGGCATAGTGTAGAAATGGGCAGGAATTGGTAGTGCAGAAATGGGCAGAAACCTGGGCTAAGGTTATTTTGTGCCTATTTGGCAATGTATCAGATTTTTGCTATATAAGATGATTTTGTGCTGAATTGGCAGTGTATACCAAATAAACAGGGGCACATTACATACAATCCAAAAGGCTTCAATTACCAATTAACATTAACCAACTGCACATTACATATAATCCAAAATACACCTGAACATTACATAGAATAGGCAAAAGAGCCTTCAAAATAACATTACCAAATAGCATACTTGAGTCTATAATTGTTCACCCAAAATACACATCCACATAGTAAGTACATAAGAGTCCAAAAATAGGTCTTAAAAGTCCACAAAATACGTCTTGACAGTCTATACTTGTCCTCCTCTTTTGACACTGTGCTTGAATCTTCCTCTATGGGTTGTGGAGTGTATACCAAGTGAAGAGGATGATGGTTGCAAGGGCACTTGTTGTGAGTATGTCATTGGCAGATTGGCCCTTCCTTGATTGATATCCCTTACCACCTAAGATAAAAACCACAAACAAAATATATTATTATATAGGCAAACATAAAAAATCTGAGTTGGGCAAGAATAATAGGCCACTAACTGGTTGTGAATATGACATCCTTGCAGCTGGATTCCATAAGCCTCTTCCTCTTCCTCCTCCTCTTCCTATGCGCCTAATAACTTCAATTTGGGCTGGGGCAGTGTCAGTTTGAGTTGGGGCAGCATTAGTTTCAGTTTGGGTTGGGGCAGTCTCAGTTTGGGCTGGGGCAATATCATTTTGGCCTGCATTTCCATTGTCAGCTGCTTGAACTTCATTTTGGCCAACATTCCCATTTTGGGCTGCCTCAGCCTGCACAACATACAAGCACAACTATACAAAATCACAACCACAGTGGACCACAGTACAAATAATTAAAATGCATAACAAAACCTTTTTTTATTAAACAACCTGTCTTCCACATCCTCTTCGATTGTGGCCTTCTTTTCCACATGCTCCACATCTAATTTTAATGAAGAGTCTTCTAAGTTTTGCTGCTGGAGCAGTGTAACCTGGAGGCAAAGGGTTTAGTGGATTTGGGGCTAGTAATTGAACCTCAGCAGCCTCATTTGTCCTCACTCTCTTGGGTCTTCCTGGTTGACGCTTATGAAATGGAGGTCCAATTGGAGGCAAGCCACCCTTAACCCACTGATCCATAGAAGGGATGGGGTGAACTATTGGTTGATATGACCTCATGTATGTCTCTGGCTTATAACACTCATGTACATATTCAACAGGGTTTTCATCTCTGTGGAATATAGCTGAAATCGCATGTGCACAGGGTATGCCACATAAATCCCATCTCCTACAACTACAAGACATTGCTGCAAGATCTATAACAAACTCCCCACCATACATGTGACTGACTTGATACATTTTATCCCCAGCCAATCTAGGAATGCATTGAGAAGCTCCCATCTTGTTCTTCTCAATTATTTTGAATATCCTTGGGCTAACAGGGTGTTTCCATTTACCACAAGCAGCCCTTCGAATAGTCATCCTAAGCATCACATACATTCGAATACTTTCCAAACATGTCAAAATGGAATTATCTCTGGCATCAATTATAGCTACATTAAAGCTCTCACAAAGGTTGTTCAGTAGAAGATCACACTTATACCTTGTATGAAAATGAGATCTGGTCCAATTATTGGGTGGTCTCTGCACCAACCATTTCCAAGCTTCCAACTCCTCTTCCTTCATCTTGTCCATTTCTGCTTCCCACCAAGGAATAGTAGTGGCTCTGGCAGCTGCCACAACATGTGTTTAAGAGTGAGACCAAGATGTGTTGCTCTAAAATTATTGTACAAGTGTCGGACGCACATCCTATGCTCTGCAGTTGGTAGTACATGTGCAATGGCAGGTATGAGCCCCTTTTGCTTATTACTTATGAAAGCCCAAGATAAACCATTTCTAATACCTAAATCTTCAATCAACAAAGACAGAAACCAAATCCAAGAGTCTTTGTTTTCAATCTTAGCCACAGCATATGCAATTGGGAAAAGACCATTATTACCATCAACTCCTACAGCAGTCAATATTTGGCCAGGATAAGGACCTTTCAAAGGGCAAGCATCAACCCCAATTACAGGCCTGCACCCTTCTAAAAACCCTTTTTTACAAGCAGCCAAACACACATAAATCCTTTGAAATATTGCTTCACCCCCAACCATATCACACTTAATTTTCACTTTACTACCTTTGTTGGTTTTCTTCAACTGCTCTGCATAGTCCCACAACCGTGCATATTGCTGTATGTAGTTTCCTTCAATTTGTGCTTTAGCCAATTTCTTTGCCCTATACACTTGAGTTTTGGACACCCTCACATGATAGGACTCCAAAACTTCTCCTTGAAAAGCTTTGAGATTCCAATATGTGTTTCTCTTAATCTTGCTAGAAAATATTTCACAAATCCATTTGGGATTAGCAGACTTCAGTTTCTCCACCCTTCCACATGTGTGTTCTAAGCTCAACTTCTTAATTACAAATGTTTGCACATTCTTTCCAATCTGTGAAGCATAAACCACAAATGGATATTTTAATCCTCCGTTGCAAATTGCCTTTACTCTCGTCTTGTCATTTTTTTCAAAGAACAGTTTCCTTCCATGAATAATGGAATATTCCCTGAGTGCCTCCTTAAGAACCTGTCTATTTTCAAATTGCATCCCAAGCCGAAACTCAGGATTCTTTAAGTCCACCGCCCTTCTATACTGCTTAAACCGAGGCAGTTTTTTTTTCCTTCTCACCTTACTTGTCCCTTCATTATCCCCTTCCATATCATCCCCATCACCCTCACTTTCAGTATCAAAATATGAGGTGTGCTCACCATCTGATGACACCTCTCCAGGAGCTTCAAAACCAGGCCTCCTATTGCTATCCCCTCCTTTGTCCTCTGCCCCTTCATGAACAAGCACTTCAACTGTCTTAAACCCAAATTCTTCTTCACTGAACTCGTAATCACTATCAACAAATTCTCCATCATCTTCTTCACTGTCTACAACCTCAGCTTCATCTTTATCTTCAACATCAACATTATCTTCCACCCCAGTTTCATCTTCCACCTGAACATTGTGTTGCACCTCTGCATAATTGTCTGCACCATCCAAACCTTGACTCCAAACTATATTAGAATTGCCCACTTCAGTATAGTACAACCCCACAATCCTATTACATGGCATTTGGCCCAGCATGTCAACCAGTTTAGCATCAGAGCTGATAAGTTCAAGCCCACCTACACCATGGGTTCCACCCTTCCTATACCATATTTCCATATTTGGTTTGGGGTTGGAAATGTCTACATTGTAACCAAGCCCTTTCCCTACCTTTCTTAAGTCCACCAATGACAGAAAATCCTGTATAACATTATCCAAGTAACAAACTTTTCCATTTTTATACTCCCCACTTTGCAACACACCCCCATGGTGAAGTTCTAAACTACAGTTTTCATGGTTACCTGTACAGTAAACAAAGGTCAAAACAATGCTAAAACACACACACACACCTGTTTTGGAATCATAAAATCTGACAAAACCATGTTTTAATTCAATGTTCTGCACCAAAACCAAAATATACAGTACACATTTCGTTCAGTTTTTAAATTGCTATGGAATAACTTCAGTCCATTTGGTGTGAGGCATAGATAGAAGACAAGAAGGGATAAAAAAAAAACCTTAAGTGTTGCAGTCAACGACAGTATAAAGCAACAAAGCGTGTAAGGAATCTTTAAAATCTATGGACCACACATATGAAAACAAAACCAACTCATACGTATTCAAACAGGCAGAATCACTTACTGTATTTAGGCGCAACACCACTCCAACGGAAGTCAAACTCTTCCATCACTATCAGCCAAAAGGACCAAAAACCCAACTACCCCCAAAATGAAACCCTAACCTTTAACTGTACCCCCGATGAACCCCAAATTTCGAAGCTTACACAGAAAATTTCTCACTCACTCAGTCACTGCTGCAGGAAATTTAACTCCAATGGCTGCCTCAGAAGGGATAGTTCAGGTCCTTTCCCCTTTCTTCAGCGCTATATTCGATTTGTTTCATTCGAAACGACGAAAAGTCACTTATACCCCGACCAACAAGACCACGTGACACTCACATGGTCAATTTTGACGGATTCAGTTACGGCAGGACCTAATTGCACCCTATTGTCAAATTAAAGTACGAAATTGCCACAAAATTTAGTTCACGGACCCAATTGCAACTGGGGCCATAGTTCAAGGACGTCTACAGTAATTAACCATTTTATTTTATTTTTTGGTAAAGAGGGGGGGCCAAACCCCAAAACAACAAAACCTTAGCCAGAAGCTAAACTAACCCAACGAGTTCTAGGAACTCCTAATAAGTCATCAACTAAAACAGAACCAAGCCAGCTTGGAGCAGCATCAAGCACACACAACCCAAGATCAAGGTTATGGCTCCATTTAGCTAAACAATCCGCCACAGCATTCCTTTCCCTGTATATGTGGCTCACAGAACAAACACCAATTTGTCTCACCATTGCACAACAGCTAGCAATCAAGGAAGCTAGAGGATGGGAGCCAAGCCTAGAATGCTGCTGAACTAGGAGGACAGCCGTAGCAGCATCCATTTCCACAGAAAGCCTACGAATGCCTTTAGCAATAGCAATTTGCAAGCCAAAAAACAAGCCCCAAACTTCAGCTTCCAGAATCTGCCCCTTACCAAGGTTCACAGCAAACCCACTGACCCAATCCCCTAAGGAATTACGAATCACTCCTCCAGCACCAATAGAGCCTGAAGCACACCTTCTAGACCCGTCCACATTAAGCTTAAACTGACCCAGCTCAGGAGGTTCCCAAATAAGCAAAAGTGGCATTTTTAACGTAGCTTAAACCTAGCCCAGGGAGCTGATCTAAGCATAGAAAACATGTCTAGACCTGAGGCATCACTTTAGTATAATTCACTATCATTCTTTATAAAACATGTGAAGCCTTGCTTATCCATTGCCAGCTTATCCATTTTTACCAAGTAATAAATTTCATGTGAAATTTTTGTGCAAAGTTTGTGGAAAGCATCTACTTATTGCAAAGTGTGTTGTGATTACGTGCAAGCATTTGTGTTCCATATGCATTATGCAGCACCTTATTTTATATCACAACACCTTTTTTTTTGTTCTTGCATTTTTTTACAGATACATAATAATGCACGTATGCATTTGTGTATGTGAATTTTGGTACACTTGGTGGTCTATTGCTGTAATTATGTTATGACATAAATGACTTCATTTATTTGCAATTTAATTATATGTTTCCTGTTACTCAGTTAAATTATCATATAAAGTGATGCTCGACATTCCAACAGAGAAAACATGTCTCACATATGCTGGAATCCACTTGGAGCATCTTTAATGCGAGATGTTATTTCTAGCCGTTAAACGTCTATGTGGCATTTTTGACATATCATTTGGAGATGCTCTTATCTCGCAAATCATAAATTGAACTTAATCATGGATGGTAATTCAATCCACTTTCTTAAGAGTCAATTTTGAAGTATTGTAGAATGTGTTGAGCAAATGTTTTTGGCCTTTTCTAAATTATAGTTTGGATGTGGAAACCACTTTCTTTTTTTGTGCGAATAGACATTCACCTTCCAAGTTTCCATCTCATAATCCCATATCCTTGGTGAAATGAAATGGTTCGTCAAAACATTTGTCCTTTTATCTTTCAGGGCAGTGGTTGAGTAAGATCAGAGAATTCAAGTAAAGCCAATTTAAGGGAAAATCTTATACTAAAAGGATTAAGAATTTTTTTAAACATGTTATTTCGTTAAGTGGCCAGAGAAAGATGGGAAGCATGGAAACAAAAGGGAGGAAAAGATGAACTATAGATTGAAATTCCATATTATACAACGAAGAGTTGGGTATTATGAGAGCAGGACACCATACCACATATTATTATACAAGTACAGAAAACTAACTTAATAAATGACATACAGAAAGAAACTAAACAACTTATCTTTAAGCAAACTAAAAGATTTTGTTCTACTTTCCACAACGAAAATCTGACCATCTCAATGCTCTCAATGCTGGGGAGTGAGAGACGGAAACGAAGGGATGGATTGTAAAATTAATTTCCTACCAGTCCTTCGACCAGGTGATGGCCCAAAGTCACTATTAGGAGGGCACACCCTCTTACTATTGGGAGAAGCAGTCTTGACGCCGGTGCTAGGAGATCCATCTCCTTGAAGAATCTCCGGCATTTCATCCTCTGGAACAGTTTGGCTATGTCTCTCAAACTTGGATTCGGGTCGCAGAATATTTGGTTTTCCGAGTTTCTGGCTTGTATACAATCCAGAAGAGGATCCTCCAATGCTAAAAACAGAAGAGCGCGGCGGTTTGTTCTTTGATGAAAATGGCAGTGAAACCATTTGTCTGGAACACAAATTGTATCATTAGAGTTGTAATAACAATGAAACATCAACTTCTCAACCCACAAATAGTTTAAGAATTAAACCTGGAAAGCCGTAAAGGCGTTGTGGGAAGAGCAGAATCCGGGCGCTGCTCTTCATTTTTCTGAATTTCAATTTTCTGTTGATGTTTCTCAGCCACACTCTTTTCACATGCTTCTGCTTCTTCCTCATCTAGCTCAGCTTCTGTTCCTATAAAAGATCCTGAATTCCAAAAGAATAAGGAGCAAATGTAAAGATAATCAGCAAGCACACTTGAAGAACTTCATAGGAACAAATGTAAAGATGATAAGAAATCAAAGGCATGCCAAGCATAGCACTTCACTCACCATCCTTTCTACCAAATGCGTTTTTACAGCCTTCACATCTGCAGCTAATAGAGCATCCAACACCGCCCTGTAAAAGAAAACCAAATGTTAATAAGATTGAATAGGATTTTATAAGCAAACAGAATATGCTGAGGGGAAAACCTGATAGCATTCACAGTATTTTTTCAGGCAGCTTGATTTCTTGCAGTTGCATCCTCTTTTATGTCGTGCAGAAGCTGGGGTCTTGCTGGATTCCTCCTGCTAGTGAAAACAACTTTTACAGGTTAGATTGCAGTTCAACTAGCAAAAAGAACAGAGAAGAGTTTACTTATTTTCTAACCCCAAGTTCAGGAACAGAATCAGAGCTCCTAATCACTTTCGGAGCAAATGCAAGTGGGTTGCGAGACTCAATCTGTTTACGAGTTGCAAGAACAGTATCTTCATGGATAGGCTTGTTGAAGCATTCTTGACATGAACATGGTTCTATGCAGTAGACACCAGCAGCAAAGCATTCGCAGTAACTACATGAATAGTATCACGAGTCAAATAATAAACTCAAGGACTTCTAATGGACTAATCAACCAGATGCATATATCTCAATGCAAGCGACGTAACAAAAATTTTAGGCTTCACTAAACGGGAGATGAACCTACAGTTTCAAACACTTCGATTTTTTACAGTTACAACGTTTGCAAGACTCGGTTTCTCCAGCATGTTCAAACCTGCGCCTGCAAATCCAATGAAAATTATGAGATGATAGATAAATATACAAAAAATCTAACCAATTACATGAAAAATGAAAATCAACATGACAACAATTTAATGGAGAATATCTAGTCAACAGCACATGCCTCTTCTTTTTGGGGCTATTCTGGTTGAACTCTTCATTAGCTAAAAATGCAGGTTCTTGGGAAGCATCGTGAGCCAGCTGAACCCCATTTTCAGCAACATCCATGTCTCTTTCTGAAGAAGCTGAAGAGAAAGATTCATGACCAGGTCCTTGACCACCGGTGGGGGAATGAATGTCGGCAGTGGAGTTGGGCAAACTTAGTTGCCTGCCATAAGCCAGACTTTCACACTTGATGATTTTGTAGTCTTTTGAGGTTTTTGCAAGAGCATTTAAGTGCAAACCAATTCCAGGTAAGATGCACCGTGAGGATTCACCACCGGGTTTCATAGGAACTAGTTGCTTATCATTTGTGGTGATTTTTTCATCAGATTGAGATAGCATATTAGAACTACTGTTTGAAACATTATCTAAACTCTTCCTGCGAGCTCCTGCCATCTCAAAATCTAGACAGCGCCTTCGCAAGCCACGTTGCAAATTTAAAACAGCAGGCTGATACACAAACAGAGAAAACACTATTAGTACAACCAAAGAAGTAAAATAAAAAGGTAATGAAAACGATATAAAAAAAAAGTCACAACTCTTTAGAATCAACAAGAGAAAATAGATATTAAAGAGGACTATCAAGATGGCATAAATGTTCCGCAGGAGGGTAACCAGAAAATACACATAAAATTAGAACAAACAACGTACAACTCTTACCATACAACCTACAGGAGTAGGCTACCTTTTTTTTTTTTTTTTTTTTTTTGGGTCAGAACAGGAGTAGGCTACTTATTCATTATATCTATGCAAATGTTACTGAAATGTGGGTGATGGAACCTTGTTGCATACTATACCTTACAATTGAACTGCATGGGTGTTTCCACTTTATTATCTTCTTTCTCACTTTGACTGCTAACCATACAATGATTTAAATGGCCCTCCATCTGTTCTGTTCTTTCCAGCTGACTAGCTTCTCCATATTGAGAGGAAGGATCTTCAGTTTCAAGTTGTCCGCCAGAACCAACTATATCAAGGACTTGCACATTTTGCTCATCATTAACATCATTTTGCGTGAGCTGCGGCGCAAGAGAAGTACAAAATCTTGTTACAGGGTCCAGAGAATTCTGCATTAGCCCCTTGAAAGCCTCTGTGCCATGGGGGGAATCAAAAATTAACAGGTCAGCAGCATCAGAAATCAAACTCTCCCAATCACAGCCTGTCACTTCTTTTCTTTGCACAGTCTGGCATATAATCTGTAGATGTCCTTCATCATTGGATGAACCTTCTTCAGAGGTCTTTTGAACATATGGAACAAGTGGAGCGGACAAGTCGGCCACTTCCAACTCACAATGTGCCTCAGTACCACAACGAGTTGGGTCACAGTCAGGGCTACCACAATCATATTTCAAATTCCGTGGTAGCTCAATTACAAACTTTGAGTGTTCACTAGATGGCTCTACAGAATCTTCTCCTGTAGAAACCCCTGGAACACAATCTTCGCGTAGCTCTTCTGAGTTAATATAAAGTTGAGCTGCATCTTCATTTGCAGAGACTTTATTTCCACTTGCCAGAGTGGACTCAGGTTTTGACGGATCTGAAGTGTTATGCCTGAAAACAAAAAAAAGTATAATTTACTCAAAGAATAAGGTAAAAAAGAAAGGTGCAAAGAAATACAGCAGTGAATTACCTCCTGAGGAATCTGGATTCCTTGTGAGCACTGACATGGGGCGAAGTGAAAACAGATGGAAGGGATGCAAAACTGAGGGAGCTGAACGTCTGAGTAATATGTACAGACTTAACTGGCTTGATAGGAGAAAGACTATTGATGTAGTTAAAGACAGGAGAATCCTGCACATGAGGAACACAATTCTTCTTAATGAAAAGAATTACATACACACAGCAATAGGAACATAATATCTTGACTAAATAGAAACTAAAATGAGACGGGTTTTCAATACAAAATTAATATATAAACTCTATTGCACCACCAAGAAAGTAAAAGAACCATCCGCATATCCTCAAGCATCAACAATAGGAGAGGAAAAACAAACATACACCTATCAAGCAAATAGTTGACCACAAAATCTGGCAAAAATGAATGCTCTACAATCATTATCTTCAAATTTCATGAAGATGCATTTATCAGATCTGTTAATAACTTTTCTGAGTCTGGTTGACCAAATTATGGCTTCTTGTAACATAGAATGAAGTAATAAATGGCTAAAAAATCTTTTTTTTTTTATAAAAAAAGTGGCTCTAAAAGAAATCGTGTTAGCAATATATTGAATCTTACATAAAAGAAAAACATTTCAAAATAAATTCCATTACTTCTGTTTACAAGCAAAAAAGGTAAAATTTATAAAAATTAGGCCTGAACAACAATCTCAAGTCTCAAAATAAGCTTTCTAAACAAATCATATTACAAGAGACTTGCCGAAGCCAATTAGTGACAATTAAACTCAATTTGAGATCTAAATCACAAGATACCAAAACCCACATAAAGCAAACCAATTTTCCAAAACAAAATTAAAAGAGGGAAAGAGGACAACAAATTATCTAAAACGAATTATCACTGTAATCTTTCTAAGGACATCCAATTGACCACCTAAAAAATATATATGAGTCCTGATCCAGCTGAAAATGAAAGATTAAACCACATGCAGTGATGCAGAGCAACACCCCATGAACCAAAAAGAAGGAAGGGAAAAAAAAAATGCCTCAACCTTCTCAAAAATGCACAAGCTTGAGAAACACCAAGGCAAAAAAACTCAAAAACAAAACAAACCCATTTCAGCGACAACCTTAAAATTTTGTTTTGAAAAAATGCCTAGGTCAACCTTGTCAAAAATGCACAAGCTTGAGAAACACCAAGGCAAAAAACTCGAAAACAAAACAAACCCAATTCAGCAACAACCTTAAAAAAAAAATATATATATAAAAATGCCTAGAACCTTCTCAAACCTGCACAAGATTGAGAAATACCAAGGCAAAAACTTCAGAAACAAAACAAAACCCAATTCAGCAACAACCTTAAATTTGAAAGAAAAATAAAACAAGAAGAAGAAGAATAAGGAATTGACCAAAAAAAAGAAGAAGAATAAGGAGAACAAGAAAATGGGCACAAAGGCTGACCTCAAATTTGGCTTTGGGAGTGCCGATCTGGTTCCTCTCTGGGGTGTCCATTTCCAGAGAGGCAGCTCCACCACAAGCCCTCTACCTCTACTACTTCATCCGCCACTACCACTACCACTACCACTACCACTACTTTCTCTCTCTACTTTTTGGCAGTGAATATTTGTTCTTCTCTCTAGATTGTAAAAAGGAAAGACATGGTGAGGTGGGTCACTTGACTGGGTCTGCTCTGCTGCAAATAGGTTGAGATTCAAGTAGAAGTGAAGGCGGGAGAGTTAGAAAGGAGTAGCTATGGATTTTCTCGTGGGGATAACCTTGACCCTACCACCAAAGCCCCACAGTCTCCACAGCTGTCCGTATGTATATATGTTTGCGTTTTCTCACACCCACCCAACTTTAAAAAAAGGTAACGTACATTTTACTGTGTATGGATTTTCTCAATCTTTCTCTTTCTTTCTCAGTTTCTCTCTCTCTCTCTCTCTCTCTCTCTCTCTCTCTGTGTTTTTTTCCTCACAGGGTAGACTCTGTACCCTCACTCATTCACCTCCGCTTCCCTCCTCCTCTGGTCTTTGGTCTTTGGCCTTTTGGGTTTTTATCCTTTTTATATTAATTGCTTTGGTTTGCATTCTTTTCTTTTCTTTTTACTGCTTGACTTTGTAAAGTGTAATACTTGTCCCTTGAGTCTTTGACTATTTTGCCTATGTTGAAGTAAATTGGCAAATCTAAGTGGTTTTGGCCTTCGGTTGCAGTCTATGCCAATAGAATTACTTTAACTTGTTACATCCTTAAGAGAATAACCAACCATTTTGTTTTCACAAGGTTAAACCCAACAATATATTTCCATTTTTTGTGCAAATTGCATGCTCATTAAGGGTTAAAATCGTTATTTCAACATCTGACACGTGGTTAAAATTGTCTATTTATAAAAGTCAGTGAATGTGAACTTAATTTCTCATATATTGCTATTAATTACTCAAATATTTGCCGTATCTTAAAGTGATTTGTTTGGATTGTAACGGCCGGTTCTCATAATTTCATATCCTAAGACGATTTAGTAAAATGGGCCCCTATTCTCTAATACGTAACGGCCGGTTCTCATAATTTAATATCCTAAGGCGATTTGTAATGGGTACACATCATTGTTTTAAGACCATAAGGAAATGATGTATACCCCTTACAAAAACAATTGGATGATAACCATGACTAATAACCCTTAATATAAAACAAATAACAGCAAGGCAAAGCAGCATTAATCTTGAACCGATGCAACATTTATAAGGTAAACAGTGACTATGAAAAATCCCGTGAATTTTATTAATGAGACTTATTATTGGTCCCTATTTACGTTTTGTCATTATGTTCTCATCATGTTAGTCGATATTACTTTCTTACCACCTATGGATAACACTGGAGCCAAATCTTTGTCGTATATATGCAAAAGGGCTTTTTGGAGAATGTACAAGTAATTTAATATTTCTTAGCATTTACTCTACCGTTAGTTTTGGTGCCTGGCGTAACGACAGCGAGAGGCAATGTAGTTTTGGCGCGCGGAGATTTCGAAAGGTAGGTGATTCGCTAGGTTTGAGCTCCATCACACTCCATGGATCCTACCCTAGAAACTTTCCTACGGTTTTTAGTTGAAATATTTATGCCGATATTCCCCAAACACAAAGGAACATCAACATGAGACATTGCATTGTTCGTTGGCCCTTCACATCGAAGGGGAAAATCAAACCTTCTCCGGGTCCCACGAAGCAAATCGATATCGATCGGTGAGACATGAGGACACGTGTACGGTGCGATCAAGGTCCCTGTCATGACTTTTTACATTAATGTCACACTTGCAAGTAAGGTAGCTAAACTAAAATGTATATTTATAAGATTAGAGGAGCCTCATAATGTGTTCACCTTTGGACTTTACCACTTTTACAAAGTTTGGTATGCAATAGGGTGGACCTTTATTAGGAAGCATGTGGTCCCATGAACAATAAAGGGGCAATGTCACGTGACACCTCACCCCACTAATTTTGGGTTTTTTTTTATAACCTTTTCTCTTTTTCTTTTTTTTAAATTAAAATTATTTATTTATTTTAGGGTTTGGCCCTTTGCAGAAAACCTAGCAGCTGGTTAAGCACATAATGACACAATCTGCTCTTTCCCAACTCCCCACATTCTCTGAAAGAGGAAGTTCATGCGAAATCATAGTGTCTACTACATGCGTACTTTGTGGCACACATTCTGCATCCATCTGGCGATAAGGAAGGAGGCTTCTTTTTCTTTTTTTCTTTGGGTTTTATTATTTCTTATTATTTGTTGATTAATTATTGACTGACACATGCAAATAGTAATTAGGTGGTGATTAATTATTTCAAGTATGATGATGACTTGTTGTGATTTGGAGGATTCGAGTAAAGTCTTTGGAGAGCCCTTTGGTTCAGGCCTTAGTGAATTGTCAGATTGTGGGTTATTAGAATAAAGCTGGGTTGACCCAAATACTTAGGATTTTAATTCTTAATTATTGACCTGGATGCTCTTGTAACTGGCAAGTGACCAGGAGAAGATTCAGAAAATTAAACTAATTATATAATTACTCCATTTTATTTTATGTGAGGTTAATTTTTTTCTTATTTTTTTGGTGCAGAACGCAGATCAGATCTTGTGGAGTGAGCTTTTGGCAGGAAGTGTTTGTTAATTAATTAATTTTATCCTGGGACGGGAAGGAAGAAGGCTCTCTCAGTTGAGCTGGGATATCCTTGTAGCTTTTATGGATTCTGGATGCCTTTTGTTTTTCTCTGTGTTATGTAGCACAAACAAGTTTTCTGCTGACAAACGTGTAACACCATTTCCCCATCTATTTTTTTACTCTCTCTCTCTCTCTCTCTCTCTGCCAAATAAGCATTCCAAGAAAAAAATTACTAGGTATATTGGAGTTTGGGTATGGGAGGACAGATTTGCACGTTACCCTCCTACCATATCAATGGGTTGTGGTCATCCTTCTTTTTAGCTCAAAGTGTGGATGGATTTCATTTGACCTTTGTGACGCCCTTTGTATGTAGTGTAGCCATGCATTCATCACTTGTGTTCTTCATTCGATGAGTTTCGGTTTTTACTTTGGTTCAGCTGAGAGGCCGAAGTTTAGACGTAATTGTAGGAGTACATGCTCTACCCTTAAAATTGTACGGGAGTTCATAGCTCAAATGACTAAGAGGATTCATCAATTTATCCGAGATTCTATGTACAATTTCCAGTTTTTGTACCGAAAGAAGGTAAATAAATAAAGTTCATAGGATTTGGACCTATACTAAGTCGGGTTAAGCTAGGCCCAAATAATAACATCAAACTTTGGTAGAAAATAAACAAAAAGAGCCCCAAAAACAAAGAGATATTTAGTCATATATCCATTATTAGAACTAATAATATAGATAAATCCTACACCATTTAATTTCTATAAACAAACAAAAAAAAAAACCCAAAAAATGACAGTTGGCCATATTGAATTTAATTTTGATTATTAAATTACTTTGATACCCTATTGAGTGTTTTGGGGTTGGGTTTGTTTTAAGAAATCAATACCAGTTTTGTAATTTAAAAGAAGCTAAAAGTCTTTTGTTATGTTGTAAATGGGTTTTAGGTGTTTCTAAAGTCTATTTTATATAGTGTTTTTTTTTATAAATAATTTGGGCTTCCATATTGGGTATAATAGTGAATCTCCCAAAAACAAAGACTTTGAGCTAAAAAAGCCAATTTAGGAGGCCCAACATAAGTTTTTTTTTTTTTTTTTTTTTATAAAGGAAAACAAAATAAACTACAACCGGAAGCCACGCGGGCACGCAGGCCCCACCAAGTCAAAGTAAAACGGAACCAAACAACTTAGAGGAAGCCCACGATCCCACAGCCGGGAAGGGGCAAGATTATGGCCTAAACTAGCAACTGCATCTGCAGTAAAATTAGCCTCCCGAAAGATGTGCTGAAAAGAAATCTTCTCGCAATAAAAACTCAGCACCGGAATGTCTTGCACAAGGAGACTAATGCTCCAAGGAACCGAAACCACATTGTTGACACAATCAATGATTAGCTTTGAATCACCTTCCACCAGGATCTTCCTCCATCCATTATGAATAGCATGAGCCAGGCCATCCCGAAGAGCCAAACACTCCGCAACTGTAATTGCCAACAATCCTAACATCTTTGGATTTTCTTATGATATGTTTAACAAATTATGTTCATAAAATAGTTGTTGTCCAATGATTTAAGATTCAACGACTCTTTTCTATGTTTAGAATATCTTGGTCTAATAATCATGCTCTGATTAACTATCAATTATTGTTGTGTTCTGACTTCTGTGTTTGCTTCCCAAGCTCTCATCGAATTGTCATATTCCTTGGAGGCTATTGAAGGAAACTGCAAAATGCCTTACACCCAAAACAGACATGAGCCAGGCGAATGTTTTCATGAATCCATCCAATGCACCATGTAACTTAGCTTAGCTACTTTGTTTAGTCGGATCAATTAGGTTGGCAGGCTGCTTCCTGTTTCACTTCAAATATGTTTGTAGTTGTTGTCGGATGTTAACACCATTGCACAGTTGGACTACATGTTTGTCATCACTTGGCAAAGATTGCCAAACATGCATTACTTTGCTCCAAATATTAATCTACTTTACGATGTAAATTCATAATTCAAACATTTCAATTTTTAGGTCCATATTCAAAGATCATTTCTAGAAAAATGCCGTATTCGTCTATTTATTAAGTCACATATAGATAACTAAACGTTCTTCGATTTAAGCAAATTTTTGTAGAAATACTCTTTCAATGGTAACCTGACAAATGAGCGAATAAAATATGTCATTCTTCTAGGAAAGCACTCCATTTCATTGTTGTAATCACTGAATTTTCATTTGAGGGGCTTTGTAACACAATGTGGAATTAAAATGCCAAAAAAGATTAATACAGTTTTCTCTTTTACCGGCCACAAATTTTGATGACACATTAAAACTATGATTTTGTAACCACATCCACATCACATGTCCATTTGCGCTGCACACAATGCAAATTGTATTGTATGCCTTTTTTGGATTCGGCCCCCATATTAACAAATAAAGAAAATTGTCCTCTATGCAATGCCGAGATGGAAAGTGTCTACACACATTCACCTAATCAGAAAATCAACTTTATAATTTTAAATTAATTATGGAAAGGTTAGCTATTTTCCTCGTGTACCTTCCTTTTCAACTGTTTTCCATTCTATTATTTCTCATTATGGATGTTTTATGATAATGGAAACCCTTAATTTTCGAGGACGTCCTTAAAAAATGATTCATGCACAATGCAGGATGAATAAGGAATAGAAGAAGGTGGAGAAAGACACAAATGAGTAAGGTAGATCTTACTATTTTCTTTTAGAAATGATTCTCTTTTGTTTTCTTTCAGATTCTAGAATCTGATTGCCCCTCTAAATAAATAATGTTAAGATACTGTGCAAGGACAAGGACAATAAATTACAAACCAGCAGGAAACATCTCATACCTGAGTTGAAAACCAAACAGTTGATGTTACATAAAGAATAGATGGCGCAACAATACTTTTATAAGATTCCATTTCAATACATTTCACTACATCTAAAAAGAAGGAAAAAGGAAAGAAAGAAAAGTAAATTATGACCCATTTTGAGATATTACAAGCCTTTCATGATTTGATCAAAATATTTCCAGTATGTAGCCCTATTATATTTATCTTTCTCAAGCACCGGTTCTTGTAAAGATCCGTTTATCACATAATAAAACTATATGTTAGTCACAAATCAACTTATTGACACAATTAATTTTCTTTATACCTCTCACAAAGTTCATGTTGAATGTAAAGATGGGTAACATCAAAGTGTTTAAGTCAACTCCCACAAAAAATCCCAAAATAAGGTGGCTCCACCTATGTCTAAAATTCAGAAGAAAAAATAATTTAATAGATATATGTAGTGGAAACACCTAAGTTTGGGATTTCTCAAGGAAGTTCTTCACTTAAACACCTTAATGTTCCCCATCTATACATTCAACAGGAACTTTGTGACAGTCATAAATAAAATTAGTTGTTGTGTCAATAAGTTGATTTGTAATTTTAACATATAGTTTTATTATGTGGCAAACAAATCTTTAGAAAAACTGTTGCGTGAGAAAGATAGATTGAATAAATACTGGAAAATTTTCGATAAAATCATGAAAGGCTTGAACATCTCAATGGAAAAGGATTCGATGGTGATTTATTGATTTCACCCCCCTAATTTTGGGTTTGGCCATTTGCAGAAAACCTAGCAGCTGGTTAAGCACATAATGACACAATTTGCTCTTTCCCAACTCCCCACATTCTCTAAAAGAGAAAGTACATGCGAAATCACAGTGTCTACTTACTACATGCGTACTTTGTGGCACACCAGCACGCATTCTGCATCCATCTGCAATAAGGAATGAGGCTTCTTTGGGTTTATTTATTTTAATATTTCTTTTGTATTATTATTTTTGGTGAATTTTTTATTATTAATTATTGACTACACATGCAAACAGTATTAGGTAAAGAGAGCATACATGTGATTAATTATTTCAAGCAGGATGACTTGGTGCGATTTGGATTTCAGTAAAGTCTTTGGAGCCCTTGGGTTTCAGCTTTAGGAATTGTTTCTTAATTAATTAATTAATTTTATCCTGAGAGGGATGGGATGGAAAGGAAGAAGGCTCTCAGCTGAGCTGGGATATCCTTGTAGCCTTTATGGGTTCTGGAGGCCTTTTGTTTTTCTCTGTCTAATGTTGCACAAACAAGTTTTCTTGCCGACAAACACGTAACACCATTTGCCTCTCTCTCTCTCTCTCTCTCTCTCTCCCCCTCTCTCTCTCTGTACCAAATCAGCATTCCAATAAAAAATTACCAGGTATATTGGAGTTTGGGTATGAGAGGATATATTTGCATGTTATCCTACCATAATCAATGGGTTGTGGTCATCCTTCTTTTTAGCTCAGATTGTGGATGGATTTCATTTGACCTCTATGATGCCCTTGTATGTAGTAGTGCAGCCATGCATTCATCACTTGCGTTCTCCATCCCATGAGTTTCGTCTTTTTACTTTGGTTCAACTAAGTGCCCCGTTTGGTAAGCTATGATAAAATCATTTATTGTTAAAAAATTGTTGTAAGAGAAAGCTATTGAGAAAGCAAACTAATGAGATGATTTCATTTTCTGATTACGCGGGAATCAGATTCGAAGAAGCGCTGAGTTTAATGATTATGCATGAATTAGTACCAACAACACTTTTAACAAAAAATTTACCAAACACCAAACTGCTTTATCTCACAGCTGATTTCTCTCCCAGCAAATCTGACAACGATTATTTTCACAACACATCAATGCCAAATTGGCCCTAAGTGGAAGGCCAAAGTTTAGACATAATTGTAGGAGTAAATGCTCTACCATTAAAATTGCAAAGGAGTTCATTGCTCAAAAATGATTAAGAGTACATGTTCATTCACCCGATATTCTAATTTCTATGTAGGATTTGAACCTATACTCGGTAAGGTTAGGCTAGGCCCAAATAAGAACAGCAAACTTGGGTAGAAAATAAACAAAGTGGAGCCTAACAAACAAGACTTTGAGCTGAAAAAGCCCATTTGGAAGGGCCAATAATCCTAACATCTTTGGATATTTTATGATATGTTAATTATGTTTATATAATATTTTGGTCCAATGATTTAGGAGTCAATGACTTTTTTCTATGTTTAGAATATCTTGGTCTAATAATCATGTTCTGATTAACTATTTCCCCAGTGTTAACTTATTGTTGTGTTCTGACTTCTGTTCTGTGTGTGCTTCCCAAGCTCTCAAATTGTCATATGCCTCACCTAAAACAGACATGGAGCCAGGCAAATGTTTTCATGAATCCAATGCACCATGAAGCTTAGCTTAGCTACTTTTTTAGTTGGATTCATTTAGGTTGACAGGCTGTGGGATGTCAACACCATTGCACAGCTCGCTGGATTACCTGTTTGTCGTCACTTGGCCCTTTTGAGTTTCGAGTGTCGACAAAGATTGCTAAACATGCATTACTTTGTTCTCCACTCTATTAGTTCATCATTCAAAGATCATTTTTGAAAAATATAATCATAATAAAAAATAGTTAGTCACTTAATTATTTTTTATGAACATTTCCTTATTTGCTAAAAATACCGTGTTCATCTATTTATTAGGCCACACATAGATAACTAAACGTTCTTTGATTTGAATGAATTTTTTGCAAAAATGCTCTTTCAATGATAACCTAACAAGTAAACAAATATATATAAATATGTCATTCTTCTTGGTAAGCACTCCATTTCATTGTTGTAATCACCGAATCTTTGCGTTTGGGGAGCTTTGAAACACAATGTGGAATTAAAATGCCAAAGAAGATTAATTAAGACAGTTCTCTCTTTTGCCGGCCACAAAGTTTGATGACACATTGAAACTATGATTTTGTAACCACATCGCATGTCCATTTGTGCCGCACAAAATGCTGATTGTATAAGAAAAACATAGTGATGGGGAAGGACACAAATGAGCACGCATCTGATGATTTTCTATTAGAAATGATTCTGTTTTGTTTTTTTGGTAAGAAAGACAAATGATTATGTTTAACCGAATGTTGGGGATATACCAATATGTATCTAGCTGCTTCCCATATCGACCATCACTATTTAAAATAAAAGCATGGAAAGTGTTGCTATTTATAAGAAAAAAAGAAGAAGTAAAAAAAACAGTGTGGCCAAATAATTTGTCCCTTGCCTTTTCAGATACCAGAATCCATCCTGCACCTAAATAATGTTAAGATATTAGCCCAACAAATAGTCGAGTTGAAAACCAAACAGTTGTTGTCACATAAACAATAGATGGCCCAAAAAATAGTTTAATAAGACTTGATTTTCAATACATTTCAATCCTTTTTTTTTTAAATCACAAAGAATAGCATTTGATTGCCTCGATTTTGTTCATTCTGTTCCAATGTTAGATAGATGCCTTGTTCTTGCTTTTACATCAAAAACAACATTTTGGCCCATAGAAATTCATGGTCTAATCATAGTTGTAAACAACATTCTCTTTTTTACTTTCAATTTGGACATAAACACTAGAGTCCTATGCTTAAGAATTTTTTTTAGCACTAGAGTCCTATTTTTGTCATCCATAATAATTTAGTACCCAAACTATTTACAATGCATCAAAGTGACATTCCACATCACATCTACACACAAAAAAAGGGAAAAAGGAAAGAAAGAAAAGTAAATGATCGCCAATTTTGAGTTTCTAGAACTAGACTTGTAGTTTGAAAAAGAGAAGAAGACCTAGACTTGTAGTTGTGAGTTTTGTTTTGAACTTTAAATCTTGATATTTATTAAGAAAAGTATGCTTGTCTTGTCAAGTTTGATGGCATTTGGTTGATGGAGTAATCTCATGTTCGAATTCCATGATATCTTGATAGTGTGTAAAAAAAAAAAAATCCCCCTCTCTTTTCTAACTTTTCCAAAAACAAAAAATTGATGGCATTTGATGCATGTGACCTACTCTTATTTTTATCTGACTCGAAATACCCTAAGAGCATTTCCACTCATGGCCTTTTACCATGGGAAAAGGCCCCTTGGGCAGAAAAAACCTCTCCACCAATGAATTCTAACCCGATAGGATGTGGACTCCACCAAGTTTGGATAGGCTCGAAGGCTATATCAGCATGAGATGTTGCCTGAGGACGTTGATGTCAACGAATAAATTTAAAAAATAATCGGAAAAAATTATAAAAAAAGTAAGCATTTTTTTTATACACATATCTAGCAATTTTTTATTTATTAATCTCATACATATAATTCAAATTAATCCCAAGTGAAAAATAATTGTCCTTGGGTTGCCATGACAATGGCAAAAAAGAAAAATTGCTACGGCAGATAGCATTGCCCTTTGTCATAACAAATGAGTGAAAGTGCTCTAATAACCCTAAAAAACATATTCATCTCTTCCCTAATTTGAGCACGTACGAAGCTATAATTTGAGTACCAAATCGATCTATTTAAAAGTTTAGATATAAAAATTAATTTGAATTAAGGATACTTAAAAAGTTGGAAAAGTTTCAAGTACCCAACAATTTTCAAAGTACCAAATTGAGATGGGTTAATAATTAGTGACAAAAATTCCCACTTTTTATTATTATATAGACTTGACTTGGGTTGGGTCCGTCTAAACAAGTACACGTAAGCTAGGTAAACAGACAAGGGTTTGGGTCCTCCCGCGCCGTGGAACAGATTTGTTTGTTTATTTTTTAATTTTTATCAGAGAGAATTGTTGTTTTTCTGTTACGAATTCTTTTTTGGGTCAATTGTTACGAAATTTATATTATCTCCTGGCCACCTTTCTCGTATGTACCTGTCGATTGTACCTCTCTTCTGGTTTTTTCCTTGAGTTTTGAAACAGTCTCTCTCCTTCAAAGCCGTACATTAGGCAAACCCGCGCATCTCTCTCGCCTCTCTCTCTATCTCTCCTCTCCCTCTCTCTCTCTAAAACTCTCATTCATTCGCCTCTGCCTTCTGGGCTGTGGTTTCCTGCTCTGGTTTTTTGGTTAATCCTCTTCGAAATCTTATCCACAAAGGAAAAACCAAATGGAAAACAAAAAACCCATAAGCCCCAAACTGCCCAACACCCCAAAAACGTTGTCTTCTGCTCATTATTGTTGTTAAAGTTTGTTCCATTCTCCGTTTTTTCATTGCCCTCCAACGACTTTGTCTTTCTTCGATTCTCTGGTGTTCAAAGTCAACCTTTTCGTCTCCCTATAATATATTCCAGTTTCGGGATTTATTGGGATTTTTTGAACGCGTGATTCTTCTGGTACTTCTCCGTGGGTTTGTTTTTTGGGCTTGTGTTTGAATTTTCTATCTTTTGAGGGTCATTGGTCTTTGGTCACACAGTTGTGGAAATTGTGTCGTTTTCTTAGAGTTTACTTTCATTCTTTTGTTTTATTATTTATAGAAAAGAAATTCAAAGAAAAGTGGTTGGTGATGAAATACTTGGGATTTTGAAGGTTGTTTTGTTTTCATTTATTTCATTTGGAATATAAAAGAAAGGAAAGTCGCTCTTGTTATTTTTATTGGTGCATATTAACAGAAATTGTTTTTTGGGTTATGAGGTCAACATTGGAGACATTTGGGGTGGTGTGATTGGTTTTCAATTAGATCATATATTCCTTTTTCATCTTCCATCTTATTTCATTTGTTAAATTTAAGGAAAGCTTTGTTGGTGAGTTCTATTGTTAACCAAAGAAGGGTTTTCCAAATCTATCTGTTTTGAGCTTTATCATTGATGGGTTGCTGCATGCATATCTGGCAAAGATGATGATGATGATGAAAAATTGAAGTCTTTTGTTGATCATGTTTTCTAAGACAACAGCTTAACAGATTGTTTCTGGGTTTAGCTTCGTTTCATTTCTTTTTGCTGTTCCCATTACCGTTGGTAGTTTGGATTTTCTCTGTCGATTTTTCTGTATTGATTGTCAGCAATGGATTCAAGGACAAGTGAGAATTTTGAAGGTGACATTGTATCAAAGCAGGTGGATCACCAGGAAGGCGATATGAAGTTTAACATTAAGGGTACAGGTACAGGAAGCATTAGTTTCAAAGATATGGATCCAAAAATTAAGGGTACAGGAAGCATTAGTAACAAACAGATGGATCCAAAAATTAAGGGTACAGGAAATATTAGTAGCAAAGAGATGATCTTCAGAGCTGATAAAATTGATTTGAAGAACATAGATATACAGCTTGAGAAGCACTTGAGCAGGGTTTGGTCCAAAAACATTGAGAGAACCAGGCCTAAGGAAGAGTGGGAGATTGATTTATCTAAATTGGATATAAGATATGTTGTAGCTAGAGGGACCTATGGTATTGTATACAGGGGTACCTACGATGAACGAGACGTTGCAGGTAATCACTAATAATCCCATTTCCATTGTGATTTTGATTTTTTCTGTCTGTGTAGGACATGATGGAATGAAAAAAAAAAAAGGAAGGAGCTTTCTTTACATATTGTATTGAATACATCTATCTTCTCTATGTATCTCTTATGTTAATTTGGCATGTAATAACTAGTTTTTTTGGCAGTTAGTTCTAAGAACTGCCACTCTGAATCCCTTTCAGCCATTTCTGGTGTTGAATTGGGATTTATATGAATAAAAATAACAATATGTTTTTAGCATTTCCTTTTGCTTTTGGTGAGTCATGTTAAAACACTAATTTGGCATATATCAAGTCTGTAGGTGAAACTGAATTATGTGTTCCACTTCAACGTTGAAGGCATGATATTGAAGTGTTACATATAATTTATCTTTATATTCTGTATTATTGGTGTAAGAGTGTTGTGATTGACAAGTCCTGTCATACTTTCAGGCCTTAGTAGAATTTTGATCAAGACATTAAAACCGTTCATAATCCTGATAGAAAACCATAGCCAGTCTTAATTTATATGAATTTTTAAAACTTCTGTACTGATGTTGTTTATGGCACTTTCCATCATGTGATTATATTACTCCAATCGCTTTGTTTCACTCTGTTTCCAATCAATCATTAGTAGCCATAAAAGTCGGTGCTTAACCTCATATCATATGTACTCTCTTTGATAATTCTGAAATTCTTTGGATTTACGCAATATAAATTGGAGCTACCACTTCGTATTATGAATGATCTTATTTGAGTTACATTATAATGTTGAAGCAAATCTATTATAGAATATATATTAGTCAAAGTTAAAGAAAAACACTTGAGGAGCCATGATGCCAGTTAATTAATAATGGATATTTTATTTTGGATTATTATTCTAGAGCTTAATTTCTGTGAAATGAAAAAGGAAACGTCATACTTCTGAGATTATTTATAGTAGTATGATAACTTTGCATATAGTTCTAGAACCCTGCAAATGATGTCGATTTAGTATATTTTGTTGTATTAGTATTGTCTTGTCAGGAACCTGGTGGAGTTTGAATTGAAGCATGACTGTTTAATCTGTTCTAACACTAGTCTTTTCATTTCTAGAGTACCAGAAAAAAAAAAACTGATGTTAAATGAGATCGATAGCAATTGTTTGCAGTGGTGGCACAGTAGTGCTCTGCCACTTTGTTGGCATGCATATCAAATTCTCATTGCAATCTCGTGCTGAATTTTATAGTTAAGGTGTTGGACTGGGGGGAGGATGGTTATGCCACAGCTAATGACACTTATGCTGCGAGGGAATCTTTTCAAAAAGAAGTTGCTGTCTGGCACAAGCTTGACCACCCTAATGTTACAAAGGTACAGACCAGTTTTCTTTTGATTTTTTATATTCAGTTTATTGCAATCTCCATTATTAATGTAAAAGTGACAGTTGTAGAGATTATCACTCAACAATTCTTCCACCCCTCCTCTTTATCTCAGTTCATTGGAGCTTCAATGGGAACTTCAGATCTTAAGATTCCTTCAAAAAGCTCTTCAAGTGATGGTCTAGATTCTAATCCTGCAAGAGCATGTTGTGTTGTTGTGGAGTATCTCGCTGGTGGGACACTAAAGCAATACTTGATAAGAAACAGGCAAAAGAAACTTGCCTTTAAGGTTGTGATCCAACTTGCTTTGGACCTGGCTAGAGGGTGAGTTCGATTGTTCTATACATTTCTCAGCTACATACTTTTCTATTAAAATTCTTATTGATCTGGGATTTTTACCCTTCCTCTTGCAGTCTTAGCTATCTGCATTCTCAAAAAATTGTACACCGTGATGTCAAAACAGAAAATATGTTGCTTGATATTCGCAGAAACCTTAAAATAGCTGATTTTGGTGTCGCTCGTGTTGAAGCTCAGAATCCAAGGGACATGACTGGTGAAACTGGTACCCTTGGATACATGGCCCCAGAGGTATTTATGCCTAGTTAAAACCTGTTATGTGTTTTTGTGTAGCTGGAATATTATTTCACACTAAAAAAGTAACTGTCTGGTGCTCTATGAGCTTGAAATAAATCAATATAAAAAAAGCGGGGGATATAAGGTTAAATCTCCCCTACACTTCTAATTTCATCAGTTCACACCTTAATTGTGCATGCATCTTTTTTTTAGCCTTGGACTTTAGAATGGATGGAAATGACACACAACCTTCACATGTGAATAAGCGTGTGCCCTTCATGTGAGAAAGCCTAAACTACCTGCCAAAACCACACTAACATATTTAAAAACAACAAAAATCGCATAATGCTGTTGTGAGCATGTGCAAAGGCATCTGGGCTTGGTAAAAATGCTCTCACAGGGTTCTTAACATCCATGTTGAAACCAGAGCAACATATAACAAAGCCACCTTCCTCTTGCTTCTCCCCAAAAAATACCAACACAACACTTATTTTACAAACTATTTCTCAGTCCCCGGCTTCTGATTCTTTACTCTAACCACCGAATTCGCTTGTAAAGGTGATGAAGACAGGGACCCAAATGAGGATGTTGTTTTGAGCCTTTAAAGTTGGTTATGAAATCAATATTCTGCGCACCACCTTGCTCGGAATTCTGTCTGTTCCCAGGCATCGAGAGAAGTAATTCATTGAGGTCAAGTATGATAACCTCTTAGTCGACACACATCAACAACACTAAGCATTTAAGAACTATTCCTTTGACCTTTTCGTGTTACTGGGAATCTGCTTGATCAATATGTTAAATTGAGCTTTAGATGAAAAAATGAGACGGCAAAGGTGAGAGGGTTTAGTTCAAGAATTGAGGATTGCAGGATAGTAATTGTGGATCATGTTATCAAAGCATTTATCGCCGATGATAAAGATTTAGGAGTCCAGGTCATTGGCTGGAGCTGATACTTAGAGCATGAAGGGCCAACCTTTGAGAAGGGTTTTAGAGCGAGTTGGCTAGAGAGGGAGAAGGGCTTATGGCTATGATAAAAGAAAAGAAGAACGTGCGGCAGTTGACGACAATGTTGGTTTTGCCACCAACATAGCAAACGACCTGTTATGTGGGTGTGGGATGATGCGGCCACCGTAGTTGCCCATGTGGTGACCTGCCTTACGGTGCTCGTTGGAAGGAGAGGCACGTCACATGAGTCTGTATTGAGAGCTTTCCTTAATGCCATGTGAAAGGCACATGAGATGTCCCTCCATTTTAACGTGTGTTAATTGATAGAATTAGAAGTTTAGGGGAACATTGGGACTGGCCTAAAGTTTATGGGGGTTAATTATATATTCCAAAAAAAGGAAAGAAGCAACAAGGAGATACTATTGAGTTGAATTATGTTTTCCATCTTGCATATGGTGCTAAAGATGGTTCTTCTTTATGGAGTTTGAGGTTGGTTTTGTCTGGGACTCTGATATTGTGTTCCCCTTGTGATATGGTAAAACTATCATTTGTGCTGTTAGCTTGTTACAAATACCTACATAAAAGAGAAGAAAAAAAATTTATGTACATTATTGGGCGTGAAAAGAAAAACCTCTCTTATTCTCTCCTCTCTGTAGTTCTCTTAATTCGTGTGATAGCATGTGTGGTTTTAAGTGGTAAATCATTAAGCTGACAAGATATATATGTAGGTTCTGGATGGTAAGCCTTATAATAGAAGATGCGATGTCTACAGCTTTGGCATATGCTTATGGGAAGTTTATTGCTGCGATATGCCTTACCCGGACCTTAGCTTTGCTGATGTATCATCTGCAGTTGTTCGACAGGTCAGTTTTTTCAAGAAATAAATAAATATCTCTTTACATTATATAAATACAAGGAAAACTGGCATGATCTAGAGTTTGACTTGTCCATGTTTAACTTTAAAGGCCCTTTTGAAATGTGGGATTTCAAATCTAGGGATTTTGGCTTATGTTTTATATGTAAAAAGTTGCATGATACATGAATTTTCGTATTTGCATTGTGCATATATATATTTCTGATGATTCATTGTATCTGATAATTTCAAATTCAAAATGTTCCATAGTTGCCTTTCGAAATAAATTGAATTCAATATTTTTGTTGCTTTTCCAATAAAATGTAGCTTCATTGTCAAAATCCAAATCTCTAAGTTAGGTCACCCAGTTTAAAGTTATCTGCCTTTATAAGACTGCTTACTGTTCATTTAATGAGCAACGTTTATTTATTTTTCTTCTCTGCTGACAATGACCAAAATAAGAAAAATCTGAAATGATTTAGCTCATATCTTGTACTTTTCTGCCTGTTGGTTGGGTCTAAGACTCCAAAGATCGAGGCTTAGTTAGTTGAGTTACCAGGGTCTTAATGAATGGACTTTTGTGGCGGTCTTTGTAAAGATTGAAGTTGTAAACCTAGTCGAAGATTTGACATCTAACTCTTCATGGGCGTTTCATTGTACGTACTATATGGTTTGTTAACAGAACTTACGGCCAGAAATCCCCAGATGCTGTCCGAGTTCTTTTTCAAACATCATGCGCAAGTGCTGGGACGCAAATGCAGATAAACGTCCTGAAATGGGTGAGGTGGTGAGAATGTTGGAAGCAATTGATACAAGTAAAGGAGGTGGGATGATACCTGAAGACCGTTCTCCGGGCTGTTTCTGTTTTGCCCCTACTCGTGGTCCCTGAGCTTTTTATCTTGATTTGTTCCTGTTGCCGAAGGAAATTGATCGGCTATTTTCTTGCCAGAAAGATGATTGAAAAGAAAAAGAAAGGAAAAGAAAAGGATGGTAAAGTTCTTTCCAGATATCCTTGCAGTTGCAGCCTTGCCTCTTAGTTTCAAAGTTGTTTCTTTAGTGAATGAACAAAGAAAGGTTTATGAATTGTGCATCAATCTGATTTTCCAGCTTGTATTTGTGATGTGGGTCTGTTTCGATAGTGAGCTTCGAAAGTTGGGATTGAATGCGTTGTTGCACATGACAAAGAGCCGAGGGAATCGTCGCCTAGGAACAAACAAGCAGTGACTGGATGGAAACAAGTTGAGCAGCTTATTGAAACGTATTTAGGGGCTGTATTATATATGGTTTTGTAGCATTTGCTATGTTCCTATATATTTGATTGGCCTTTTGTATGTTGTTGATTTTTAAACGACAAGATTTGCATTTGTTTGTTGGGCCTTTTGTCCTTTCATTTAATACATATACTAATTAGCAACGAAACTTAAAAACTAATCTGGACACAATAAGTATGCTAAGGACTGTTATGTGGGCAAGAATGTAATTCTACGGCATTGAGCAACACACAAGCAAAGCAAATGTTTGGCTCACATCCCTTTCATTTAGAGGTGGAGAGGGTGACAGGAAAGGATAGAAAACAATTCAAGCGCAAACAGAAGGAAAAAGAGAGAAAAAGATGAAGAGATGCACCAGCTTGGTGGGATTCTAGTATTATCAATTTGAACACCAATTAAAAAGAGCTTGTTTGTATGATCATCATCTCACAGGTGACAGCATATATTCTTCTCATGTCATGCGCTTGCCATATAACACAAGTGGAATTGTAGTCGGATTAATTTGGTGATGGATGAGGATGAACCTACCTTCATTTGTCGTCTGTGGTTGCTTATGTGTTCCTATGTAGTGGTGGAAGTGGAACCAATGCCAATTATTATGAACAGAAGCTAACCGGTATATTTTATAAGGGAGTTGTTGTTTACACTCTAAAAATACACATCTTTATTATGAAAATATAAGGGAAAAGTTTCACTTGAAAGAGTGTATGTATGACTGATAGTTAGTGATTACGACTCCTAAGTGCGACAGTTAGTGATTTTGAGGTGGAGTGCATCGAACGGAATCATGTTTGCTCCTATTTATCAAAGTTATTCATCAAATTTATTTACCAAATCAATGATGTATCAATAATACCAACAAACTATTTGTTTATTAATATTTTTCTACTTTTTAAAGGAGGTTTCAAGTTCAAATCCTCATTTTCTCTTCGTGTGATAAGTAACGTGGTGAGAGAAATAAATGCGTACCTAATTGAATTTACTCATACGATAGCACAGAAAACAGTCCCTATATTTTTCTGTACTAACTTCTCATTTGGTAAACAAATCATCCTTTATCTTCATGTTGTGAATGCTACTATCTAAAAACATGATAAGAAGATTTGTCCTTGCTGCCGATACGACGTCCTGTTATTTACCTAATCGAATAATATTTGTTTGTTTTCACCGTACCCTTTTGGAAGTGGTGGGTGTCTCCACTTGCACTAGTTAAATAATTGTCATTCTCCATATTCGCACCCTCTACCACTTCACCTTATCTTAATCTAAGATCCTTGAGGTAGGGCACCTTATTCATAAAAAGAAAACCCCCATGAAATATAACTATATTTTTCTAAATAAAGCACCACAATGAACCCAGACTCTATCTTCTATTGGATTCCATGCGACAGTGCAAAAGCAAACAGCAGCAGGAGAATTGTTCCTTATTCTATGCTGTCAAGAATGTGGACGTCAAATCGACCATGTGCATATTCTCAGAACACTCCCCTCCCCAGAAAAAAAAAACATAATAGATTTTTTTATAATTTTTTATACAAGCGACATTTTTCTTTGATATAATATAAACTATGTGGAATTCGAACTTAAATGCATAATGAAAAGCATATTTGCTTTAGCCAACCTAACTAAAACCATGTCTTCATTGAGAATTTTATTTTGATTGAATCTTTATCGGTGGATTAAAGAAGATAATGATTTCCAATTTGTTTGTGTCCAGATTTTAGAGATAATATATATATGTTCACAGGTGACTCCAAAATCCCAAGTTCATGCATGTGTCAATTCATAAATAAGATCTTTGAATCTAGTGGACTATATAGACACATTAGTCATACCCTCAAGCTCGTTAGTGGGAAAATAATATGCTGAAGAAGGGGGCACTTTCAATTCCGTCGAGAATTATAAAAAAGGGAGCTCCACAACAATTCTAAAACAAACCCACCAAGAACACAACAATTCCTTCGAGAAAAGTTAATATATCATTTGATAAAAAGCATGCAATTAAAAAAATTTGTCCACTCTAATCATACAAGGCCCCATTATCGATCACACTTTGTGTTCAGTCCAATCAAAACATGTTAACTTGCAATTAGATAGATGTTTGAAAATGTAAGACAGGAACGTGAGGATAGTGCTTCTTTATATTGATCAGAAAGAATTTTCAACACGAAATGTTGTGTCAAGTGGTGATAAGAACAAATGTCGATATCCTTTGCCAACAAACTTCATTTTCGTTTTGTTTTCCTGGTTGTCCTTTAGTACCCCCATACGCTATGGTGCTGCCTAATCCTCCAAGTGTACGATTGGAGTTGATTAGTGTATTAGTTGGAACGCTTAGCGTATATATCTTGATCCTTCAATGTAATTAAGCTCTTGCTTAATTATGTTGCGGTAATTTATTTGAATATGCGATTCAAATTCACAGTTTAACAATAAAATTTTAATTTTAATTTTATATTTTTAGCCTTGTTTCTTTTTATTTATTTAACAAATCTACTCATATCCCACATTACGTAATATCAACTCTAATCTTTATGTCACGTTTCCTTGATCCTAGACCCTTTATTATGGGAATATCACAGAGTCACGGTTGTAAAGTCAGACCCAAAAAAGAAAAATACGATCAAGATTAGATTAGAAAGAATATCATAAATTTGGTTAAACAACTTGGGGAGGTGGGGGGCATATTAGTAATTCCACTTCATTGTATTCCCTCTACAAAACGCTTCAAGAAGGTGGCCGCATTCATTAGTTACAAAAAAAGATTCATAAAGAACTTCGGCTGCCCCTTCAAGTTCAGCTACAACGCAAAGCAGCCAAAAGTGCTTCTCTGTTCCGCTTTTACTCCTTGTACCATGGGCTTAGGAGGAGGACAGGAAACGTCGTCGTTTGTGAGTGATTTTCTGGAAAAGTGTGGTGGCTATGCTGTTCTTGACGGTGGGTTTGCCACTGAGCTTGAACGACATGGAGCTGACCTCAACGACCCTCTCTGGAGCGCCAAATGCCTTATCAGTTCTCCTCACCTCGTCAGAAGGGTACTTCTTTTTTTCTTTTTTCTTTTTTGGGGTGAAGAAAGGGTACTTCTTCAGTTGCCCTATTCTCCACTTTTTTATTTTTATATTTGGTTAAATCTTTTCTCTGCTCTTTTGCTTGCTTATTTTTTTTCTTTCTAGAATCCCGTAAAGGGAAAAACTTAAAAAGAAATGCGAATAAAGGCGCAATAATATCCTCTACTTTATGTATATTGTATTGCATTCATGACATGTTTACTTACTTGGAAGGGAAATAAATAGTATGTTTATTTACTCCGAGGAAGGAGAGTGGGATTTATGCATTTTTTGATGTGAGTAAACGTGGGGAAATTAAGAACTGAAATAATTTTAACTCTTTTTAATACTCCTTTCTGATAAGTAAACGTCACGCATGTTTACTTAATCTGCTGCTAAAAGACCATCATTTTTTCTTCAAAATGCAGAATAATTTCTTTCTATTTTCCTCTTTTTCCATTTTGTGGATAAGGTAAATTAATCTGCTGCTATTTCAAAATAATAAAATAAATCATATTCTAAAACTAAAAGTATATTTTTTTCTGTCTTGAGATGTATTTTAATGCATATATATATATATATATATATATATATATATATCTTTAGTGGGTGTCTGTATTATAATCTCGATTAAAGATGAGAGCCGAGTCATTCTAGGTTGTATTATAGTAAGTGAAGCACGTCAGCTTCTGACAGCAACGTGGCAAAGCACAAATATCCAACTCAGATCTGACACCTGTCTTTTCATGCAACAATTAATAAAAAAAATATTAATGACGGTCTAAAATATTGGGCCATCTTAAAGTCTAATCCCATTTCATATCCTTATGGGCACGGCAAAGCTTAGGCCCATCAAATATTTATTCTTTTTTTAAGATATTAAAAGAGGGGAATGTGAATATTTTTTTTTTCTGAAAATTCTTTTAACTATTTGAGCTACAAATCCTTGCAAATATTCATTTTCGTGCCGTGTTTTAGAAGAATATTTTTTCGTTTTTCTTCTATTAACTTTAGTGAAAAAAAACCCAAAACCACACAGGTACACTTGGACTACCTTGATGCTGGCGCAAACGTCATAATAACCGCGTCTTATCAGGTAATTAATTTTGTTTATCCCACCTCATTACTTTATAATTGTTTTTTAATAACAAAGTTAATTATGTTGTTATATTTTCTGTGATACAGGCCACCATTCAGGGTTTTGAGGCCAAAGGTTTCTCTAAAGAAGAAGCCAAAGCCTTGCTTAGGAAAAGTGTAGAAATTGCAATTGAGGCAAGGGAAATTTATTATGACAAATTGCAATCAAGACGTCCAGTTCTAGTTGCAGCATCTGTGGGCAGCTATGGGGCATACTTGGCTGATGGCTCTGAGTATAGGTCAGTGAACTCAGTGATCCATAAAACTTTCACTCATTGAACCCAAATTAATTTACAAAGCAATAGCTAGATTTCTGAGCAATGGTAATTTATAGGACCCTAAAAAATTCCTGAATGTTTCAGCATATGATTTTGTAGTTGGAACAAGAAAATGGAAGCACCCCTGCATGTGTTATTTTCTTGTGCATTGTTTTATATGGTTTGTGGTTCATTTTTTTTGGCCTGGTTGTGTTCCTATGTTCCTAGATGATTAGCTGAACTCCTACACTGAATTTGCTGTTTTCGTTTTGCAGTGGGAACTACGGTGATGCAGTTACTGTAGAGACGTTGAAGGATTTCCACAGGGAAAGGGTACAGATTCTGGCCAACTCGGGTGCTGATCTTATTGCATTCGAGACAACTCCGAATAAGATAGAAGCAAAGGTAGATGCCATTTCTTCCCTTAGTTGTGCCTATGTGAAACATAATATGTTTAAGGCATATCATGCCCCATTGTTGTCCAAATGCCACATGCATCTTGAATTAGGCTCATGCCCTGTTTATTGATGGGAAAAATATAACTCATGAGGGTGTTTCAGTCATGTTTAGACAAGAACATGGAAAATTCCAGTCTGGTTTGGGCTAAATTCCTTGCTTGAATGTGATGCAGGCATATGCTGAGTTGCTTGAGGAAGAAGGAATAGACATTCCAGCCTGGTTTTCCTTCAATTCTAAGGATGGAATCAATGTGGTCAGTGGCGATTCGATCTCAGAGTGCGCCTCTATTGCAGATTCATGCAAGCAAGTTGTTGCCGTTGGAATCAACTGCACACCTCCTAGATTCATCCATGGACTGGTTTCATCGATTCGGAAGGTCTGATTTTTGGTCAATTTATTAATTTATGTACTCAATTAGCCCCTTGAACTTCTGAAAAAATTCTTCTGTTCCCATCTAATTTGCAGGTTACAAGCAAACCAATAGTCATATACCCCAACAGTGGTGAGACTTATGATGGTCTGACCAAGCAATGGGTGGTGAGTCTCCCTACTTTTTACAGAAAATACTTGTGTTGCAAGACTCTGAATCTGCACCATTGATCATGTTGATTGTTGTTGAAAATACTCACCATAGAAAGAGTAGCAAGTTCTTGTCAAGCGTATGAAATCTGGTCTGAAATTGTTCCATGGTCTTGAAAAATTCTGAATGCATGTTAATTTTCGATTGCAGCAATCAAGCGGGGCGGTCGATGAAGAGTTTGCAGACATAGTGATAGGCAAGTGGCGTGAGGCGGGGGCTTCTCTATTCGGAGGCTGCTGCAGGACAACTCCAAACACCATAAGGGCCATATCTAGAGTTCTCTCCAACAAGTCTTCTGCAATTAACGAGGATGCTTAAATGAGTTCCAAAACTGAGATGTAAATATTTCTCTAATTCGCTAAGAATAAAAGCTTTATATCCCTTCCTTTCCTTGTTTTGTAACTCAGAGGAAGCAGTGAAAATGTCACCGTGGTGAGCCTGTTCCAGAATAAAAGTGTTAATTTCAAGGGTAAAATTTTCTGGCACTTTTTGAGGTTTAGGTTTATTCTGTTGCATTCTTACATGTAGCCAAATAAACAAGGGAATCATGAAAAAAAATGACTCATTTTAAAAGGGCCTTCAAATCCTTTTTCCAATTTTTGTAGAAATAATTAAAAAATGACTCATTTTGATAATTTTCTCGCGTGATGGGAGAGATAGAAGAAGAGGTAAGGCCATCTCCAACGGAGGGCAAAACGTAAAATTTTGAGTTTTAGCCCCAAATTTATTCTCCAATACAAATATAGGCCAGGTCATAATTTCTGCCCAGGCACTAATCCAGGTCGAATTCCGCTCAGCTTTTGAGTCGGACCTAAATTTTCGAACATGTTGCTTATTTGCTTATTTTTGTTTTTTTTCCTTCTTAAATCAGAGCTTAAACGTTTACCTCCCATCAAATGCCCATGATTTTTTCTGATTAAATATAACCTTATAAAAAAGATCCAACGGCCCAAAACGATATCCAGGCCAAAATGTTAATTAAATAATCTAACCTTAATATCATCCTAAAGTATATAAATACACACTTGTTTGTTGATAGTATGTGTGTTTGTCCTTTATCATTTATGAATTAAATTTTTGTTTTCAAAATTAGATTTTTCTTTTTGATGTTAAAATGTTCAGATTAATAAATCACGATGGTATAAACCAAAATTAACTTAAGAAAAATTAAACACAAAATATTTTTTTTGAGTTAAACGATTCTTAAATAATTAATAAAGTTACAGACTCAAATTTTGAGTCTTGTTGGGTTGGAGGAAAAAAAATGTTTGAGTCCGGATAATACATGAACAGTTGTATTTTGAAGGGGAAATTTGGGTTTAGCCTCATTTGAGTTGGAGATGGTCTCACATATACGCATGCAACCCGTATTGAGCAAAAAAGCCACCCTCAAGCGAAATACCTAAATACTGAGATCTCCACTTTGCAATTGTTACCATTATCTCCACTATCTCAATTTAAGTAGAGGTATTTGGTGTATTTTGTTCTTTCAACTTAAAAATCAATCATTTGTTTTTCTAAATGTTTGAAGAAATTGTCAACTTTTTTTTTGGGTTCAAAAACTACTAAATGACGGATATTTTAGATGTCATTCCCTTCACAGGAAAACAGAGGAAAAGAGGTAATTCAAAATTTCTAAAAGAGAAAGAAAGAAAATAAAAAAAGTTCTGAACTTTGAACAGTCGGCGTACCAAGTTTGAAGTAATTCAGTATCGTTCAAGCCAACCGCAATGCAAAAGGAAGCATTTCAGTTAAGTTAGTTGACAGTTGGTGCAAAACCCCAAACAGGCAAAACAGATGCATCCCAAAATGGCTGCAACGCTTCAACTAAGTCCTCTGGTCTCAGCCACCCCAAGCTTCGTAGCTCCCACAAACCAAAGGGAACCCAAAACCATGGCCAAGGACACTTCCCCAACTGGGTCACTCAGAAACTGTAAAACCATGAACGAAGTCAAGCAACTTCACTGTCAAATAACTAAAAAGGGCCTCAGAAACAGACCCTCTACTGTTACCAAGCTAATTACTACATGTGCCGAAATGGGCACCCTTGAAAGCTTAGATTATGCCCGGAAAGCCTTCAACTTGTTCCTTGAAGACGAAGAAACAAAGGGTAATATATTGTTCATGTACAATTCTTTGATAAGGGGTTACTCTAGTGCTGGACTTAGTGATGAGGCTGTTTTGTTTTATGTTCAGATGGTGGTGAAGGGTATTTTGCCCGATAAGTTCACATTTCCGTTTGTGCTGAGCGCTTGCTCCAAGGTTGTGGCTTTCAGTGAAGGGGTTCAGCTCCATGGAGCACTTGTTAAGATGGGTTTGGAGGAAGATGCATTTATTGAGAATTCTTTGATCCATTTCTATGCTGAATGTGGGGAGTTGGATTATAGCCGAAAGGTGTTCGATGGAATGGCCGAGAGAAATATCGTGTCGTGGACTAGTTTGATTTGTGGTTATGCTAGGAGGCAGTTTCCAAAGGAGGCTGTTTCTTTGTTTTTTGAGATGGTGGCAGCTGGTATTAAACCAAATTCGGTAACCATGGTGTGTGTCATTTCTGCTTGTGCAAAGTTGAAGGATCTTGAATTGAGTGAGAGGGTGTGTGCTTACATTGGGGAGTCGGGAGTGAAGGTTAATACGCTTGTGGTAAATGCACTTGTTGATATGTATATGAAATGTGGAGCTACTGATGCTGCAAAGCGGCTTTTTGACGAATGTGGGGAAAAAAACTTGGTTCTTTACAATACAATTTTGTCCAATTATGTGCGTCAGGGACTGGCTAGGGAGGCACTTGCTGTATTGGATGAAATGCTTAGACAAGGTCCAAGACCAGACAAGGTTACACTGCTGTCTGCAATCTCTGTTTGTGCACAACTAGGCGATTCTCTGTCTGGAAAGTGCTGCCATGGTTATGTGATCAGAAATAGACTCGAAGGTTGGGATGCTATTTGTAATGCCATGATTGACATGTACATGAAGTGTGGAAAACAAGAGATGGCCTGCAGAATTTTCGATAATATGTCGAACAGGACTGTAGTGTCATGGAACTCATTGATTGCTGGTTTTATCAGAAGTGGTGATGTGAAATCAGCTTGGCAGATGTTCAATGAGATGCCGAAGAGTGATCTTGTCTCTTGGAACACCATGATTGGTGCTTTAGTCCAAGAGAGTATGTTTGTGGAAGCAATTGAGCTTTTTCGGGTGATGCAGGCTGACGGAATAAAAGGAGATAGGGTGACCATGGTGGAAGTGGCATCTGCCTGCGGATATCTAGGAGCTCTTGATCTTGCAAAGTGGACCCATGCTTATATTGAGAAAAATAAAATTGACTGTGATATGCGGCTTGGCACAGCCTTAGTTGACATGTTTGCTAGATGTGGAGATCCTCAAAGTGCAATGAAAGTGTTCAGTAGCATGGCGAGAAGAGACGTTTCTGCTTGGACTGCAGCCATTGGAGCAATGGCCATGGAGGGAAATGGGGAACGGGCTCTAGAGCTTTTTGATGAAATGATTAGGCAAGGGGTGAAACCAGATGAAGTAGTCTTTGTGGCTGTATTAACAGCATGCAGCCATGTTGGGTTTGTGAAACAAGGGTGGAACATTTTCAGGTCAATGAAGTCAGTCCATGGAATTTCCCCTCATATTATTCACTATGGTTGCATGGTTGATCTACTAGGCCGAGCCGGGCTCTTGGGAGAAGCTTTTGATCTGGTAAAGACCATGCCAATGGAGCCTAATGACGTCATTTGGGGGACTCTCTTGGCCGCTTGTCGAACCTACAAAAATGTCGAAATTGCATCATACGCAGCCGAATGGTTATCCAAGTTGCCTACTCAGAGGACTGGGATTCATGTGCTTCTATCAAACATATATGCATCTGCTGAGAAATGGGCTGATGTTGCAAAAGTGAGGCTACATTTGAAGGAGAAAGGGATACACAAGGTGCCCGGATCAAGCTCCATAGAGGTCAATGGAATGATCCATGAGTTTATTTCTGGTGGTGATACAAACACAGAGAAGAGCCAGCTTACATTGATGCTACAAGAAATAAACTGCAGACTGAGAGAAGCCGGCCATGTTCCTGATTTGGACAATGTCTTGCTTGATGTTGATGAGAAGGAAAAAGAGTACTTGCTCAGTCGGCATAGCGAGAAACTTGCCATAGCTTTTGGGCTGATCGGTACAGGGCGAGGCGTGCCGATTCGTGTGGTTAAGAATCTCAGAATGTGCTCTGACTGTCACTCCTTTGCCAAGTTAGTGTCAAGATTATACAACCGGGAAATTATAGTTCGGGATAACAACAGGTTTCATTTTTTCAATCAGGGGCTTTGCTCTTGTAGTGATTACTGGTAATAAAATTATAATTCAAGGCTCGCATTTGTACGTAAGACATTCTTATCTTCATCTTCATGTTAGGACCCTATCACTAGTCTATCACCTATATTTTCCATTAAGAATAAAGGCTAGCAGTGTTCCTTATTTGTAGGGAATTAGTTGTCATCTAGCTGGCCTGTGGCCATCTGGCATTTGAGAGTCTGTATATATCCTTCTCGTGGTTTCTGAGGAAGGCATGAAATGAAAAAGTTGTTTTCTTCCTTTTATTTCCAATTGCTATTTCCTTACCTTTTCCAAATTAGGTTTTGGATCCCAACACTTCAGGTCTTGTAGATTACAAAAAAGGAATATAAAAGTATAAATTCAGTATATAAAAAAACAGTGAAAGACCAGCTGTCGACTTGGTTCAGTCATGTGAACGCGTCAGTGACAAAGGAATATCAAACCGAAGGTTCCTCACTTTTGACTTTACATTCATTTTTGCAGGCAGCAGGAAGCTGCTTCCTATATGTGATAAAGCACAAGGCCTTAATATAACAAGAGATAGTTTCTGACATGAATATGGTTTCTATGGCCAATCAAGCAGCCTCTTCTTCCTCTTCTTCTTTCTCCAATTCATGCACGTATGATGTGTTTCTTAGTTTCAGAGGTGAAGATACACGCCATAATTTTACAGATCATTTGTACAGTGCTTTGGTTCAGAAGGGAATCAATACCTTCATAGATGATAAGCTCAAAAGAGGAGGAGAAATATCAGCATCACTTCTCAAAGCAATTGAAAAGTCAAGGATTTCTATAATCGTATTCTCTTCAAAATATGCAGCGTCCAAGTGGTGCCTGGATGAACTCGATAAGATCCTTGAGTGTAAAAAATTGAGGCAACAGAAAGTGTGGCCCATTTTTTACAAGGTGGAGCCCTCGGATGTAAGGCACCAAAGAGGATCTTTTGGTGAAGCGCTTGGTAAACATGAATGCAAATTCAAGAATAATATTCACAAAGTGCACAGATGGAGGAAAGCTCTTTCAGAAGCAGCCAATTTGTCTGGGTGGACTTTTTCAGATGGGTATGTATATTTCTGACGACTATAGTGCATTTTTTGTGTGTGTGTATATTTCAGGGCTATTTTCCTTTTTAAGCCTTTTCTTTTTGTTAAATTGGTTAACATATAATGGGATATTGATTTGTTAAATCTTTAAGAACACATATCGTATGAAGGACAAGTTTTGACACATTCTAATTGGAAGGTATTAACATAAGTGAGGTAAAAAGAGTCAAAACTAAGGTTGAGGCTGACTAAAACAGTTGGGTCGATTGGTTGACTAAGTTTTGAGGTAAAATATTCTCTCTTTTAAAGTGTCGTGTTGGTTTATGAAATCTTTTGTATTGTTTTAAAGTGACAGGCATGAATCTCAGTTTATCCGTAAGATTGTTGAAGATGTCTCAGCTGAAGTATCATACCATGCATATTTAGATGTGGGTGCACATCCAGTTGGAATAGAGTCTTATGTAGGAGAAATCGATAAAATTTTAGAAGTTGGGGAAAAAAGTATTCGCATGGTAGGGATATGGGGAACTGGTGGAATTGGTAAGACAACAATTGCTAAAGCTGTTTATAATTCAATTGCCCATAAGTTTGGTGGTAGTTGTTTCTTGGCAAATGTTAGAGAAAACTCAATGCCACATGGAGGCCTAGTCCAATTGCAAGAGACTCTTCTAATTGATATTCTGAGGGTTAAAAAGTTGAAGCTGACTAATGTTGATAAAGGAGTCGATATGATAAAGAAGATGTTGAGCAATAAAAAGGTTCTCTTGATTCTTGACGATGTGAATCAATTGGAACAGTTACACAGCTTAGCTCGAGGGTCTGATTGGTTTGGATCAGGCAGTAGAATTATCATAACGACAAGAGATAAACATTTGCTAACTGCTCATGAAGTATATTTTATATACAAGGTCAAAGAATTAGATTATCATGAAGCTCTTGAGTTGTTCAGTTGGAATGCATTCAAAAGAAATGTACCTCCGAGCGATTATGTGAAAGTTGCTAGACGTGCAGTACACTATGTTCAAGGCCTTCCACTAGCTCTGACAGTTTTAGGTTCTCATCTATGTGGTAGAAGCATAGATCAATGGCAAGCGTCATTAAATAGTTACATGAGAGTTCCTAACAAAGAGATACAAGAGATTCTCAAAATAAGTTTCGATGCATTGGAAGATCCAGTGAAAGAAATTTTCCTTCACATTGCATGTTTCTTTAAAGGTAAGTATGTAGACTACGTGACACAAATGCTAGAATGCTGTGACCTCAACCCTATGATTGGTATTGAACTACTTGTAGAAAAGGCTCTCATAACTACAGATGGATGTCGGGTTTTGATGCATGACTTGCTAGAAGAAATGGGTAAAGAAATAGTTCGTCAAGAATCGCCCAATAATCCAGGAAAGCGTAGCAGATTGTGGTTTCACGAGGATATTTATCACGTGCTAACAGAAAATACAGTAAGTATAACTTCTGTTGTGTTATTCAGCTTGAGAAGCAAGCCCAAATGATTATAGTTTTCTTCTTGTCAAAATTCTGAAGCAAAATATTTATAATTTGGAAACACGTGTAACCAATTTACACTAATGGTTTTTCTTTTGTTCTTTTGTTCTGTTTCTACTATAGGGAACAGATACAATTAAAGGCATTATGATAAAGGTGCCCGAATCATATAATCAGATATGCTTGAATGCTAAAAGCTTCTCAAAGATGAAAAGTCTTAATTTATTTGTGAACTATGATGCGCACTTTTCTGGGAACATTGATTATCTCTCTAACGAGTTGAGGTGGCTTGACTGGCCTGGATGTTCTTTACAGTCTCTGCCATCTAATTTTCATCCAAAGAAGCTTGCTGTGCTCAATATGCCTCAAAGCTGCATCACCAGACTACCGGACGGATTCAAGGTACTTTAAAGTATTCATCCATTATTTTTCTCAAACATTTATGCTGAAGATTTCTTTGAAGCTTCATTTGATTCTCTTTCTTGTTTCACAGAATTTGCCAAAGTTGACATCTGTAGATTTTGAAGGCTGTAAGTTCTTAGAGAAAATCCCAGACTTCACTGGAGTCACAAACTTAGAGAACTTGAATCTAGATTACTGTACAAGTTTAGTTGAGGTTCATCCTTCCGTTGGATTCCTTGATAAACTTGTTGTGTTGAGTCTCAGGGGCTGCTCTAACCTCATGAAGTTTCCAACACAAATAAGCTTGAAATCTTTAGAAGTTATGGAGCTGGGCAATTGCTTTAGGCTTGAGAATTTTCCAGTAATTGTAGAAAAGATGGAATCCTTAAGATATATGAATCTACAAGGCACTGCCATTAAAGAATTGCACTCATCAATTGGATATCTCATTGGGCTTGAAGAGTTGTACTTATCAAATTGTGAAGATCTTACAACTCTGCCGTGCAGCATTTATGAGTTGCAAGATCTAAAGGTTCTTGACTTGCATTGCTGCAAGAGCCTTCGAGAAATTCCAGAGCTTCCACCAAAGATACGTTGGTTAGTTGCGAGTGATTGCGAATCATTGGAAAGGTTTTCAAAATTGTCAAAGATATTCAAACACAAAGAAGAATCACGAGGGATTTATTGGATGAACTTGTCTAATTGTTATAGATTGCGTTCTAATCTGGGCTATGGCGTGGCAAAAATTGAAAATGTTTTTCTGAATCAGGTCTCTATATCCTCTCTCACTCTCTCTACACAAATATATATGTGTACACATGTGCGAGCACACACACACATGTAGTTAACATTGTTATTCTTGTGTTACAGGCATCTTCTGATCATGACTCTGCATTTGACGTTGTACTTCCTGGATATGAGGTTCCGAAGTGGTTCCCCTATCGTAAATGTGAACTTCTTATTGAAGCCCCTCGATATAGGTGTGGTATATGTGAATTTTCTTTTGAAATTCCTGCAACAGTCCAATTGGAGAGCATAAGATTGGCTTTCTGTGCTGTTTTCAAAGTCGTACAAAATAGTTCTGGTTGGCATTTTGGAGCTACAATTTCCATCAGTGATGTATGCTTAGAGCGTGATTATAAGTTTTTTTCTTGTTCAAGAAAGACAGCGTCTGCTCATGTGTGGCTCAAGTATATTCCATTAAGGACTTGGAAGAAGTCACAGATATTTGAAACACAGCCTCGGTTTCATCCTCATAGATGTCGAGTTAGATTTTACTTTGAGAGCGGCGCACGACCAGTTTTCTTGAAAAGCTCAAGTGTTGACCTACTCCTAGTATGCGACCAGGATGATTTAAACTACGGCACGGCAGTCAATCATCAGCAAGAGGAGTTGCTTTCTGAGTCTTTGAAACCATTGAATCCTCAAAAGCGGAACCTGCAACAAAGAGCCTCAGTTCTCATGAAAATCGATGATGCTAACATCAAACATCATCAAGAGCAACCGCTTAACTTGTCTTTGGAACCAACGAATCCTCGAAAACGGAAGCATAATGAGGAAAGAAGGCATCATAGAAAACAGAGGGATGTTGAGGAGCAACCATCCACTTCAACTTCACCAATGATTTAGTGGCTTGGTCTCTTATCATGGGCAACCAATCGTTGGTAGTTTGTCACTGTCAGAAATGAAAGCCTATTCCATCAGAATGATCTTATTTTTGTGTGTGCTGAGGATCTTCTTACAAAGTGGCACGCTATAGCCTGTGTTTTGAATTCATTGATAATCTTTTGTTCTTTTTGGGTTAGTGTTCAACAATTTTGTGCTAAGAGTAGACACGTAACATTAAAGTAGGAAGAGAAGGGTGGAAAACAAAATATGCCTTTTATTTCATCAGGAACTACACACACAAAATAAAAAATAAAAAAGAACAGACCAAATCTACGAATTTATTGACCCAAAAAAAAATCTACGAATTTAACAAACATTTTACATGACAAAATTAACAAGCAGAATGTAACAGTTGTTAAAACCAAAGGCCTTTCATGATTTGCTTCTTAACTGCGGAAAGATGGAATCCACAAAGGCATGGTGCATCGGATCTGATAGCCAGAGATTGGCTATATGATAATGAGATGAGGTGTGCCGGTGGACTTCTTCCATGAGCCAGATGGTGGCTTCGGCTTTACACGGATGAATTATGGTATCCAAGGGCCTGTACTCTTCCTCACTGCCCATCCTCAATTGGTCCCACTGTTTTAGGAGAATATTGGTAAGGTAATGCAAAGGTTGTCCATATAACTGCTTAATGGATTTGCCTAACCCCATCCATGAGGTAAATGGAATAACAGAGCCGCGGTGCGCTGGGATCGGGATCTGCTTCATGTACTCCTGATACATCTCTGCCCTTCGCGCCAAAGCACCTATAGTTTAAAGCATGTTCAGAGGACTTAAGGAGACCAAAAAAGCAAACCACCCTAACAGCATTGGAGTCATCAAGGCTACTAAGGTACCAGGAAAGAAATATGGTAAAGTGCCATAGTGGATATAAACAGCAACCTATTAGCCACTCATTTTCCTAAAGAGGTTATCACATATCGAGATTACTATATTCAGCGAAAAAAAGCTCAAACAACCCCAACTATGACATTTACGAGTACACATGTTCTTCATCTTAGTTAATAGCATTGTCACTGACAAGTTTAAGAATGGCCAATTATGTACCCATTACAGTGCAAAATAAGGAAAAATAAAACTTGTTGGACTATTAATCTTAGCAAATAAGCATTTTGGTAAAAACTGGTAATTCATTTACTGGAACAAACAGTATTGCATCACTTGGATCAGAGATTTTCACAGATTCATAATTTCTCGATGACATTAATGTAGTCTAAACATGATAGAGCGTGCATAAGTTTACACAACTATTAAGTTTCTCGAACTTGAAATATACCATTTCAGTTGGACTACATTTTTGTTAATATCTTATTTTAGAAAAAGAAAAAGAAAACATAAAATTTGCTCTACAACATTATAAATAAATCTTAATTGACACTATAATTTCAACATACATTAGTTCACCAGTTTCAGTAAAACAAGGCTCTATATCTTGATTGTGCAATTACCTTCAGATGTTCTTTCTTTGGCAGGTTGATCAGATGTGGTATTATTGGTTAACTGCTTGCTATCAGACTCAATATTGGTTTCCATCTCCATGTCTGAGGAAGAAGAGTCATCTGATGATATAACATCAACCTGCTCATCCCATGGAAATGCCCTCTTCATGGTATATGGACTGTAACCTGCATAGGATAACTCATTCAGCATTCATATGAATTAAAACCACAGAGAGCCGATATAAAATAGATGAAAAACTTAAAGCTCCCAAAAGAACCATAAGTTACTCATTTTGTGCAGCATACACACCACCCACCCACCATAAAGCATTAGTGCGATAAATTAGCTACTGGAGAGGTTCTTAGAGAAAATTTCAGAATCTGGTGGCATTTGGAACACGAAACATCCTATCACCAATTCTGTCACTAATCTTTAAATACAAAGACAATAATGTTCGGATAAAATCAGATTCGAGACAATGTCTGCAGGCTGTTCAATTCCAAAACATGGCTGACCACAGGGGAACAATTGCTAAAATAATGTTTGCCTACTATTAATTCATAAATGAATCCATAGGCAAGAACTAAGGCCAACCAGATATTAGACATATGAATAACAGATAAAAGGCATGCAATAAACTGCACACCTAGATAAGGCATGCTGGACTGCTAATCTCTTAATTATAAATCACAGGTCACTCAATTCTCATGATACACGCTATTTAGGGTACAAATCGGTTCTCCTAGAAGCAAACCAAACATGAACTTTCAATATGATTTCATGCAAACAGATCTTTTGATTTCATCAACTCTGTCCTTTTTACCACTGAATTCTACCAATTTTGTCAAGTCTGCACAGCATGCTTCCAGTGAATTTTCAATGACCCATTTGCCTGACTTGCTTGCATTATATGTTAAACAATTAAAAAACACAAAACAAACACATTTCTATTTACATTCTTGACTCTTCATACTTTTCCAGAAATGGCAGAACCATATCACCCAACTGCTTAATTAGAAAAAGAAAAGAACAGAAATTTAGTTCCTTCCTCGGGAACAATTAACTTTAGAAATTAGAAGGCCCAAAGAAGAAGAACGAAAGAAATGAATTGCAGAAAGATCACTAAAGAGAGCAACGGGACTGACCTTTAAACAGCAAACGGAAAACGATTATTATTAGAAGATGTAATTCTGCTGCTGTCGAAGTTTCTTCAGTTAGTTTTACCAATTCGGGTCGTATTTGTACAAGACAAAGTGGAGAGAGAGAATTCCGTTGCGGGCTCCACCTGAGACCCGTCCACTCAATGTTTTAACTCTACAACTCATAGGTCGACCCGACCCGACCCTAATATGTAGAGGACCGTCTCTACCTTTGACCATAAATAAGAGGCTTCTGTTTAGTAAGACTGAAAAGAGAGTTAAAGAATTGTACAACTCAGAAACTAAACACTTCGATTTGCATTGAGTAATGCTATTTGGACACACAATATTGACACACTTAGTGACACCCGCTAATGTGTCAATGTATTATTCGCTGAACAGAAAACGAGGAGAAAAGAAGAGCAAATGATACATTGACACATCAGCGGGTGTCACTAAGTGTGTCAATATTGTGTGTCCAAATAGCATTACTCATCATTTTAGGGCTCAAATGATTCCTGAAGTAACGAGGATTCAGAATATCACACATACATTGATGAATCAAAGAGAGATTCAATAATTAAAAGAAAGATCGATTATTTGGGATCCTTCTTTTCTTCAAACAGTATGAATAGAGATAGAATCAGACCGATTCTCTAAATGCCTTTATGGATATTCCTCAATGTCCCGGCTATTCACGGAATATGGTGTTCCATGTTGGTTCTTCAACTAAATTATTTGTTCTAATGGTTGTTCAACTCTTGCAAACTAGTCCTATCGTCTAACTCCGTCAATATTGCTATTACTTTGAGGATAAAATCGTCAATTTACACTAAAATATTAATAAATTAATTAAACATATAAAGAAAAATACTATAAAAATCAGAATTTAAATTTTTTTAAATAAAAAACTAAAAACTGAAATGCGCTAGAGTGAAAAAAAAATCCAAATATTCAATCTAATTGAATACACACACAAGAAAGAGGAAAAAATTGGCTCACCATTAGAGGCCGATCGCTTGCCGTGGTTGCTCCGCTGCGTGTCCATGAACATATTCATCCTCTGCACCTCCAAATCATTGGCGAATTGCATCCTCTGCTTCTCCAACTCCACCATCTGCCTCAACTTCTCGGCCTCCACTCTCTGATACACCTCCCCGAACCTCTCAATCGCTCTCGCCAATCTCTTCAACCCTTCTTCTCCTCCTCCGCTATCCCTCTCCCTCTCCCTCTCCATCTCAACCTCATACTTCTCCTCGTCGTCCTCTCCATCTCAACCTCTCATCTAGAATTGGAATAACTGTCAAAAGTCCTATTTACCCCTAAAAAGGTTGCATGTACTGCTCACAATGATTTAATTTGACAGAAAATGTTACATTGATTGGCAGTCTTTCCCTGTCTCTCGCCCAAAAATGCTTCCAAGGTTCCAAAATCCCAACCTCTCTTCCATTTCTAAAACCAACATCAAACTGCTGCGTCACTTGTTCTGCAATCCTCTGTGCACCTTGACTGAGCCAACCCCAGTCAGTGAAGTCACCGAGTCTCCCGAGCTTCCAAACTGGGTCAAATTCTTCGACACTAAACGCCCAGAAAAGGCAGATCTTGATGAGGATTTTCTTATCCCTTCTCTTGCCGATTGGGTCGAGGCTCAGAAGCTCAGAGACCCCAGAAAAGCTCTCAAGCGCCCGCTCAGCGAGACCGCTGATACCGACGACATCCATAAAGTCTGTAGAATCTTGAAAAATGGGTATCCATCACCGGAAAATGCTGCTCAAGCTCTGGATGGGTGTGTTTTGGATTTATCAAACAGTTTGGTGGAACGGGTTTTGAGGAGGTTTAGCAATGAATGGGTTCCTGCTTTTGGATTCTTCATTTGGGCAAAAGCACAAACAGGTTATAGGCATCCGCCGGAGGCATATAACTCAATGGTTGACATTTTAGGCAAGTCCGAGAATTTTGAGCTTATGTGGGAGATGGTTGAAGAAATGGTCCAAATTGGAGGAGGGTATGTTACTTTGGACACAATGAGTAAGGTGATGAGGAGACTTGCAAGGGCTGGTCGGTACAAGGAGGCAATAGATGCATTTCGGGGGATCGAGCGATTCGGCGTAAGCAAAGACGTGCTGTCCTTGAACACTCTCATGGGTGCATTGGTGAAGGAAAGAAGTGTTGAGCATGCCCATGAAGTTTTCTTGGAGTTTAAGGAATCCATACCTTTGAATTCTCAAACTTTCAATGTTCTGATACATGGGTGGTGTAAACCCAGGAAGCTAGACATTGCTAGAAACACAATGGAGGAGATGGAGAAGCACGGTTTTCGTCCCGATGTTTTCTCTTATACCTGTTTCATAGAAGCATATTGTCATGACAAGGATTTTCGCAAAGTTGATGAAGTTCTTGGTGAAATGAAGGACAAGGCTTGTGAGCCAAATACCGTGACATATACTATAATAATGCATGCTTTAGGGAAGGCAAGGGAGATAACTAAAGCTTTGGAGGTTTATGAGAAGATGAAAATGAGTGGTTGTGTTCCTGATACTTCGTTTTATAACTCTTTGATTTTCCTTCTTGGTAAAGCTGGTAGGCTCAAGGATGTTCAGGAAGTAGTTGAGGACATGACAAATCAAGGTGTAAAGCCGGACACTTTGACGCATAATACCCTGATTTCTTCTGCTTGTGCACATTCGCAGGAAGAGGCTGCTCTCAAGTTGCTCAAGAAAATGGAGGAGGAATCGTGCAAGCCGGATCTTAAGACTTATGCCCCGTTGTTGAAGTTGTTTTGCAGAAAGAAGAGGATGAGGGTGCTCTGCTTTTTGTTAGACCACATGTTTAAGAACGACGTGAGCATTGAAGGTGGAACTTATGCACTCTTGGTACGTGGGCTTTGTAGCAATGGTAAGCTTGAAAATGCTTGCTCATTCTTTGAGAAAATGGTGTCGAAGGGATTCGCTCCAAAGGACAGCACATACAACATGTTGATAAAGGAATTGGAGGGGAAGAGTATGGAGAAAGAGAAGAAACATGTTGAAAAGTTGATGTTGCAGGCAAAAGAGCAAGAGATATAGGCGACTCTTTCTGCCACTGAATGCCCAATGTTCAAGATGAGTAATGCATCAGAGTCATGCGGATTTGTACCCTTGGACCATTATCAAATTATAGCATCTCTTTTTCACCATTATCAAATTATTGCGCCGAGACACAACTGGTAATCTTGACCATTCCCAGAGAATTCCCAAGACATTGCTGTTAACAGAGATGCATGTCTTCGATGTAAGCAAATAGAGATAATTTAAGATCAATTTTGTTTTGAAATGTTGGTCTCTTTATTTTGTACTCAGTTCATCCAAAAAACATGTTTGGTGAGAATCAGGACATATTTTGCCGTGTAAGTTTTAACTTAACCCTAAAACAAAAAAAGGAAAATAAAATAGTAGCGAGAACTCCAGTGTGAACTTGTAAGGAGAATGGGGAAAGAAGAAAACTCTTCCATCAACCATTATTGTCATGATGTCATCCAATGTTGCATACATACAAAGAATAATACAATGCTTTCCATAATTACAAATTTAAACTACTTTTTTGTGAAAGAATATAAACTACTTTTCAGTTTGGGAGCTTAATGCTCTTTCTGAGAAGTTGATGTGTGGACAGATAACACACTGAAGGTGAAGAGAAGATTCCAAAGGTTTCTCCTGGCCTCTGAGCGATCCAACTGAGCATAGAAGAGAGGGAATAGACATGCTGAAGGAACGATAAATATCTCACAAGAACTGTCTTGTTTTACGGAATAACGAAGTTAAGGGAGTACGTGGGGCTAATCTCTTGGACCTCGGCTTCTGCCATCCTAATCTCTCCAGAAAGTCTTCAATCAACCTACAATTTCAAAGCAGAACAAATTAGAGATACAAAGAAAACAGAAACCAAAAAACCAATGTCAGTTGCAAGTGAACTCACATGCTGCACATTGACTTCTGCGAAGATGCCAGCTCACGGTCTGGGAATGATTCCTCTAACCGGAAACTCAACCAAACATAAAGATCCAAAACCTTCAATTTTGGCACCAACAGAGAGATCTTATCAGAGGCTGACCTCACAGAGTAGTTTCAAATGAAAAGACATTACTTTTAAGAAGCTCAAGTCAAAGAAACCATTTATCTTATCGTTCTGAATACATAGTACGGTACCGAGTACTTTCAGGTAAAGTGCAAGTACATATTTATACAGGAAGCTGATGGATTTTGTCTTTTGGCATCTGCCATTCTGGAAATCATTTCCAAAACTAATTCGTACGAGGTAGAATTTAGTGATTTCCATCAATTGGGTTTGGGAGTGAAACATTCCATGGTGAAATTTGGAAGTTAGAACCCCACATTCCTTCTCAGGAAATATCTAAAGAAACAATATTACCTTGTGAATGGATTCAAGCTCCTTGAGTGCAGCTTCTGTTTGTGGTACCTTAAGTGTCCCTGGTGTGAATATTTCTCGAAGCCGAACAATGCCGGTATTTGCATAACTTTGAGCAAACTGTACCAGGACAGTCGTGTTATAATGGCTTCCCATTAAGATTAAACAGTACACACTCAAGGACAGTATATTAATTTTACCTGTGTAAGACCCTGGGATGAAATTTCATCATCCATGTCAACTGGGCTGCAGATCACAATGATTAATGAATCTAATTCTGAACAAGTTAAAAAGCTTACCCAACATGATTGTTAACTAAATTTTCTAAATCAAAGAGAAGACCTATTGAAAAGGTAAATTTCATTCTAAAACTTAAAAAGACAAACTCAGGTAGAAGTCTCTCCTTTATTTACCTTATACAGAAACGGTACTTATCTTGCAACCCAAGAGGCAACTCATCAATAACAGCTGCAACTTTCTGATCAAAGTGAAGGTGGAAGTAACCAACAAAAAAAGTTGTCAAAATCAATTGTTAACAAGAAATACCATGTTGAGTTCCCTGACTCATTTAAAATTAACCAAAAAGCACAAACATACCAATACTTCTTCACAGTTAGCAATGAAATAATTGTCTGATAATTTGGCATTCTCTACAAAATGTGCCTGCCAACACGTAGGGGAAGGAAATGATATATAAATACATAATATATCTCATTAAACAGGAGGCTTAAACTTCAATAAAATAGAATGTCAACAATCAAATTAATTTTTGGTTAGCTGATAATTTTCATTTTGTTTAAAGTTTTCAAAGCAAACACGAAATGACCAATCTTGGATTCATCTCTTACTATTGTTCAAGATGTGTAAATCATCTAAAAAGTTCAAATCCACTTATAGATTGACCCTGCTATTGTGAAATCCATTATATGTTTGGTTTCAACCAGCAACAAGATCGAAATCGCTGTCCGTGTGAAGTACAAGTGAAATGTAATCAGCCGGAATAATTTCCCATGTTTTAATTTAGAAGTAGCTTCAACTGTCAACAAGCTTCACCTATGCCCTAGATGATACTTATTTTTTACACTTTCTTTTATTTGATAAAGTATTCCATGACACACTAATTTAGTTGAATTGATCACCCTGAGCACATCTTTGTAGTGTTCCTCTCTAATACACACATGTACACACAAACATATGTAAGCTCGTATGCATGCGTTCAAAGATACAGAGCCCATGAATAAACACATACACGGGAATAGATACAAGTTATAAAGAATATAGAGATAATAATGAAACCAACCAGTATTTGGTAGAGACCACATTCTGGGTGTAAACGTGAATACATATACATAAGATCAAAGGTAGGAAATAATCCAGCACTCTGCATTATAACAATTGCACCCGGTTAGAGGACAAGAGACACATCAATGTGAACTGAGATCTAGAAGTAGATGCATCATAAGAATCAAATAAATGTTCTTTGCAATAGATAATAGCATAATCACCTCAAGAGTTGGAGATGGGGATTCTAGTGATGAATGAAGCAAGGGCAGATCATCTGCATTTAAACAAGTCACTTCACCAACAGGAAACTTTGATCCATACCTGCCAGCTCTTCCTGTAAGAAAAACCAGTATGTTCATCCAAACATACAGAACCCATCATTTCAAGGTAAGAGTATAAAAGGTTACTATTTACACAAAACAATTATAAGTTAGTGGAAATTACGAAATTTTCAACATAACACACCACAGCACCTTCATGCACTATAGATACATCACAAGGATATGGGAACCTATAATTTTAGCTCTTATCATTATGGTAAAGTATCCACCATTTATGAAGTATTTCTTGCAGTAACTAGAGGCTATGAGAATGCACGGTAATGACACATTAATGCCTTAGAGCAAATCAGGGATTCTTAAAAGCAGGGAGTATGAATGATGCACACACCTCATAGGTTTTAATATGACGATTACATAGAGCACTAACAGATACCATGAAATTGTGGTCAAAGTAATAAAAGATTTAAGACGAAACAAGCTCTTAACAGACTTGTTCATTTTTAGACGAGGAAGATGTTTTCATGATGCCTTTTCTGGCACTTGTGGTTGGAGAGTAGTAGAGCGTTTGAAGGAGCTTAAAAACCTCATAACATACCAAATCCAAAAATTGGTTCGTTAAAAATTTCAAGAAATCACCAACAGAAAGATAAGAGAGAAGGGGAAGAGTGAAGGAGAGCTACAAACAATAGCTCGGAACTTTAGAGTAGATCAGAAATTGTCGCTGTGTAAGTTGATGAAGATTCATGGGGTGGGGGAGGAATAGACTAAGGATTTACACCATGAAATAGACTTAGGTTGTGCTTCTTGGTTAGGAAAATGCCTCACAGAACTGGCATAGACTAGAGTGTATGAAAGGTATTATATAGGTTTATATAAAACCAGGGTTTTAGGATTGATGTTCGGAGGCCTAGATTTTGGGAAGATTTATTTGGGCTGCCTTGATAAAATTCTGAAGAAATTAAATACAGATAAAGTTACAAATAGGCTACTAGCATTAGCATCAAACTAAATTATGAACCTCACCTATATGGACTTACAAGTTTAAACTTTAAAGTATATGCTATTAACCCAAAGAAGGAGTACCTGCAATTTGTTTGACCTCAGCTACAGTGAGGTCCCGGTTCTCAAAACCATCAAATTTCTTCATTGTTGAAAATATGATCCGTGAAATGTTCAGATTAAGACCCATCCCAATTGCATCACTTGCCACAAGAACATCAAACTCGCTGCTTGCATCATTGAACTTTGTTGCCTGCAGTCCTAAAGGGTATATTAACTGAGAAATTGTGGTGATCATAGAAGGTTTAAACTAGAAAGTCAATCATTACAACCAAAAACATCCACAATTGAATTGGAATCTGCATTTTATTCTTTTACATTCAAAACAGTTTAGCAAGACAGTAAGCTTGAACTAATACCTGTCTTGTTCGAGTCTCTGGTGGGAGTGAACCATAAACAACAGAACAAAGATGCTTTCCCCCATTTTCAATTTCTTTCTAGCAATACAATAAACGATACAAATGCACTTTGACAAGTTAGTACAACGGTAATACCGTAAATGAATAGAATCAAGAAAGACAAAGAACATCAACAGAAGTTCAAACAGCATCAGCAATAAAAAGTTTGTAAAAAAAAAAAAAAAGGTCCTTTTTGAGCCCAGAAACAAAAGTAAATATTAGTATAGCAGGGAAACATTTTCTACTGAGACTTGAGAGAATAGAATGAAGCTTTCTCAACCAATGACCATTTTTAGACTCAAAATTTTCCTTTAACACCCAAATTCCTTTCTAGTGTCTCTTTTCCAAGTCTCATCTCATATGTACCTCAAAGTAGAATATATTATCACTATCAAGACTCAGAGAAGCTATCTCAATTATTCCCATCCAGCCAACAAAGGGAAGTCACGCATCTCATACAAGATACACACAGTCAGTTCAGTCTTTATAGAAACTTGGATGCCATTTCTCATCTTCATTTCTTTTCCCTCCAGAGAAGAGCTTATAACTAATAAAAGTTCTAGAAACTCTTCTTCTTTGGGACATAAAGCATACCTAACTAAATAAATAAAAGTTCATACCGTACAAGATAAGCTTGAGTTTCAAACATAAACACATCAGGAAACTAATCTAAGAAGATGTAACTAGGAAAAATATTGAAAGTAGGTCTTGCGTTAAACATAAACTGCACACACGGGCACCTACATATTTCATGACATACAAAAACAAATACAAGATTGTCTATCACTACCTTCAATTTGTATATTTTATGACGTGAAAAGGTTACAATGCAGTCGCCTGTCCTTATATTAGAAAAGGAACCGAGAGGAACCTTCATTGGAACAAGAGGTGATAGTCTCTCATAGAAGTTAACCTAATCAAAACCAAAAACAAGAACACATTGAGAGGAACAAAGATAAAAACAAGTGACAGAAGGAAATCGGAAGAGCATTACTGAATACACACATCATACGCTCATAAAAGCACTTAACCAATACAATCAATCTAAGGAGATACAAATCATGAGCTTCTGGTTTATTGAAGTTGATGGGAAATTTTCATTCAAATGTCAAACCGTTGTATCCTCAAAATTTTAGACAAATCAATGATGTCCCGAATACATACTTTGTCAAACGATCCAAGGAAAGCATGTGGACACTCTCAAAATTTATCAAAATAAAATTCAGAATATATATCCCTCCCTCTCACTCATATAGCAAACTTTCATAAGTGGAAACCAGAATAAATACAAAGGAAAATCCTCTAACATCTAGTTTCTGGCTGAAAATACAGTAAACATATTATTGAAATTGCAGTAGGCTTCTCATTATTGTCTTTCTGAAACAATCAAAGTGAAATGAACTTACAGCATGGACATTACAGTTTGGGATCTTTATTAATAGTTCAAATGAGTAAAATACATCCACAGAGAAAAATACCTAACAAATAATTATGTAGAATCCTTATCCCTCTGGTCCAATGCAAACTACTTTACTAAAACAAGAAAGACTTTAGCAAAGCTGGCTCCAAAAAACCCTATTACCTCAATATGATCACCGGTCACTTTCAGTATTTTCTGAATAAGAGGAACAACAGCTGGATCTCCACAAAGGTGAAGTTCGTCAGCAGAAATTCCTAATAGAGCACGTGTGAATGAAAAACCCCTTGTCTTACAACCCAACATCTGACCAAGGAGAAAAAGAAAAAAAAAATTAATCCAGAAAACAGAGAAAAGTTTTCAACCAACTCTTGAGTTAACTTGTGAAGGAAAAATGTTCTTGGGCGGTCTGACCGAAAACTCTAAACAAAATTTCTGACTCATACTTGGATACAAACAAGTACTTAGATCATTTCCTTGAACGTGCACTAGTCCATATGCCTCAATAATTTTCCATTTCCACCAAACACCACAATCTCAATTAAAACAACACAGACTGATCTTTAAAAGTTTTCTAAAAGGTAGGAAGCAAATCTCTAGAGTCCACATAAATAAAATCAACTTGCCTGAATTTCGTCAATAATGGCACAATGGTAGTGGGAGGTTACATCAGCCATCTCAACTGTCACAGCCGTATGTTTTGCACCATCAATCTCCTCTCTTTCTTGTCCTGTAATTAGATCACAAGGAACATTTGCCTTGTTCAACCGTTTGGCAACCTCCCAAGCCAACAATCTCAGGGGACCACAATATATGCCTGCAGAGAAGGGAAAAAAAATACCAAACTATATTCAAGGCATTATTATAACAGCTTGTCATTAATTACCTGAGTAAACTGAATAATCGAAACCACTGCAACTCACAACATACCAGATGGACTTGATTCGAGTCGCTTCAGAGCATTGTGCGTTTTACCACTGTTTGTGGGACCCATGTGCAGGATAACCTTGCGTTGCTTACTTCGAGCTTTTGGATACCATGTATGAGGAGAACTGAAATTTGACCACATTCAATCACGAGGATAAAACTAAAGGATGCTAAATGCTCTTCATGGAAAAAAAGAATATAACAATCCAAAGAGGAATGTAAAAGGAAAATGACACATTGTTGGATCCTAAGTCCTAAGCTTTGAGCCTCTAGTAACAGCTGTATGTAAACTCCAAGCTTGGCTCCATTTATCCACTTGAAGTACAATATGAGTGACCAAAATTAGAAAGATACAGTAAGAAGTTGAGAAATCACATTATATCGAATCGTAAAATTATCATACCACATATTACATATGATTTTTTTTTTATAAAATGACTGTTTAAATATCTAAATTGAACCTACAAAGCAAAAGAATAAAATCATTTTCGAAAGCGGGAACAAAAGAAAATACAAAAAAGAACAAACTCATCCAGAATGCTATGCAAGACAATAGGAAACTGGTAGTTATACTTTGCTTCCAAACAAGTCTTACATAATTTACAATTGCATATCCAAGGCAATAAATAGCTACGAGCAACAAATTTCTTACGTCAGGTCTGTAAAATCAAACTTTGTGGCACCACTGGAGCTACTATACTGCTTTGTCTTATCAAAAACATCAACCAAAGTTGCGACCTTCAATTCCAAGTGCAGGCAAAAGGGCCCCATATTACCTGCTAAGCCTGTGGAAATGTAACAATAAGAAACAACATGAAAACAGAAAACGAGTTATAGCAACACTTGGATTATGAAATTACACATGAATCAATCTAGAAATTCTGAATTAGCAAATCCCAAAAGCTCATAACATCCTTTACAGACTAATTACAAGTATAAACATGTCGGCTTATGAAGCCGGCGACATCTACAAATTTTAATGAATATATTTTTGGTATATTAAAAAGGTAAACAATACCGATCTAATTTTTCTCTTCATATCTATCCACTTTTTTGGAGAGAAAGAAAAGTAGGCCAAGAGAGGAAGTCAGGCCACATTTCTCTCAAAACAAGCATGCAGTGCACGCATGCTCTTGATGGTAAAAAGATAAAAGTGGACTAAAGAACAATACTCAACCTACTACATTAGAATTAGCCGTATAATTGATCTTCATTTCGCGTTTCCCTTTCCCTCATTACCCAACAAAGTTGGGGAAATAAATCTGCTAAAATTTCTGATAAGTAAGCACATGAGAATTGGAAAATGGAAAAACTATACTTGTTCCAGTTTTCACAATGAGTTCCAAACATGTTGTAAGTACTAATATTTGAAACAAATTAAAAATGGCAAATAGCAGAACCCTCCTATTGGATAATATTATATTTAACATGATCAAATCAAATCACGTAAGTCAGATGATTGCATTAGACTCACGAATGCACTGGTGATTTCTCAAGTTACAGGAATGATACATAACGAACACTCCTGCAGTTTCTAGGCTAGCAATTCTCAACTGATATTTCAACAGTTCAATACTTACGCTCAGTTTAATCTCACTAAAATCAAATTTCTAAACTTGGGTTGACTTTATTCATCCTAAAAGAAGAACATTCCGTAACCAAATAAAAAGCAACATAAAGCTTGCTCTTTTCTCCACCGTTTTCTCATCAACCAAACACCTTATAACTACAAAAGCAACTAAATGAAAGGAAAAAAAATGTGGGTTTGAAGGAACGAACCGTGGAGAGTGCGAGAAACGCCCACAGATGAAACTCTTCGGGAAAGTATTAACGATGCCGCCATTGTTACGGGTTTAAATTTTCCAAAACAAAAAAGAAAATTATGGCAAAAACGTTACTGCTATTGTTGTTGTTGCTGCGTTTATGAGGATTAAAGTGTTAAAGAAGAAAAGAAAAAAAAAATCTGTGTGAGTTATGAGACATGTTATAGGAAAAAGGTTTGGTTCTTCTCTCTCAAAACACTCAAAAGTGCCGAACTCATTCTTCGGGTTCCCTTGGGTACTTGGTGGGCTTCAATTCTCTTCCACCGTTGCTCACTCAACTTTCAGTTTAGGTCCTAAAAGTAGAAAATTGGATACCTGGTTGTTAAAATATAATACAAACCCTCATTGCCAATTTGTCATTCATGATTGAGATTTGAAGGTCAACGTACCCAATGAAAAGGGTTTGACGACCTCTAATCTTATATACAAACCCTATAAATACCCCTCTATTTAAAGCTTTCCTTTCGGGCGTCCTCAAGCTTTCAGTCCAAGCTCCACTGCCATTCTGTGTTGGGTTGGGTTCAGTTTCACACTGGGCAAAGCCCTAACGTCATACCTATAGAACCCACAGACCCAAATGAAAAGGGCATGATGCAGTTTGCTTTGGTTTCGGCCCAATATTGATGTGCCGGTTTGGTTTCAGACCAACATTTATGTGTATGATGATACGGTTTGGTTCGGTTTCAGCCTGACATTGAATCATCGCAGTTTTGATTTGTTCGGGTTAGTCTCAAATTAGTAATGTAACCGAATCAAACCAAATAAATTCATTTAAAGATCGATTTGGTTCGATCATTCTAATCAAGTAAAAATCTTATGTTCTTTTTACATATATCAAAAACTTAACTTTTGATATTATTATTTTTAAATTATCTGGTTATATACTAATGGGAAAGTTTATAAAAGGATGATGGCTAGCCGATAATGCTTACGGGAAAGTAGAAAATAACAAATTGAGGATAAGTGTATTGATTAATTAGTTGAAGAGGCTAAAATGAGGAGGTTGAGTGAGGAGGTTATTTGAGGAGGTGAAATCTCACCATCAACAACTAAAAACAAAGTACATGGGGGGGTGCATTGGGGGGTCCACATCCCTTTTGATGGTGAGATGGGCCTCCTCAAATAGCCTCCTCACTATAAATCCTCATTATAGAAGCTCCCTTAGTTAGTCGGGTGCACTATGAAGCCCATCTTCTTAGATGTATGGGCTATGAACCGATCCCATGCTTAATCCCAATCACCATTGGGCTGGAGAGACTTAGATTGTCCCTTGGAAATGCACATAATCAGGACATGAGGGATCTGGTTTCATAATTTGATTGCTCTAAGTCTGATTGTTGGGAAAAGCTTTGTCTCATGTGTTGACTCACAATTACAGGACCATCCTAATGGAGCAAATTTAATTTCATAAGCCTTGAGATATATCCTCCACACAATCGAAATGTATCTATTTAGCCGGCCCTAGTCATATTGAATGCTGTGTTAGGGAGCTTCATGAGTGACAAGACTATTGAAATGGCCAGAACCTCATGATATTTGGTAGAAAATATAAAAGGTGATATAATGCAAGGTGGGTGCTAATGCTTCAGCCCGCCAATATTGTACTCTGTGAACTACATTTAGCTCATCACATCTATATCCGCATTTATTAAATGTTGTTAATATCAATAGGAGTGATAGTTAGTGTTGAGGCACATATATTTTACTATTTGGATCAATACAAACACCGACACGATATTATCATTATTAGTTTTGTCGAATTTTCTACATTTTAAAAGCATACTACATATAATTAGGGGTGCAAGTTGGATTGAAAATTCTGATTTTGGCCGATTTCAACATTGGAAAGTTCTGATATCCAAAAATTTCAAAATGAAGAAATTGAATCGGAATTAGAATATATTTCAAGACTAAATAGACATAGACGAGTTAGCCTAGAAATGATTTCATATTGTAGGACGTACAATGTCACTCAAATTCTAGGGGCTCTTCAATTGTTTTAGACTAGGTCAAATCATTTCATCCTTTTTCAAACTTGAAATACGGTGGTCCTATAACATACTTTTGAGTCTGGACCATGCCCTAGTTTTTCACATCAATCTCGTGAAAGGTATATATACTTGCCAATCAGTTTACAGATACAGAAACAATCAAATGAATCTGGGAATGTACAAAAGAAACAAAAGAAAATTTTTCTGGTAATTCCAAAAGGGAACTGTGGAGCAGTGGAAAGAAGAAAATAGCAAAAATAGTCTCGAATAATTATCTAATTATTCAGACAGTAAATCATTGTAGCCAAAAGAAATTTCCTGTTTCAATGCATGGTTATAGTAAAAATAAGAAAAGGAAAAACCAATATAAAAAGTTTGATATTCCCACCATGTTCGATCGTCTATGTATAAAACTTTTTGCGTTGTGTATCCCTCATGTAACATTGTAACTGCACAACAATGTTGATCTTCATGATCATCTTAATATTTGTGAGATTTAATCAGACCATATATGGTAATTAATTGAAAAAAATACAATGCTCGTTGGATAGGTATTAATTAGGTCGAACTTTCACAAGTACAATGTAAATCCCACACTCTTTACAATGCATCCTATACTTGGTGTGCGACACATAAGAATTTCTCTTCAAATTGTTTTCCTCGATGAATTAGTTACAAAATCACAAGCATGCTTGTATATCCCTAAACCCTATATAATTTTAATCTCATCCAAAAAATTGAGTAAAAAACAAGCAAGGAAACACCAAAATTATTGCAGTCTGGGATGATAAACGTATGTGAGAGTGAGAGGTCTACATCCAAGGGACAAATAAATATATTATTGGGTACAAATGCAGAGGTAAAATGAACTTTGTTTACGCAAGAGAATATGCCAAAGACAGTGACATGTGAGAAAGCTTCGTCACATTTTGAAAACAAAGAACAAAACCTTGTCTTAAAAACGGATACAAACCTCATTAAAGGAAAAGAAGGAAGAAGAATGGGGGATGGGTCTGAAAGCCAACAAAACAAAGAAAACAAAAAAAAAAAGCAATAAGGAATCTTGGAAGAAAATCAAATGCTGCATACCTTTGACTGCCTCGTAAATCTTCATTATATTTGGCCTTAGATTCACCAAGACCGCCCAAAGGGGGAAGGAGGGTAGTTTAGGAAACATAAAAAGAAAAAGTAGCAGTACCAAATCTTCTTTGAGTTCTTTATGTTTTATTGACCTATTTTGCATGAATCTTATTTTATTGGGACAACGCAATCTCATACACAGACAGTTTGTGAACAAATGCATCTTGTAATCTTTACTCTTTAGAAGACAATTACTAATCATCATGTTCTATTCCAATGTTTGATTATGTGGAAATTAACTTTAAGGCTAATTTTAATTATAAAACCATCTTCGTTTGTCTTTAATTGGATATGCATTTTGTACGAGCGCATAAATGATTATCAACTGTTGAGAATAATACATCCCACCATCGATTTGAAATGGATATATCCTATTGAGGAAGAGTGATATTTTTTGGGAATTGGAATATCCTTTATATAGAAATGCCAGCTCTTGTGTCAATTCTCAACCAGAATGGATGGTGCTGATTGAAAAAACCAGTTCATCACTTTTGATCTCATCAGTTGCTTTCATTGGAACTGTGGAAGGGAGTAGCCAAGGGTTTATTATACCCACTCCCTTTGCTCTCATTAGTCAATGGGTGGGATGGGACTAAGATATCCGATCAACTCTGAGATAGATACCATTCTTTATCTTCAGAATCATGTATATATTATGGCTTGGTTGAATCCATGAACGTGGTGTTCCCTAGATACCACTTCATGAAATTGGAATGCTTGTGTTCTATAGAATCATGGATCAAAATTTTGAATTTAAGGTCTATTGTGGGACCTATTCTATTGAATTTTGGATGTCATATTCAACGTTTAGGAGCTATTGGCCTTCCTATATATCATTTTGAGGTATATCTTTCTAATATTCCCTTCAAAGATTATTCATGCAAAAAGTCAGACTAAATCAGAAATTATTAAGTAATTTGAATATCCGTATTTTCTTTTCATTTTCATTTAACTAACTGTGTATGAAAAAGAAATACCACTAAATTAATAATTATTGTTTCTTATTAAATTTTAGTTTCTTTATTCTTTGCTCTAAACTCATTAGGTCAGTAATTTTAAAACTCATTATGTGAGTGTGAAAAAATGGTACAATATTGCACTTGAGTGCTTATGACCAAAAGATGAGCCAAAATTGATACCCAATTGCAAGGGGCTTATAGTTCAAGTGGTTAAGAGTAGTTATCCCTACATCCGAAGTCATGTGTTCGATTTTTCCCCCTCCCCTCTCTCCCCACAATATCGCTTACATAAAAATACACTACGGTATCATTTATTTGCACACAACCAAACCAAATTTATGGACGAAAAAACAATTAAATACTAGCATCCTTTCATATGCTTACAATATCCACATATTGATGAGCATGCATGTCCAAATTTCCCTTTTTTCATAATGTCTTCATTGAATCAAAAGAATATGATTTCTGTTAGATACCATTTGAATTTTCATGAAATCCTTCGTCAATTGTCAAGGTTCTCAAAGTGGAGAAGAATGAAGTATATTTCCAATTCTAGTGGGGCCACTTTGTTCGAGTTTATTTTGCCCTTTAGATATCCAATTACAAGGGATGGCCCATTAGCTCTCTGTCTTTGATACAATCTCTCTCACTTTACATGTTCCTTTGCACTATTTCAGTACTACTTTTTCTCGTTATTGCTTCAAATCATTCCCTAAGACCCACATTAGCAGAAGCAAATTGAAAACAATGTCGTACTAAAATCCATCCATACAAAAGCAAAAGCACATAATTCACCAACCATTTCATGAAGATTAAATGATTTAACGCTGATTAGATGAGCAAAATGGAAGTAAACTCATTATTACACGTTTTTGAAACTTGGGGTAGTGCGTATGTGCTATCATTTTCTAGTTAAAAAAATTGCTTAAGTTTTTCTTTTAAGTTTTTAAACTTGCAACTTCACTCATTACTACTTCATGGCCTTAACCCAAATGGAAACTTTGGATTGAGAAAAGTAATTTGGTGGCAGACTCTCTTGCGGATATTGAGCATGATTTAGCTCAGCCTAGCTAAAACAAGGACTGTCTGACCAAAAAGAATGAAAAAGGCTAAAACATGGACTAATTGTTTTCTGTATATAAATGGGGTTGTGGATGCCTTAGGTTTTTTAGTGGAAGTCTTTTTATATATGCTTTTTTAAGTGCTATTTCAAAGGGTTTGTAGTACAAGCGATTGTGGTAAAGAGGCTTACACATAAATATTCACGTGTCACTTTGGGAGTTTCGAATTTCTACCCACATAAATAAAGGTGGGAGGACTTAATTTAGCGGTACTTTTCTTTCAACGTTGGAAATTTGAATTTATTACTAATTATTTTTGCTAGAGCCTAAAATTATGGGACAGTTGGGCTTTTCATCTTCATAACAAAGGCAAACAATGCATTTATATGCAAGTCCCAATCTTGCATATCTATTTGGGACCAATTGGTCATCATAAAAACTACAAGTAGTTAGTGGAGGCTAATGAAGCTATTTAAGGATTTCCATTTGGAATGTGGGTGGATTTTGATTTATGCCTTTGTGGTGCCCCCAACAACAATTGTTCCGCCGTTTGCACAATACATTTTGTCCTCTAAGATGTAAAGTATGCCCCTAATCAATGGTTTAAGACCCAATAATAATCATGAGGATTTGCAACAACTAATACAAAATGCAAGTGACAGCCTAGCTCTCTCTGCTTCTTGGATGCTTATGGGGTCATGGGTACTAAGAGTTTAATACTGGTCAATTAAGACTTCAAACTTTTGGGAAAAAAAAATTTAGACTTCAAATTTGAGAGCCTATCCTAAACCAAAAAGGGTAAAGACCTTGTTTTGTTCAAAGATTGGCTTTCGAACATGTTGTTGTTGAAGGCTCAAGAAGAGCTAGAGCTTGGCATGGGCGGCGGGCACATCAAACCATAGAAGTAGGACACTTTGTGTGACCACACAAATATTGCTCAAATGCCTTCTTCTAAGTGAAAAGATCCCCACGCAAATAATAATTATAATAATGAAAATAAAAATTAAAGATAATGTTATATAAATTCAAATCTATGCTAAAGTGGTTTAGTCTAGTGGAAAGAGCCTTGATTTGCAGACAAGTGATCTCAAATTCGAATCCTCATAACACTTTGATAGTGTGTATGTGAGAAAACCCTCCTCCCCCAATATCGTTTGTAAAAAAAGAAGAAGCTCACATCTCTATAAGTTGGTAGCTTCTAAAGAATTAAAAAGAGAAACCCAACACCCAAAATTTGGGACAGCTGCATGTGTTTCCAAAGACACAAAACCTAGATTGAGCCAAGAAAGCCTCAAAATTGCTTAATAAACATTCTCCCAAGTTCCCAACCCAACATCCACAATCATTTCATCTATAATAACAACATAGAGAATCGCACACATGACACATACATCCACATTGCTGAAAAAAATTAAAGTTTGGAACTTTGGAAAAACCTAAAAGGACAAAAAATGAAGTTTGTTGAGGGAATTTTATACATTGCTAAAGTTGAATGCCTCCCAAAACCACAAAAACCCAACAATTTCACAAAAACACAAAAACACAAAAAACCCAAGTAGAGAATGTATCAATTTGTTTTGTTTATTGTCAAGACACTATTTCTTCAACCCCAAACATTCTTTGCCAGCAAAAAGAAGAAAATAATAAAATAAAAAAGAGCAGCAGAAAACAAATATAGTATTAGTACTTGAACAAGAGCAGATACATTCCCTTTATCTTTTTCCTTCTTTAACTGCTTTTTACTTTGATGGGTAGACCAAAATGGGGTAGAAGGATACAGCTATAGGGGAGGAGGGTATATGTCTGGTTCTCAAACCTGCCCTTCACTTTGCTGACCGTGGGCAGCCTTTGTTCTGCTGACCGGCTCGTTTCTGTTCAGAAGCTAAAGCTAAACGACATGCCCGTTGCCCCATCATGTTGGGCCTGCCTTGAGCTTTGGGGTAAAATATTTTTCAAATTAAAAAAATAAATAGAAATTAAAAAGAAAAGCCCACAAAGACTCTGTCTTTCTCTCTCTCTCTGTCTCTGGGCACTTTATACTGTTCAAATTCGATACTTTGCTGTTGTTACTAAGAACGAGGCCCTTTGGTTCAAAGAGAGAGAAAGAGAAAGCTTTGCTTCTCTCTCTCTCTCTTCATGTCTGCCGCATTGTCTTGTTCTACTTCAGAATCTCATCTCACTTCCACGCATTAAAGCGTTGTCTCTCTTTCTCTCTCTTTCTCATTCCAGTCGTTGTGCTTTCATATTCTTCTGCGCTTCTTTTGCTTCTCTGAGCCTCAACACTTAACCATAGAGAGAGTGTGTGTGTATACATAGCACAACAAGACCAAAACAAGAAAACCCATTTGTTGTTTGCTCTCCTTTCAATATTTGGAGCTTTTTTTTTTAATTGTTTCTGAAAGTTTAAGGAGCTATTGGGAAAACACAATGAACTGAACTTGTTCATAGTCTAGAGCTCCTCAGAGTGAAAACCCAGAAATTGGGGAAGGGGAGAGTATCTTTGGCTGATACTGGTTAAAAAACCAGAAGCCCAAGAATTGCAGAGAATAATACTGCAGAGCTGTATGAAGTAATAGTGAAACAATGAGAGATGAGAATTCCAAGAAAAGCAAGGTTTTTTACTTTCTTCTGCTGGAAAAAGTATTTATTTTAATGAAAAATTTCTGAATTTGTTTATTATTCTTTTGTTTTGTTTTGATTTCTGGAAATGGTTTGCTGATTCTTCTATCCGTTGTTTGGTGAAGCTCTCATGGTCAAAGAAAATGGTCAGAAAGTGGTTCAATATCAAGAGCAAAACTGAGGACTTTCAGGCAGATGATGTTGTTTCTGGAGGTCGAAATCTTTGCTTTGTTTTCTTTACCCATGCGGTACATGATTGGTTCTTGCTATTATTAAATCATTATTGGGGTTCTGGGTGACATAATCTTAAGCTCACTACAGAAAACTGAGAGAAACTATAAAAAGAAAAGTAATTGGTAAATGCTGCTATAGCTTCTAAAATTGACTTATTTTTTAGAAGTAATGTAAAATGCTAACTTCTAAATTCCGACTTATTTTCGTTCTCATAGCTATTCTTATTGTCCTATCTGGTTTGGCTATATATGAAACCAATTTGAAACATGTAAATCCCTTTTGGTGCTTATTTTGACCTCTCTTGTGTTTTCTTTTTTGAACTCAAAATTAATGCATTGCCAATAATTTTCTTCTTCAGGAGGTGATCAGGTCGAATACAGGACTAGCTTCTCAGAGAGGGAACCGTGCACAATTAAGAAAAGCAAGACAGGTTGGGTATAATCTGAAAGAAACTATTTGAATCAGCCCCTCCCTTTCATGTCTCAAGACTTGGCATTATTGGTCTCTTTTCCTCATATTATTTTCTCTCACTTTATTGGACAGAGAAATTTAGCAAGAACCCAGAGCAGGTCCGTCGACGAAAAATGAATCTTGACCATCCTCGAATCATAGATGTAGAAAACCATAGGTAAATGTCTTATACCTTCTTTCACAATGTTCTTAATAAAGTACTTTATCTAATATATTATTTATTGACGAGTTTTCTTCCTTCTGATTTGGAGCAGCATTTTCGTTGCTACATGGAATGTGGCTGGAAGATCTCCACCAAGTAATTTAAAACTAGATGAGTGGCTTCATGCCTCACCTCCTGCAGACATTTATGTTCTTGGGTAAGGTTTGGTTGTTTATATGCTATCATCTTTCTGAACAAACTCTGTTATTGACCCGTTGCTAAAAGATATATGTATACTTCTCTCTTTCAGATTTCAAGAGATAGTTCCCCTAAATGCTGGTAATGTTCTGGGAGCAGAAGACAATGGCCCTGCCAAGAAATGGCTGGCTCTCATTCGAAAGACTTTAAACAATCTTCCCGGTACCAGCGGTGGTAGTGGGTGCTATACACCTTCTCCCATCCCTCATCCAATTGTAGAACTACATGCAGATTTTGAAGGATCAAGTAGGCAGAAGAGCTCTTCTTTCTTTCAACGCCGATCATTCCAGGCGACCCAAAGCTGGAGAACGGAGAATGACCCTTCAATCTCACAACCTCGACTTGATCGAAGGTTCAGTGTTTGTGATCGGGTGATCTTTGGTCACAGGCCAAGTGACTATGATCCCAGTTTCAGATGGGGTCATAGGCCCAGTGACTATTCAAGGCCAAGTGACTACTCAAGGCCAAGTGACTACTCAAGGCCGAGTGACTATTCCAGGTGGGCTTCGTCTGATGATGATAATGGACCAGGTGATTCACCAAGTACTGTTTTATTCTCACCAATGTCCTATGGTGGATCTGCATCCAATGAAAATGGATATAGAATGCCAGGAGGGCATTCAAGGTACAACTTAGTTGCAAGCAAGCAAATGGTTGGCATCTTTCTTACAGTATGGGTCAGGAGTGAACTGAGGGATTATGTTCAAAACATGAAAGTATCATGTGTTGGAAGAGGATTGATGGGTTATCTTGGGAATAAGGTATTGATTGACTTAATTATGGTTGTTTTGATTCTTTTCATTGCATTTTTTCAATTGTAATCAACTTAGCAAATGCAAATTTTCTGTTTGGATTAACAGGGATCCATCTCAGTAAGCATGTCTTTGCACGATACAACCTTTTGCTTTGTTTGTACTCATTTAACATCGGGACAGAAGGAGGGTGATGAACTAAGAAGGAATTCAGATGTCATGGAAATCCTTCGGAAGACCAGGTTTCCACGGGTTAATGGCTCCCGCGCGCTGAAATCCCCAGAAACAATCCTGGAGCATGAGTAAGATTTTTGCTTATCAACCATTGATTACATATTACATTATAGTGTTCAGCTGCGTGTATATGCCTATTTTATAATTACCATTGCCCAATGATTTTCTTATAATAAACTAATAATGTTCTCTCACTTCTTATCTAGTCGAGTTATATGGCTTGGGGATTTGAATTATCGAATTTCCCTCTCTTACCGCTCTGCTAAAGCATTAGTTGAGATGCAAAATTGGAGGGCCTTGTTAGAGAATGACCAGGCATGTTTTCAAGTCCCTCAATATATTTCTCTGTTTTTAATCCTTGCCTTTGTTCTTTACTACTGCAGTAGTAAAAGTTTCATCATAAATTGACATTGGTTCTTTCGACAGTTACGGTTAGAGCAGAAACGTGGTCGTGTCTTTGCTGGCTGGAATGAGGGGAAGATTTATTTTCCACCAACTTACAAGTATTCAACTAACTCAGACAGATACGCAGGGGATGATATGCACCCAAAGGAGAAACGTCGAACACCTGCTTGGTAAGACTTTCTTTCCTACATTATGGAGAATTATGCTTGAAATAGAAGGGAAAATGGGGTGTAAAGTGAAGAAAAATGGATTGATCTTAGAGCAAAATGATGAAAGTTCTGCAGCCTGTGCATGGGCATGCCAATAACCAAAAACTTGCAGTGCTAATTTGTTTACTTTTGTCTGTGAAGGTGTGATCGAATATTGTGGTATGGTGAAGGTCTCCAACAATTATCTTATGTCCGTGGGGAATCTAGGTTCTCAGATCACAGACCAGTTTATGGGGTATTTTGGGCTGAGGTTGAGTCAAGCCAGAGCCGGTTGAAGAAAAGCACGAGTTATTCTAGTTCCAGGATTGAAGTGGAGGAGCTTCTTCCATATTCTCATGGATATACTGAGCTAAACTTTTTCTGAAGGATGAGAGAACAATGATGACCCACACCGGTCCTGCATTCAAGTATGCTTTCTCTCTCCCTCTCTGATGCCTGCACACAAATGATATGGTTGTCTGAGTGTGTGTTTCACTTGCAGATATATATATTATATTTTAAAGTTATATAGTTTAGTTGTTCCACTAGGTTGCCAATACATGTTGAATAAGTTAATTTTTTCTTTCCTGCAAACTATAATTGGTTTTGCATCCTAAATTATTCAAGCGAACACCCCATTCCCTTTCTCCCATTTGACCCTTGTTTCATGAAAGTTTCATCTGTCACACTCCTGAGCATTCTGGTTGTCTGTGGGGTATAGGAACCTTTTAACTCCACCGCTGTCCGGCTCAATCAGATCCTTCAATCCATACATTTGTCATCCTGTAGATATGCCTTAAAAAAATCTCATTGAAGGAGAGGAATGATGCCTCTTTAAGTAACCTGAAAGTGTCTAAAAATTTTTCTCTTTTTTTTTTTTCTTGAGCAGTAGATCTCTTGCTTCTTTTTGTTCCTAATTTACAATTTGGTCCCCAGTTGCAGGCGGGAATCACTTTGAAGAACTAATCTTGAAGGGTGATGGAGACTTCTCCTAGCCCACAAATCGAAAAAGGTTAGTCTTTTTTTCTTTTTGACTTTTCTTGGTTTTGCTGTACATCTTGGTTTTGCTTTGGCTAATTTGACCCTTTACTTTCTCTTATCAGGTGTTAATTTTGCAATTTTGGTCAGTTTAACTCTATACATCAACAACAAGTTGTACAGTAACAACAGTTGATTAGCAGTAAGAAACAGTTTCAGCAGTCAGAACACTGCATTATTTGGTCACTCAATTAACAGATACCTACCCCACTGCCAACTCAAGCATTTCGTCTTCTGCACAATTATTAGGTACTATAATTTTGTTAAAAAGTGGTTACTTCTACGCTTATGGTAATAATTACTTGCCCATAAGCTTACCATTAAAAACTTTTCTCTTGCAGGATAATCTCAGCCAACCAGAACTAGCCAAGTGGGAAGATGAAGGATTTTTTTATTCATGATTCTTTATGTATTTAGGAATTAGAAATATATATGATGAGTGAATGAAAGTGAAAGGGTCAAAATAATCATTTTCTTACATCCTTTTTGTATTAAATGCAAAAGAAGAAGTAAAAGATTTGATGGAGGCCTGTTGAGGCTAGTGTCAAAGAAGAAAAAATAGAAAATATGTTTAAAGCCTCCTGTATCTTCCTGTTGTGGCAATTGATTTTACTGCAAAAGTTGGAGCTGCTCTTGATAGTCTCCCATCCACACTCTGCATCTGCTTTTCCTTTTTAACTGTGAGGTTGGTAAATAAACTAGGAAAGCATGGGTCAGTTTTGACAGGTTTTGACAGGTATATGGATGAGCAACCATGATTTAGAGACTGCTTTCTTTTGTTGTGGGTTGCATTTCCACATTTGTCTTTACCAGTTTGCATGCACCAAATTCTCATGATTACCTTCTAGTAAGGACCACTTAGAACAGGTGCAGCCAACAAAAGAAAACTGCCATGATTTTTCTACTAAGTGGACAAATAAATAACCAAAAACAAACGCATGCATTTGAACCCTCACCCAAGAAAACCAAAAAGAAAAAAAAATCATTAAAAATTTTGAGGGTGGGATTATTTTTCTAGTTTTACATTAAAATTAATTAACAGGGGAAAAGAATTCATGAATTTTTATTACCTAAAGTGAGAGCAGAAGCACAGAATAAAGGAAGTTTTCTGATAGCTATCTGGGCCTTGGTGATTATTTACTGAAAAAGGTGGTGTACTTAATCTTCATAGACTTGACAAGTAAACCAAATTTTACAGTCCTGCCAGTTTATGTCGAGAAGTCATGATTTAGAGATTCTTTCCTAACGGAGAGATTGCTATCAGCCTATCATCACTTCTGTATGTTTCTGCTAAAAGTCTGAAACAACATAAGCACTAAAACCAAATTAGCAGAGAAGGTGCCTAACTTTTTTTTTTTCTTTTTCAGAAATTAAAAAGTTGAAACCCACTAAGTAAACTTGGGTTGCATTAGGTGTCAGTGTGGTTCCTTCTTTTTGTCCTTTGCCTGTCCAATCTCTCCTTCCATGATCCATCCATGGGCTCTGGTGGTGGACTCAAAAACCCAACAGCAACAATAACTCAAATTTACTAAATTGGTTTTCAAAAAGAAGTTTATTTTATTCTGCAGTCACGTTTCCTAAATATTTTAAGTGGAATTTGGAAGTGAATATACAAACAGATATTTGGCTTTATACATCAATCAAATTGTTGGTACCTTGTTGACCTCACCTTCCCCCTTCCCCCTTAAGCAAATCCCATCAATTAAGGCTTGGCTCGGCCTTATTATCTCCATACATGTGATTGGCTCGACCTCACCACCTCCAGCAGATATGTGCTCGGCTCGGCCTCACCACCTCTAGTAAATATGTGCTCGGCTCGGCCTCACCCCCTCAGCAGATCCCACCAATTAAGGGATAGCCCTTCTTGTCATAGGTCACATCCCACCAAATAAGGAGTAGCTAGCCATGCTAAGGTTCCAGCCATCAATCAACCTTGTCTACTCCAACTTGGACTATAAATGAGAGCTCACCACCTCCAAGCAAGGGGACCATCAGCTGCTACTTCTTCACTTCTCCAAGAGCTACCCAAAGCTCTCCGAAGCTTTCTATTTCTCTTCTACTAGAGCTCTTAAGCCTCTCTTCCCATATATCTCTCATGTATAATGTAATCTCCATATTCAAATACAAATACAAAGCTATAAACTATAGTGGATGTATCCCCATTATGGGTGAACCACTCAAACACTTGTGTTATGTGTGTGCTTATGTCTTAATCCGTTAGGTACAAATTCACCCGTTAACACAAATAAATAAACATCACATGATCTCAGGCCTAAAAAATTTCCTACAATTAATTGCCATCCAATAAGAATAAAAAATTATCAGTAGATTAGCAGACGTCTCCTTATCATTAAGAACTGTAGCAGGCATCTTGGTTTCTATTTATTCAGAAACCATTTACAATTAACATGTCAAGCTACGAAAGAATTTGTAAGAAAAATAGTTTTTCCTACACTAATGTAGTCTACAGTGCCAGCTGACTGCAAAAATTTTGCAGCTGTGCATACAACCTTCTTCTTCTTCTTCTTCTTCTTCTTCAGTGCAATGGTGCATTTGGTTTGAGAAAAACTTCCATTTTTCTTATTTGACGATCTGCAGCAATTTTTTTGTCAAACCCGTCCAAAGCCATCTGATCGTCTCGGCAGTCAGGGGAGCAATATGCAGTTAGGTATCTGCATCATCAAAATTTCAGGTCATATTAGTATCAGTGGGAAACATCACTTATTTTGATGTAATCTAATCTAACAAACAAGGAAAAAGTGCAACATTTCAAAAAGTTGCTAAAAATGCATAACATGCATATTGCAAGCGTATAAATCGGTCAAAAATAAATATCTGTAATGTACAAGGTAAATATGAAACAAATAATTGGGGTTGCTCTGTTTTCACAAATAATCTACTTACTTCCCCCTAGTTTTCCACATTTGTGCATGGTTTCTAAAATTGATGACTAGCAAGAAAGCTTCTACATAACTTATGAGTAATGCTACACGAATCACATTCTTTTCTTATTACATCACTAGTAAAAGAGAAACCGACGTGTATTAGCAACGTGGGATACACATAATTTTATCGATATAAATTATTTTTTAAGGGATATGAACTTTTAAAATTAGATTAGACTAAAAACGGGGAGATCACAAGCTGATATCAACATTTTGGCGCTATGAACTAGTTCCAAGATTTGAAATCCTATTTGCCTAAAAACCCAATTAGAAAAAAGAAATTAAAGCAAAGTCGACTTACGTACCCATACATGTAGACATCTCCATCTTGTTTGAGTTGCTTCTTGCACAAGGAACAGCGTTTGAGGAAAGCTCTGAACCCTTCATCAGGCTGCTCCTTAAAGACGTAGTCGCTTTTCTCCTCAGTCGGCGAATTCAACCTAAAGATACTCCGCTGATGTTGAGACTGAGGCTGCTTCTCCAGCTGTTTGATGGTTGGCCTCTGAGGCCTTTTCTGCTGCGCCGGTTCCCCCAGAGGCACAGACGGCTGAAGAGGCTGAATATGGGTGTACAACCCTGTCTCACCCTGACTTGATGAGCGGAGAAGACGGCACCGTTTTGAAGCCATTGCCTGCAACTGGGTTCTGGGTTCAAGAACAAAAGACTTGGGCTTTAATGGTTTTGAAGCAGAAATCACAGGGATTAGGATATGGGTTTTGGGTAAAAATGTTCAAGATGAAGTCTTTTTTATGTTTAGTGATTCAAATTGGGGAGAGTGAGCTAGAATTAGGGTTTTTGTGTGAAAGTATTAGTCTTGCAGAAGAAGGAAAAGTAAAAGAAAGAGGGAGGGAGTTGCTAGGTTAGACCTATTGGGTTTCTAGGGGGTAGTGGTTGATTGGAGGGAGCAGTGAGTGTGGGAGAGAAAGGGGGCTTTATATTATTTACATATGAATTTAATTTAATCCTCAGAGAATGTGGAGAAGGATATTTCTCTTGAAAATTAGTTAGGATTCTGAATTATTTTCCCATAACGGTTATGATACGATTTGCCGCCACTTGAAAAAGTTTGTGTTCGAGTCCTTTACGGATCGTGATTAGTTGCATTTTGTGTTTAAAATGGATTTATCGTCCAGGTTTTGTTTTTCCAAGATTTCTGTGCTTATCTACTTTCTTTTTCTGTTATTTTGGGGGTTGTTTGCTTGGATAAATTCAAATTTTCTAAACGATATCTTGAAAGTTTGGATTTCAAATTGGGCTAGCTAAGCCTGTCGGGCTCTTTTTATATTTCGAGCTCGGTAAAAGCCAGGCTTAAGAGGGGAGGGGGAAGCTTTCAAAAAAGAGAGAAGGAAAATAGATCCATTTTAACATGTACAACGTCTAGAGAGCCTATTTAGAGAAAAACAGCCATTAAATAATTTTAAGAGTATAGCCGCACGGCTATACTTGTAAAATATATTATTTTAAAGGTGCCGCCGCCCGGCTGTACGCATTAAATATATTATTTTAACGGTATAGCCGCACGGCTGTACTCGTTAAATATATTAGAATATTTTAAAGGTACAGCCGAACGGCTATACTTGTTAAATATATTATTTTAAAGGTATAGCCCACCGGCTTCTCTCTCTCTCAACTCAAGCTTCATTTTCTTTTTCTTTCGTTTCGGCTGCTGTATTGATTGGATTGGATTGGACTCTCTCTATGAAAACCATCATATGTCATTCAGCTATTGAAATCTCCACTAAGATAACAACTATGATGCTATAAAATCTTAAAATCCTTAGAAGAAACTCTCTGATAATCGTTTTTCCATTAAACAAACCAAACAAATTGCAAAATCAGAAACATACGTAAATTGGACGCCACGGTAGCCACGGATAGAGACTCGAACAGTTAGTTAGGCGGCCTGGGCGGCCTGGGAGGGTCTAGGCGGGTCTGGGAGCCAGGGCGGTTTGTGTCTTTTTTTTCTTTTCCCAAATGAAGATAGCGGGAGACTCGGCCATGACTTGGTCTCTGCCTTGTATTCTCTACGATACTTCAGAATCAGAGATGGGCTTATTGTCTATCAGTCGCTCTAGATTCTTCCTTCTTAAAACTAGTTTGACCTGTGAAAAAGGATATTAATCTCTGCAACTGCAACTTGGTTGGAGTAAAAGGTCTTCAGAATCAGAAGGACCTTACGTGTCAGCAGAAGAAACGAGTAATGGAGTCACCAACGTAACGTGGAATCTACGTGTAATAGATATCTCACCATTTGAAACCTGACCTGTTAGGCTGTCACCTGAGAAGAAAAAGACAGAAAACCCATGCCATATATATATATATGCAACATTCCGCCATTTTCTCCTCTCAACTCTATTTATTTTAAACCCTAATATGTAGCCTTCAATCCAGTTCTCTCTATTTGCTTATTGCACGTAATATTTCCAAGTTGAGAAATAGAGTGTTATGAAATGATGAAAGAAAGCATGCTGCATTTGAAGTCCTTGAATCACATCTCATTGGTGTGTGCAGATCAGTTGAGAAATCCCTTGATTTCTACCTGAGTGTTCTTGGGTTCTTCCCAATTAGGAGGCTTGGCTCCTTTGACTTTAATGGTGCATGGTATAATTCTTAAAAACTTGGAAAACCAACAACAACAACCCTTCATTTTTATTGAATTGGTTTACTCTGTTTTTGAAACATTATCAATATTGAGTATTAATTTGGTTTTTGGTTAATTCTGTGACATTTGAATCATAGGCTATTCAATTATGGCATTGGCATACATCTTCTCCAATCTGAAGACCTTGATAAATGGCCCAAGAAGATCACCCAGATTAACCCCAAGGATACCCACACTTCTTTCCAAGTCTCTCTCTCTCTCTCTAGCTATTTTATTCATTTTTTGTATGCTTATATATTTTTTGTTGGTTGATCCCTATTTTTTGTTGTTGTATTTATGGGTTTAACCTGTATTATTTCTTATAAATAAAATCCATTTTTTATTCTTGCCCAATGGGCCAATAACCGGAAATCATTAGAATAGGAGCTATCGGAAAGAATTTAAATTCTTCAAATGTATTATGCTGTCACTGAATTAAGTCTAATAATGTCATTGCTAAAAGGCCTTGTAGCTAATTTATTAATAGCCTGAAGTGTAACATGCATCACTGTAAGAAGATGTAGGACAAAGTTCTTCCATGTTTTCCCCCCTCATATTGGTTGCGCCTATATGGTTTAACTTCAATATATGTCCAGTTGCAGGAATTGAGAAAAATGCAGCAGAGTATGCTCGGTTATGGATAGGGCGGGGTAAAAGAGAAGCACATCAAGGTAAAATGCTCATGAATTACATCAACTGAATGAACTCGGAATTTACCTTCTTTTTTGTTTTTTTTTAATGGGTTATCTCCATAAGTTAAATCTCTTAGTCCTCTATAATAGGTATATGGATGACCATTAAGAATATCCTGAATTAGATTTTCCATTATTTTGGGTGAATATTATTGCCTGACTGAGATTGCATGTTTCAATTTGGTGGTAAGTTGTAATGGTTGGAAATGAAAGATTAGTTTTATTAGGTTAAACCTTTTGTTCCACTGAAATGTCCGTCATATTCAGATTTCATCTTTAGGAAGCTTATGCTTGGAACATTTGGGGAGGATCTTTATCTCTAGATCAACATATCTTATTTATATGTAATGCCAGTGTACAGAAGAATGGTTTCTTCCCCTATTCTTGTGTTCAGTATGCCTATATGCCCTTTTGATAAATGATGGTATCTCTTTATGGATCGAACACGACTGAAGAGACTTCTCGGCATGGAAGCATTGATGCCTTCACTACAAGATCCTGAGCGTTTCAGCGTCTAGGTAACTTTATATTTCTCTTTATTAAAATTGAGTATATTGTGGGCTGTGATTGCTGGTATTTATGTATGATTGGATGCAGCTTGCTTCTTTATCAAACCAGCATCCTCATGAAAGGTTGGATCTCCTATGCTTGCGAAATACAAGAGAGGTATTGCACTTTTCTCCTCTCTTAACATTGGGAATTTCAGATCCACGTGGGTATGGTATATGTAAGAATGAGATGCTACTTCTCATCTGACACATTGTTTGAAATCTCATTTAGAATAGTTCGTATATATATATCAATGCCATATACCTTCAATTTATTTCAAAACTCTTCTCTTCGTTGTCTCATTAGACTGTTTTGTATCCAATTTTTCATCTGCAGAGAATACAATGCAAACTGATATATTTCATAGTAGAAGAGCAGGGTTGTCAAGTGCAATGAGAAAAAGGTTGTCATTGGGTTTAGTTACGATGGATACATTTTAGAAAATAAATTCTTACACAAGAAATTTTATACTATGAAATTCAAGATTCTTTTATCCCCAAAATGTTGGTGGATCCCTATTTTTTGTTGTTGTATTTATGGGTTTAACTTGTATTATTTCTTATAAATAAAATCCATTTTAAATTCTTGCCTAATAGACTAATAGCTGGAAATCATTATAATGGGAGGTATCGGAAAGAATTTAAATTATCATTCCCTAATATCACTGCTATAAAAAAAAAAAAAAAAATTTGAAGAAATAACTCTATCCTAATTAGCTGGAGTGCAATTTTAAAATAACATGAAAAAAATTGTATATTTAAATAGTATAGCCGCGCGGCTATACTATTTAAATATATTATTTCCACGGTATAGCCGTGCGGCTATACGCTTGGAATATATTCGAATATTTGAACGGTATAGCCGAACAGCTATACGCTTGAAATATATTCGAAATCGAATGCGAAGCTTGCACTCGCAGTCACAACCATTTTGCTTCTCTCTCTCTCTCTCTCAACTCAAGCTTCAATTTTTTTTCTTTCGTTTCGGTTGCTGCGTTGATTGGATTGGATTGGACTCTCTCTACAAAAACCATCAAATGTCATTCAGCTATTGAAATCTCCACTAAGATAACAACTCTGAGGCTACAAGGGAGTTAGGCGGCGCCTGGGCGGATCTAGGCGGCCTGGGCTGTTCTAGGAGGCGCCTAGGTGGCCTGGGCGGTTCTAGGCGGTTCTAGGCGGCCTGGGTGTGTCTAGGCGACCTGGCCGGGTCTGGGCCCCAACTTTTTGTTCCAAATGAAGACAGACGAATCTTGCACTCGCAGAGGAATGTGGTGCACGAGTGAAATGAAGAGACAGAGAAACGAACACGATGAAGTTACTGATAGAAGACATAATGATGACAGAAGACATGACAGAAGACACACTCAGTGAATACCACTAGTTAACATACAATAGTAAATTAAACTAGCAAACATTGTTTTCCTTAGAACCAAGCGTGGAAACATCCACTGACAGTTTCAATATTCTATTCCTAGTGCATTGCAACTTTATACTTTTGTTTTGTCTATATATCCTATGCGGATGTATAATTGTAAACAACAATCAATTCAATAACAATTATTCATTATAATACTTTTCAAGCTCTTTCATGGTATCAGAGCTCTTGTCTTGAGACTCTCGATTCAATTTTTTTTTTAACTCTGTTCTTGTTTGATTGTTTGTTCTTGGTTGTTTCCTGTTCTGGTTGAGATGGCTTCATCTTCTACCTCTCTGGCCAGTTCTCTTCCCAACGTCTCATACTTGGTTTCGATCAAACTTGATCGCACCAATTATCTGCTATGGCTTGCACAATTCACTCCTCTGTTACAAGCCAATGATCTCTATGGTTATGTTGATGGTTCTCAAACTTGTCCTGCAAAACTCCTTGATGATAAGTCCACTCCAAATCCTGAATATGCGACTTGGCAGCGACAAGATAAGCAAATTATGAGTTGGATCAACTCTACGTTAACTTCCACTGTTCTTTCTACTGTGGCTCGATGTACTACTTCTGCTGAGGTGTGGAAATCCTTGGCCACTCGTTATGCTTCGCAGTCTCGCTCTCGTATACTTCAGCTTAAATTTCAGCTCCAATCTACTCGGCGTGGTAGTATGTCTATTACTGCGTATATTGATAAGTTGACCGGTATTGCGGACCAACTTTCTCTTGCTGGTAAACCTCTCGATGATGAGGATTTTATTGAGATTATTCTTAATGGTGTTGGTCCTGCTTATGAGAGTGCTGTAAACTCTATTAAAGCTCGTGAAACTTCTATGCTGCTGGATGATGTTCTTGCTCTCCTTTTGAGCGCTGAGTCTCGACTTGAGGACTCCAACTCTCTCCTTTCAGATTCTACCTCTACGGCTCTCTATACTACGACTTCTCAAGGACGCAGTCATGGTTCTGGTTCTCATGGTCGCAGTTTTGGTGGCTCAGGTTTTGGCCGTAGCAACAGTGGTCGTGGCAACAATAGTCGTGCATTTGACTCTTATGACAGTTCCAATCAATTTGGTGGTCGCAGTTATGGTGGTTCCAATCAGTTTGGTGGTCGTGGCTTTTCACGTGGACAAAGGGGTTCTTATTCTGGTGCTTTTCATGGATCAAGTCGTGGGAATGAAATTTCTGGAGGGTTCACAAATTCTGTTGGCCGTGGTCATTCCTTTGCTCATGAGAATTCCCTTTCTGGTGGCTTTCCTCGTCCTAACCGTTTTTGTTACAATTGTGGTGATCCTCGCCATCTTGCTAATAATTGCTCGAAGCCTAAGCAGTTTTATGAATCTCGCTCCCCACGTGTTCCTTCTCGAGCTTTGGTAGCAACTCATTCTGCTGCAGGTTCTAATGATACTTGGTATACAGACAGTGGGGCATCTTCACATATCACTCACGATTTTGCTAATCTTCGTCTTCCAACTGCATATACGGGTCAAGATCAAGTGTCGGTTGGCAATGGTGCAGGTTTACCTATCGAGCATATTGGCTCTGGTTCTTTGTCTTCCTTTAAGCTCAATACTCTTCTTCATTGTCCTTCTGTGTCCCACAATTTGTTGAGTGTTCAAAAATTTTCTTCTGATAATCATTGTTATTTTATTTTCACACCTTCTTCCTTTTACGTGAAGGATCTATCCACGGGGAGGACGCTTTTCCAAGGCAAGAGTGAGAACGGTTTGTATCCATTTCGGGTGGAGTCATGCAAATTTGTAGCTCTCATTGGTGAACGAACAACTCCTTCTGTGTGGCACCAACGCTTGGGTCATCCTTCTAACGATATTTTTCATAAGCTCAACTTTGTTATTCCTGTTAGTTCTTCTAAGTCAAGTCTTATGTGTCATACATGTCCTTTGGGAAAGAGCACTAAGCTCCCTTTTCCTTTATCTTCATCCATTTCCGTTTCTCCACTTCAATTAGTCCATTGTGATATTTGGTCTTCGCCAGTATCTTTAAATAAAGGCTCCAGGTATTTTATCTTATTTGTGGATGATTTCTCTCGATATACATGGATATATCCTTTGCAATATAAATCTGAGGCCTTACATTATTTTCAGAAGTTTAAATTATTGGTTGAAAATCTCCTCTCCATTAATAATGTATATACAATTAAGGCATTGCAAACTGATGGTGGTGGTGAGTTTATGAGTCATAGTTTTCAAACTTTTTTATCTAAGAATGGAATTTTTCATCGTGTCACTTGCCCACACACACCGGAACAAAATGGGGTAGCTGAACGTAAACAACGTCATATAGTGGATATGGGACTTACTCTCCTTGCTACTGCTCAAATGCCCCAATCTTTCTGGGTAGATGCTTTCAATACCTCAGTTTATCTCATTAATCGTCTTCCTGCTCGACAATTGCATTTTCTATCACCTTATGAAAAGTTGTTTGGTCGTGCTCCATCTTATTCTGTTTTTCGTGTGTTTGGTTGCGCGTGTTTTCCTTATTTACGTCCATATAACAAAAATAAACTAGAATTTCGGTCTAAAAAGTGTGTTTTTCTAGGATACTCATTAAATCATCAAGGGTATCGTTGTTATGATCTTGTTTCCGGGCGTGTTTACCTATCTCGCCATGTTGTATTTGATGAGACTTATTTTCCTCTTGCTACTGTTGCACTCCCTCAACCACTCTCACCCTTGGCTGAGCACCAACCTGTGGTTCTTCATCCTTCTCCAGGTCCTCCTCAGGTAACATTTCCTGTTGTTTCCTCTTCTTCTCATTCTGATACTAACGATTCTTTATCTTTGTTATCTAATAGTGTCACACCTTCTAGTCCTGCATTTTCTCCTAATCCCCCATCACCACAAACCTCACCTCGTCTTCTTTCTCAACCCCCTTCTTTGTCATCACATTTGCCACCATTGTCCCAAGATCCTTCCTCCAACCCGGGCCTCTCATCTCCTCATCAACCGTCTTCTCCCATAGTGTCTCCAGGTTTTCTTCAATTAGTCAAGACACCCTCTCATCCAATGCTTACTCGTCTTAAAACCGGCACTCGTAAACCCAATCCCCGATATGCATTGGTCTCTTTTTCGCAGGATTTGGATCGTGAACCATATAATTTTCGTGAAGCAAATCAATCTCCTTCTTGGCGCTCCGCAATGGATGCTGAGTTTCAAGCCCTTCAACAAGCAGGCACATGGGATCTTGTTCCTTCTTCTCAAGCTACTCATATTCTTCCTTGTAAGTGGGTATATCGCATCAAACGCAAATCTGACGGCTCACTTGAACGTTTTAAAGCTCGACTTGTTGCAAACGGTTTTCTTCAACAAGAGGGTATTAATTATACTGAAACCTTCAGTCCTGTTGTTAAGCATGTCACCATCCGCATTGTTCTATCACTTGCTGTCTCTCATGATTGGCCTATTCGTCAACTAGACGTACAAAATGCATTTCTTCATGGGCATCTTACTGAGGAGGTATATATGCGTCAACCGAAGGGTTTCGAAGATCCTAGAAGACCTCACCATGTTTGCCGACTTCGCAAGTCTATTTATGGTCTTAAACAAGCCCCGAGGGCATGGTTTCACAAGTTTTCTGAGTTTCTTCTTCAATATGGGTTTGTTGGTTCTCAGGCAGATCACTCCCTCTTTATTTACAATAGACATGGTGTTTATACTCTCTTGCTTATATATGTGGACGATATTTTAATTACAGGAAATCAGAACAGTCAGGTTCAGTCTCTTATTACCTCTCTTGGTAAAGCTTTTGCAATGAAGGATCTTGGGCCTCTTAATTATTTCTTGGGTATTGAAGCTACTCGCACACCTACTGGTCTTCATTTATCACAAAATAAATACACATGCGATCTTCTTGTTCGTGCTCACTTGCAGGATTCTAAACCATGTGCCACCCCAGTTGCTTCTGGTTCCCAACTTAGTGTCACAGATGGTATACCATTGTCTAATCCTCATGAATACCGCAGTCTTGTTGGGGCTTTACAATATTTAACGATCACTCGTCCTGACATTACCTACGCTGTCAATCAAGTTTGTCAACATATGCATCAGCCCACTACCGTCCATTGGATTGCAGTTAAAAGAATTCTTCGCTATTTGAAAGGTTCATCCTCTGAGGGGCTGTTTTTCACACGAGGCAATACTACCTTAGTAGCATATTCTGACTCTGACTATGCGGGCAATCCGAATTAAACTAGCAAACATTGTTTTCCTTAGAACCAGGCGTGGAAACATCCACTGACAGTTTCAATATTCTATTCCTAGTGCATTGCAACTTTATACTTTTGTTTTGTCTATATATCCTATGCGGATGTATCATTGTAAACAACAATCAATTCAATAACAATTATTCATTATAATACTTTTCAAGCTCTTTCAGTTACCGTTACCCTTAGAGCCCTTGACATGTTCTGTAAGCAACTTCAATTACATTTGTCTCATAACATCGATGAAGTTACCGTTACCCTTGCTGTCAAGGGGACCCAAACCCGGATGCCAAATTCACGAGTTTGCAGTTTCTTATGGGTTTGCTTCGTATACTACGGTTTCAAATTCTTTGATGAGTATGTACACCAAAGGTGGACAGTTTGATGGTCCCTTACTTATCTTTGAGACTATAGTTTCTTGGAATACTATTCTTTCGGGGTTTCAAACAAGTGAGGGTGCATTGAATTTTGCTCTTAGGATGAATTTTAATGGAGTTGTTTTTGATCCAGTGACTTATACTACGATTCTTGCTTTTTGTGCGGATCATGAAGATTTTTGATTTGGATTACAACTGCATTCTCTTATATTTAAGTCTGGTTTAGATGGTAAAGTTTTTGTTGGAAATGCACTTATAAGTATGTATTCGAGGTGGAGGCGGTTAATAGAAGCTAGGAGTGTGTTTGATGAAATGGCGAATAAGGATCTGGTTTCATGGAATGCAATACTATCAGGTTACTCTCAAGAGGGAAATCATGGGCTTGAGGCGATTTTTGTCTTTATTGAGATGGTGGGAGAAGGGATGAGGTTAGATCATGTCTCATTTACTAGTGCAGTTTCAGCTTGCGGTAATGAAATGAATTTAGAACTTAATTGGGAAACAGATACATGGCTTGACAATTAAAGTAGGATATGGAAGTCATGTTTCAGTTTGTAATGTATCTTTTTCATTTGGCTCCTATATTTACAAAGGTTTCTAGTAGGAGTATATTGCAACAGTTGTTCTTCAGGACAAATTTACTTAAGTGTTGATTCTCTTGCAGGGAACAAAATATTATGATGGGAAAACAAAGAGATATGTTGATTTTCCAATATCAATCACAGATATATTGCAAATGATGGTTTTGGTCACACAAGACTATATAGAATAAAAAATGGAAAGAAAGAAATATGTGAATCAGATTACATGCTTTTCTCCCTTTATAATCAACAGTTGCTCAGATTCTACAAGAAAGATGGGAGTAGATGTCCATCACAATCCGCCTGCGCCTAACAAATCATGTTACTTTCTGAATATGTGCCTCAAATACTAGGAATTAGGTTGTTTGGGGTTTTGAATATCAGAAAATCTAATAAAGTCAATGGATGAAGTCTTGCAGTCCTATATCTAATCAATAAACCATTTTACTTTTTATTTTTTCAATACTCTACACCTATCTTTTTTGTTGTTGTTAAAGTTTAGAACGCCTAACACGTTTCTCCCCTCTTAACATTGGGAATTTTAGGTGCACGTGGTTATGGTATATGTAAGCAAAGGCGGAGCCAATGAAGGCCCACAAGGGTCAGCTGACCCTCCTGAAATTCCATAAACAACCCTGCATTCATTACTATTTACCCCTTGTATATAAATTATTATTAAAATATGGCCCTTTCTCAGCTTTCCTTTTTCTTTTCTTTACTTTAAAAAAAAAAATTAACTTCTTAATTAAAGAACTACTAACCTAAAAGCTAAAGCAGGCAACCTTTTGCACAGCTTAATTAAACCTATTCTATTTCAACTTTGCACTGCTTAAATTAAACCTATTCTATTTCAAGTCTTTGTTTGCATCAATCATTCAATTCTTTTTTTTTCTCCGACTCTAAAGTTAATTCTCTACAAGAATTCAACTTTGTTTCACTGAATTGTGACGATTAACCCATTAAATCTTTAACCCTAATAGTGTAATTTTTTTTTGTGTAGTTTATTTTTTTATTTTTTATAGTTTATTGTATTTGTGGTATGTTAATTAGTTATTTATTTATTATCTCAAATCAAGAACAATAATCTTTATATGATTTATTTATTATTTGATTTCTGAAATTTACTTTTTAAATAGTTATGGAGACATATTTTAAAAGAAAAGCAACAGATTAATTGTCACATCCTCTAAGAACAGATGCATTAAATCATGGTACTACAAAACGTTAATGTGAGGAAATCAATCTGGCTGATCTTCCTTCAGATCCTGGGCTATGAATTTGAATTTTGGATTACAATCCCAGTGTCCAAGATCAGGTGCGCATAGCTTATTTGCAAAGAGGTCCTTGCCAACCTAAAAAACACAATTTTCCTTGCTCGTGACAAAAAAAGATAGGGTATACCCATTGGTTTACTTGCTCGTGACACTGGCACTAATCCTACCAATTGCGACTGCCTCTGTGGAAAGAGCATTTTCTGCTATGAATATATTGAAAAGTGATCTGCAAAACCGAATGAGAGATATATGGATGAATGACAGCTTGATCATATATATTGAGAAAGATACATATGAAAATATAAGAGAATGAAATGAAAAGATTTCAAGAGATGAAAACTCGTCGAGGATGATTGTGAATGTATTGGAATGACATATGAGTTATTACTAAAGACTTTGTATTATTATATAAATTTATCTTGTTATGCGATGATTTTATTTTTTGAGGTTGACCCTCATTGATGAATTTTCTGGCTCAGCCATTGTATGTAAGAATGAGATGCTACTTCTCATCTAACACGTTGTTTGAAATCTCATTTAGAATAGTTCGTATATATATCAATGCCATATGACCTCTGATACCTTCAATTTATTTCAAAACTCTTTTCTTCGTTGTCTCATTAGACTGTTTTGTATCCAATTTTTCATCTGCATAGAATACAACGCGAACTTATATATCTCATAGAAGAAGAGCAAGGTTGTCAAGTGCAATGAGAAAAAGGCTGTCATTGGGTTTAGTTCATAATTACGATGGATACATTTTAGAAAATAAATTCTTACACAAGCAATTTTATACTATTAAATTCATGATTCTTTTATCCCCAAAATGTTGGTGGATCCCTATTTTTTGTTGTTGTATTTATGGGTTTAACTCTATTATTTCTTATAAATAAAATCCATTTTTAATTCTTGCCTAATGGACTAATAGCTGGAAATCATTAGAATGGGAGGTATCGAAAAGAATTTAAATTCTCATTCCCCAATATCACTAGTATAAAAAAAATAATTGAAGAAATAACTCTATCCTAATTAGCTAAAGTGGTATTTTAAAATAACATAACAAAATTGTATATTTAAATAGTATAGCCGCGCGGCTATACGATTTAAATGTATTATTTCCAAGGTAGCTATACGCTTTGAATATATTCGAATATTTGAACGGTATAGCCGACCGGCTATACTCTTTAAATATATCCGAAAACAAACGCGAAGCTTGCACTCGCAGTCACAACCATTTCGCTTCTCTCTCTCTTAACTCAAGCTTCGATTTTTTTTCTTTCATTTCGGCTGTTGCGTTGATTGGATTGGATTGGATTGGATAACAACTCTGATGCTATAAGGGAGTTAGGCGGCGCCTGGGCGGATCTAGGCGGCCTGGGCGGGTCTAGGCGGCACCTAGGCGGCCTGGGCGGTTCTAGGAGGCGCCTAGGTGGCCTGGGTGGTTCTAGGCGGTTCTAGGCGGCGCCTAGGCGGCCTGGGTGTGTCTAGGCGGCCTGGCCGGGTCTGGGCTTCTACTTTTTGTTCCAAATGAAGACAGACGAAGCTTGCACTCGCAAAGGAATGTGGTGCGCGAGTGAAATGAAGAGACAGAGAAACGAACACGATGAAGTCACCGTTACCCTTAGAGCCCTTGACATGTTCTGTAAGCAACTTCAACTACATTTGTCTCATAACATCGATGAAGTTACCGTTACCCTTGCTGTCAAGGGGACCCCAAACCGGATGTCAAATTCACTGGTTTGCAGTTTCTTTTGGGTTAGCTTCGTATACTACGATTTCAAATTCTTTGATGAGTATGTACACTGAAGCTGGACAGTTTGATGGTCCCTTACTTATCTTTGGGACTGCTTTATACTGATATAGTTTCTTGGAATACTATTCTTTCGGGGTTTCGGACAAGTGAGGGTGCATTGAGTTTTGCTCTTAGGATGAATTTTAATTGAGTTGTTTTTTATCTAGTGACTTATACTACGATTCTTGCTTTTTGTGCGGATCATGAAGATTTTCGATTTGGATTACAACTGCATTCTCTTATATTTAAGTCTGGTTTAGATGGTGAAGATTTGTTTGGAAATGCACTTATAAGTATGTATTCGAGGTGAAGGCGGTTAATAGAAGCTAGGAGTGTGTTTGATGAAATGGCGAATAAGGATCTGGTTTCATGGAATGCAATACTATCAGGTTACTCTCAAGAGGGAAATCATGGGCTTGAGGCGATTTTTGTCTTTATTGAGATGGCAGGAGAAGGAATGGGGTTAGATCATGTCTCATTTACTAGTGCAGTTTCAGCTTGCGGTCATGAAATGAATGTAGAACTTAATTGGGAAACAGATACATGGCTTGACAATTAAATTAGGATATGGAAGTCATGTTTCAGTTTGTAATGTATTGATCTCGACATATTCAAAGTGTGAGGTTACTGAAGATGCAAAATTAGTCTTTCAGTGCATGAATGATTGCTACGTAGTGTCTTGGACAACTATGATTTCTATAGACAAAGAAGATGCCATCTCTCTATTTAATGAGATGAGATTGGATGGAGTATATCCAAATGATGTCACATTTGTTGGACTAATCTCTGCTATATCAATTAGGAAGTTGGTGGAGGAAGGCGAAATGATTCATGGGTTTTGCATAAAGACTGGCTTTTTATCAAAGCATGATGTTTGCAACAGCTTGATCGCCATGTATGCTAAGTTTGAGTCCATGCCTGACTCCATCAAATTTTTTGAGGAGTTAAACTGCAGAGAAATCATATCGTGGAATGCTTTGATTTCAGGGTATGCTCAGAACGAGCTGTGTCAAGATGCACTAAAAACATTCTTGGTAGCAACTATGGAGTCGAAGCCAAACAATTACACATTTGGTAGTGTCTTGAGTGCAATTGGTGATGCTCAGGATATTTCTCTGAAACATGGCCAATGATGCCACTCTTCCTTGATCAAACTTGGATTAGTGACTGACTGGCCCAATTATCACAGGTGCTCTTCTTGATATGTATGCAAAGCGAGGAAGCATTTGTGAGTCCAAAAGAGTTTTCAGTGAGACGCTTCATAAAAGTCAGTTTGCTTGAACTGCAATAATATCTGCATATGATGGGCATGGAGACAATGACTCAGTGATAGAATTGTTCAAGGAGATGGAGAGAGAAGGGGTAAGACCTGATTTAGTCACATTTCTTTCTATACTAACAGCATGCAGCAGAAATGGAATGGTGGAGATGAGCCATCACCTCTTTCATTCAATGGTGAAAGACTATCATATTGAACCGTCTCCTCAACATTATTCAAGTATGGTGGACATGTTGGGACGTGCAGGGAAATTGGAGGAAGCAGAGGAATTGATGCGTCAGATCCCGGGACAGCCAGGGTTTTCGTTGTTGCAAAGCCTTCTTGGGGCTTGCAGGATCCATGGGAATGTGGAGATGGCGGAGAGAGTAGCCGATACATTGATGAGATTGGAACCAATGGAATCAGGTTCTTTTTTGTTGATGTCCAACTTGTATACTGAGAATGGGGACTGGGAAATGGTAGCAAAAGTTGGGAAATGGTTGAGAGATAAAGGAGTGAGAAAGGAAGTGGGATATAGTTGGGTGGATACTGGTGATGCTGATGGTTCCCTGTATCTGCATGGGTTTTCATCAGGTGATACATTCCACCCACAGTCTGGGGAGATATGTAGAATGGCAAAATGTCTAGGATTAGAGATGAAGATTTTGAGAGAGAACATGTGGGAGACAAAATCACTGAAAATGGACTCCTTCTCAAGGCCCTCACTTTGAAGGCTTGAATCTGTGCATGTAAAACTTCCATCACAATCCACCCGCGCCTAACAAATCATATTACTTTCCGAATATTTGCCTCAAATACTAGGAATCAGATTGTTTGGGGTTTTAAATATCAGAAAATCTTATAAAGTCAATGGATGAAGTCTTGCAGTCCTATATCTAATCAAGAAACCATTTTCCTTTTTATTTTTTCAATACTCTACACCTATCTTTTTTTTGCTGTTAAAGTTCAGAACGCCTATCATTTGCATTGCTGCTGTGACAATGATCCTCTTGTACTTAAATGCGGTGAAGACACAAGACTGAACCTGAGTTTGATATAAAGTGGATAAGGACCGCTTGGATGATCTACATGTCAAAGCCAATATGCTATTTCAGGTCAGAGTTGTCTTCAACTATATGTTTTTCGAATAAAAATTCATGTATTGAAGTCAGTGATTATGTCGTAGACTTGAAGTCAGTATTGAATCAAAGTATGCGAATCATCCAGGCCATTATAGATATATGTGCTAATAGTGAGTGGATTTCAAGCTCAATTACTTGCATGAATCTTCTGCAAATGGTCGTGCAGGTATTCTTCTTAGTAGTTACAATTCTGACTTCTTAGTAGTAGTACTTGCCTACAATAAAAGACGAGTGCTAGTGCGAATTGGGCTTTCTGCCTTGTTTATATTATTACATTCTACAGCTAGCATATCAGTTGATTAGTTAGAGATGTTAATCGGGGATGCTGAGCACCCTTGAATGTTGTTAGTCCATGCCTCTTTCCTGTATTGTTTATCTTGTTGTGTTATTTTTTCCTTTGTCCTCCAAGAGAAGCTCTTATTTTGTGGTTTTACTTTCAACAATACATTACCCTAAAAAAAATATATAGGGCCATTTGAGCAGGACTCAAACCTTCAGCTTCTCGGTAACTTTATATTTCTCTTTATTAAAATTGAGTATATTGTGGGCTGTGATTGCCGGTATTAATGTATGATTGGATGCAGCTTTCTTCTTTATCAAACCAGTGTTCTCATGAAAGGTTGGATCTCCTACACTTGCGAGATACAAGAGAGGTATTGCACTTTTCTCCCCTCTTAACATTGGGAATTTCAGGTGCACGTGGGTATGGTATATGTAAGAATGAGATGCTTCTTCTCATCTAACACGTTGTTTGAAATCTCATTTAGAATAGTTCGTATATATATCAATGCCATATGACCTCTGATACCTTCAATTTATTCCAAAACTCTTCTCTTCGTTGTCTCATTAGAATGTTTTGTATCCAATTTTTCATATGCAGATAATATACTGATGTATCTCAAAGCAGAAGAGCAGGGTTGTCAAGTGCAATGACAAAAATGTTGTAATAGGGTTCAGTTCATAATTACGATGGATACATTTTAGAAAGTAAATTCTCATACAAGCAATTTTATACTATGAAATTTAACATTCTTTGATCCACAAAATGTTGGTGGATCCCTATTTTTGTTGTTGTATTTATGGGTTCAACCGGTATTATTTCCCATAGATTAAATCCATTTTTTATTCTTGTGCAATGGGTTAATAGCCAGAAATCATTAGAATGGGAGGTATTGGAAAGAATTTAAATTCTCATTCCCCAATATCGCTTGTATAAATAAAATAATTGAAGAAATAACTCTAGCCCAATTAGCTGAAAGTGGTATTTTAGCCCTAAACCCTAAGATAACATGACAAATTTCACAGTAAATCAATCTGAGAGTTCAATTTTTTCTTCTTCTTTTTTTTGTGGGAATATTTGCCTTTGATCTAACTCGTCATCTCGAGTGAAACTAGTTGGAGGAACAACAATCAATATTATTCTAATAATTTAATTAAACAACAAATAGAATAATGAAATTAAATATGGCTGTAAATTAAAAACTGATTGTTCTTGCAAATAGAGGCTTGTAGAATTGCAATGTCTCTGCATGCGTTTGCTCCACCAGGATACAATTATCTAAATCAAAGTCCTAGCATTAGGGCTTTGATTACTGGCAAAATTTGTGTGTATATCTTTGAGACTATACAAGAATGATGATATGAATGTTCTATGCGAAATCGATGTAATTGCACAGACCTATGGGCTTCTGTTTAAATGGAGTGGCTCATATACATGTTCCAATAGGTATCAGATAAGGACAAACTCAATCAGACAAAAACATATGATATTTGAATTTTAAAAATAATTCAAATAATTAATTAACTAATCAGATTTAATTTAAATCACTGAGCCCAAGACGTTTAGAGAAAACGGATGTATTGTTGAAAAATACATACTTACCTATATAATACGAGTATTAAACATGAAAATGCTAAATTCTTTATATGGGTAATAACTCTAGCAAAGTAAAAAAATTAAAAAGGACAATAGAGACTTGGGTAATGGCCTAATAGTAATGGATAATGCTCTAAACTACTCTTATCGATAAAAGAAAATAGAGGTGATCCCAATATATATATGTATATATAAAGAGTATAGCCGCCCGGCTATACTATTTAATAAATAAGGAAAAACCCATCTTGCGCCTAGTTGTTCACGTGTGAAAACAAGTATCGCCGTGCGGCTATACTATTTTAAAGAGTATGCGAGGGTATAGCCGCACGGCTATACTATTTACAGGAAAAAAGGCCCCGTAAAGCGATCAGGTGCCAACGTGTCAAAACAGGTATAGCCGCTCGGCTATACTATTTTAAAAAAAAAATACCCTGGTAAAGCCGCCTGGCTATACCTTTTTTTTTTATTTAAAAAAAAGGGGAGTATAGCGGTTCGGCTATACCGTTTATTTTAAAAAATAAAATAAAAAGTAGTATAGCCGCCCGGCTATACTGCACATGGATGATTTACACCGTGCAGATATAGGACACTGTTTGAGAATAATTCAAGGATCAAAAGTGATGTACTTTTGGTTGCCAATTCATTCTTTGGTTTATGGCAGCCGCAGGTTGGAAAAAGCAACCATTATGTTTCTCAAAGTACAGTTGCTGTGGGATGTTGTCATCTCTGCTGAGAGCCTTGAAGTTAAAGGACTGATGCTCCAAAAGTCAATTATTGTCCGCCTGCTGGATGATTTTGCATCAACAAAGGCAACCAAGGATCTTGGATACTTTCTTGCTCTCACAAATCTGGAGAGCATAGGGGAGTGTAGGGTCAGTGAGCATACTGGATGTGCTGTTTCCAGTTGTTTTTAGGGGCATCACCTTCAAGCTTTTCGTGGGAGAGATCGCAGAGGGAGTTGTTCACAAAGTTCTGAAGGAGAGAGTTTTGCTGAGTTGCGGCCCAGTTGAAAACATCTATCTCGCTAAGGTGAAAATGCCGGATTATGATTATGTGCCTGGGGAGGGGGTGCAGAATGGGAAACTCATCCGCTCGATCAAGTCTAACTTTTCTGTAATACATGTTAAATTTAATACACACTTGTCTTGAAAAATTTAGAAAAATCTAGAAAAAAAAGTAGAAATCTCAAGAAATATCCACCAACTTTGACAAAGTCAAGCTTTAAGGCATAATTGTTGTAGGCATTCTAGAAAAGTCCTAATAAAAATCTTGTAAATTAGTGGCTATGAGAAGAAAGCCAGGTCCACCGACTTGGACAAATGGCGGCAGCCTATATCTATAAATAGGTGTTGCCTCTTGTATAAGTGAACTAAGAGTGAAGAGGCCAATAAGCCAGAAAATAGGAAGGAGGCCAATAAGCCTAGTAAACAGTTTCTAGTTGTTGAAGACCAATAAGCCTAACTCATCTATTGTTGAATAAATAAAAGCACTTCACCCTAAAAACCCAACAATACCACATATAATAATGCATCAATTTTAGAAATATCATATATAATGCATCCATTTTAATCTGAAAACTATATTGTTAAAAGTTAATGCACATTTGCACAATCTCTACAGAATTCTAGAGAATGGAGATGCCCCATGTCAATAATTATATTACAGAAATCCTACCAAACATCTGAGTACTAGGTTTATTACAAAATTTATAGCAACCCATAAACTTGTGGCTAGTAGAAGCTCCAAGCAACCTAAGCTATGTCACTTGTCTCCACCATAAATAGGCTTGTAAAACCTTCTTTCTGCATGCCCCCAAAAACCTTTTGTATCACCATGGTGATCAAAGCTAGCTACTTGCTGGTCTTCCTTTCCACTCTTTTCCTTGCTGCCTCTGTGTCTTCAACTTTTGGTTATAAGCAACATCAACATGGAGGCAGAGAAAGGGAAGAAGAGGAGAGGGACAACCCCTTCTACTTCCCCTCACAAATGTTTCAGTCAAGATTCAAGTCTGATGAAGGTGGGTTTTATGTGCTCGAGAAGTTCACCAAGAGGAGGCAATCTGAGGCTCTCCGCGGTGTCGAAAACTACCGGTTGGCCATCTTTGAGGCAAAGCCTAGCACTTTAATTTTGTTCTTCCACACCACTGTGATGCTGAAGCAATTTACATTGTTCTCAACGGTGAACCCTTTTATTGGCTAATTTAATTATATTATTATTACCATTAACTAACTGACATAATGTTGTAATGTCTTTTTTTGTTGTTGCTTAGTTTGGTTTTACATGCAGGACATTGTAATGTCACTTTGAACATGCTACATGGAGATGTGATTAGGGTTCCTGCAGGGGCTACAACCTACTTATTAACGAGGACAATGATGAAACCCTTCGAATTGCAAAGCTCCTTCAGCCAGTCAACAGTCCTAGCCGGTTTGAGGTATTCAAATCACATCATTTCCTCAAATATATATCAGTCTTAGTACTGTTTTTTCTTTTATTTTTGCTGCAGAAAGTTGAACTTGCTGTGTTTTTTTTTTTGCTGCAGGAATTCTTCCCTTCAGTGTTTTCAGCAATGACATTCTTGAATCTGCCTTTGATGTAATTTAAGATTCAATTCTCTTTATTTTGATTTTATTAGTTTATTTACACTGATTAATTCATTATGCTCTTACAGTTGTCATGAGAGCCTCAAAAGAGCAACTCAGGGCATTGAGTGAACAGGGTTCTTCAGCCTCGCGTAAAGCCATTGGTTCTAAGAGTATAATCAATCTTCCAACCCAAAAACCTGTGCACTCCAACAACTATGGCAAGTTCTACGAGGCTCGGCCTGGGGACTTCAATGGCAAGTTCTCTTACATTGAAATCAACCAAGCAAACCAAACAATAGTCCCGAGAAGAAACCAACTAATATCCATTATCTAGGGTAATAGGGGAATGTTCTCTTGTTAGACAAATGACACTGAATCTCGATCGCATATTTTGATGAGATTCAATATCATTAATGATTCAAATTCATAATATGACAACATAAGACAATAGTCGGGCAAGAGAACAATATAGGAAAATGTTCTTATGAAAATTTATCTTTTTTCCTTTTTTTTTTGGGTCCAGGAGGAGGCTATCATGATGCCACACTACAATTCAAAATCAATATACTTGATGATGGTGGTAGAAGGAAGGGGACGCTATGAAATGGCAGGTACCTGCCCACACCCCAGGAGCCAAGGCCAAGAAGAGAGCATGGATCAAGTACAAGAAATTCAACAGTACAGAAAGTTCAGTGCTGACCTATCACCTGGTAATGTTTTTGTGATCCCAGCTGCTCATCCTGCTGCCATTGTTGCCCAAAACAACAACAACAACAATGGCAACCAAAACCAGAACCTGAGGCTGGTGGGGTTTGGAATCAATGCCCAAAACAACATGAGGAACTTCCTTCCAGGTACTCATTGATATACTTAATTAATAATTTATTTATTACCTAGGTGGACTTATATATATAAACCTTGCTTTGTTATATATTCGTAGGGCAAGAGAACAACATAATGAAGGAGATGGAGAGAGAGGCTAAGCAGCTGGCATTTGGTCAGGAAATGGAACAGATATTCAGCAAGCAGAAGCAATCTTACTTCGTGCCTATCCAGCAGAGCCGCCTGGCTTCAGCTCTGGAATTCTAAGCTCTAAATTAAGAACTTGTATAATTAATAAGCGGTGGTAATTAGGAAATAAAACATGTAATTAAGGAGAGTGAGCTTTCTGTTAATGCAATGAATCTGTATCAACCGTGTGGGATGTATTTCTGGTGCTTATAAAATAAAAGCTTTATTTTGTAAGTGAGATCATTCAAATTTGAGATTGAGATCAATCTGACTTCAATCAAAGTGAGAGTTGAATTCTCTTAAAATATATCAAACAGTACATGCTTGCATAATTGAGCACACAATTTATAACATTTTAGATACCTTGTTTCGGGTGGCCTTCAGCTTCCTGCTGGCAAATTATATCCCACATCTCTGGGGAAAACAATTCAGGGCTCATTGTATGACAGCGTCGCCGACGCCGGCAAGACTTCTATGGCAGGACACAGAGGAAGCAAGAAGAGTGGAAATTTGTAACAAGATCAACAAAGAAAGCTTGGCTCTCATATCCTGATCACCACCACCATGCTTGCTTTGCTTAGTTACTAACTATTGAAAATGTGACACAGTGTACTTATGCACATGTAAATTTGGTTATGCATATTACATGCAAGGTGACCAGCTAGCTATAGTGTCCCAGGTATACGTGACAAAAATGACGCTCATTCTTGTCCTTATAAGTTATAACTATGTATGGTGGAGGGGGATAGAAACTCCTTTGCGACGTGTTGTATTTAGCTTTATTGTCTCTGTCTCTCTCGTCGCGTGTTGAATATAATTATATTCCTCAGGCTTGAAACCCAGCTCAGGAATTTAGCATTGCCAAGAGAATGGAGGAGCAGCTTAGCCTCTTCGAACAAGAGCATCTCCAGCATATACTATAGCCAAAATTTGTGAACAGTTGATAATTTTTTTTGTTTGGCCAAATCTTGTTCTCTCCGTTAATAAATGATTCAATCTCATTAGCAATGCAACCTTAACAATTGTTTTGGCGCAATTACAATTCTTTTGTCAACCTGTAGCAATTCCATCACAATCCGTATGAATGGAGGAAAATAATTCAGAATTTAAGTATTTTCAAGATGATCTTATATTATTCAAATCCAATTAAAGCAATAAACTTTTGGTTAAAAAAAATAATGCCTTTGATATCTTAATCGTCATTAATGAGTAACGACATGAAAACTTCAACAATTCGTGTCGATTTGCAGCATGAGCATTCACCATATTCTGCATAGCACACGTGGCTTTTTCTCTGCATCAAAAGTATGCCTGTCGCTATTGACACAATGGATGAGCATCGCCGCGTCCACCAAACCCGTTCCGATTCCTGGCTTCTCATTTACATGCACCGCAACACGTTCACACCTCAGCTGTCTCATTTGCCATACGCCCCCACCACCTGCTCGATCAAATGCCACACTCAAAACAAAACCAGAAGACTCTACGCAACCTCACACCTTTATCATAAGATTCGCAACATAATTTCGCATACATCCATTTCTTGCAACCATATATATTTGTCCTCATTTTGCACCCTCACGTGAAGACCAAACTCTGGAGAAGCTGTGTCTCGAACCCTCTTGTGAATTTTGAAATTGGACACGTCAGTTTTGTCACCTGTTGACACTAGTCGCCTTGCATGTAATGCGTATAGACAAATGTCCATGCATGCTCAGCCTTGAGCTTCTATAAATGCGTGAACCCTTTATGCCATTTTCCCATAATTTAGAGTGTCATAGTTCAATAGCAAGCAAGTTAGCAAACCATGGTGATCCATATCAAACCTAGGCTTCCTCTGTTCTTGTTCCTTTCACTTCTTTTTCTTGCTTTCTCTGTGTCTTTCACTCTTGGTCAAGATAGAGAACAGCAATGTCAAAAACAGTGTCAAGACTTTAAGAGGCCTGTAATTCATTCTGAGTGTATCTACCAATGCAGGAAGTGGGGGCCCTGGTCGCTTCCTCCGGCGGAAAGTTCTAATCATCACAAGCAGCAGCAGCAGCAACATGAGCAGCAGAAGCAATGTCAGCAGCGTTGCCAATCGCAGCACGGCCATAGGCAGCAGCAGCAATGTCAGCAAGAGTGTCATGAGCAAATTAGGCAACAGAAAGAGCGCGAGGAAATGCAGCAAATGTGCCAGCAGCGCTGTGAGATGCAGGGGAGCGGTGACCAGCAGCAACAGAGGCAACAGTGCCAAAGACAGTGTGAGCAGCAAGTCGAACAACTCAAGCAGTGCCAGCTACGGTGCCAGATGCAAGGACAAGGCCAGCAACAAGAGCAGTGCCAAAGAACGTGCAGGCAGGAACTTGAAGACCAGCAACGAAGGCAACAACAAGAACAAGGACCTGGCGGAGGAGACAACAAACTAGAGGATGAGACACTAAATGGTGAGCTCAGAAGGCGATTCGAGCAGTGCATGCAGGGTTGCGAGAGACAACAGCAGGGTCAGGGAGAACAAGAGCAATGCCCACGACAGTGCAGAGAACAATATGACCAGGAGAAAAGGCAGTACCAGCAGTGCAAGCAGAGTTGCGAAAAGTCATCACAGCCTGATGATGAAAAACACCAATGCAAACAACAGTGCAAACAACAGTTAAGTCAGCAGCAGGGAGGAGGTAACCAAGAAGAAGATGATGATGCACTAAATGGCTCGGGCTATGGTGGTGCCAAAGAGCGATTCGAGCAGTGCAAGCTGAGTTGTCAGAGTCAACAAGGTCAGGGACAACAAGAGCAATGCCCAAAACAGTGCAAGCAACAATTTGAACATGAGAAACATCAGTACAAGCAGTGCAAGCGGGATTGCCAAAAGCAAGCACGTGATGATGATCAAAAAGAACAATGCAAACAACAGTGCGCACAACAGATGAGTCAGCAGCAGGGTCAGCAGCAGGAAGGAAGCACAGGAGGAGGTGGTCCGAACCAACAACAAGAGGAGGAGGGGCAGATGGGGAGTCAGGGTCAGAGCCAGAGCAACAACCCCTTCTACTTCCCATCACACAGGTTTCAGCCAAGGTTCCAGTCTAATGAAGGTGGGCTTTATGTGCTTGAGAGGTTCACCCAGAGACAGAGTGAGCTTCTACGCGGCATTAAGAACTACCGCTTGGCCATCTTTGAGGCAAGGCCTAACACTTTTGTTCTCCCACACCATTGTGATGCTGAAGCAATTTACGTTGTTCTGAGCGGTGAGTTAGTCCTCTACTTCTTGTTATATGCAATTATATTATTAGCAACTGACATCATGAGTTTTTGTTGCTTAATTTGAAATTACAGGACAATGTACTTGTACCCTTTTGATGCAAGACAGAAAGGAGTCCTTCAACATGGAACACGGAGATGTGATTAGAGTTCCTGCGGGGGCTACTACCTACTTAGTTAACAATAACAATGATGAGACTCTTCGAATTGCAAAGCTCCTTCAGCCTGTTAACAATCCTGGCCGATTTGAGGTAACCAATCGTCACCTCACTTCATCATTTGGTATTTGTTTTTTTTCTTTTGATGAGCTATTAATTACCCATAAACCCAATTACATTTTCACACAGCAACTTTAAGTTTGTATTTTTTTTCTTTATAAATATTTTGAGTAGGTAATTTCTAACATTGCTTTAACATTCTGCAGGAATTCTTCCCTGCCGGTTCCGGAAATCCTGAGTCATACTTCAGCGTTTTCAGCAATGACATTCTTGAATCTGCCTTTAATGTAAGCTCAATTCCCAAGTTTCTTTCTTTACCCTTGATTTGTTTTTATTTGTTCACACTAATTAATTAGGCTCCAATTAACAATTATCAATTATTCGATCAGACCCCAAGAGAGCAGCTAGAGCATGGCTTTAAGCAGGGCCAGCAGAAGCAGGGCCAAGGCATAGTCATGAGAGCCCCAAGAGAGCAACTCCAGGCACTGAGTCAGGCCGCCTCATCCAGGCGTAGAGGAGACCCTCAGTCTCAGGGTCCATTCAATCTGAGACAACAAAGACCTGTGCACTCTAACAACTATGGCCAGTTCTTTGAGGCTCGTCCGGAGGAGTTCAATCAGCTCCAGGACATGGATGCCTCAGTCAGTTGCATTGAGATCAACCAAGTAATGCAACATTTAATCACAAAATAAATTTTCTAAATCCCTTATGCATTCCATACACATGTCTGAATATAATTTTTCATATTAATCTGGAGCTACAAATAGCATGTGTATTTGTTGTCCAGGGAGAGCTTGTGGCTGATAATTTTTTTTTTGCTTCAATTTTCTTGTGCAGCAAGCTATGATGGTGCCACACTTCAATTCAAAAGCAACACACTTGATTATGGTTGTGGAAGGAAACGGACTTGTTGAAATGGCGTGCCCATGCTTGGCAAGCCAAAGACAAGAAATTAAGGGACAGCAAGAGCAGCAGGGAGAACAGAGTGGAAGGCACATGAAGGTCACCGCTCAGCTATCACCTGGCGACGTTTTTGTGATCCCGGCTGGTCATCCTGTTGCCTTTGTTGCCCAAAATCAGAACCTCCGAATCCTGGGATTTGGACTCAATGCCCAAAACAACATGAGGAACTTCCTTGCAGGTAATTAATTAAGTCAGAGACATTGCTTAATTAGCTGATGATCAATTTTTTTAATATAAATTATGTGGGTTTGTATATAATTATATGTACTGTGCTATCTTACACATGCAGGGCAAGAGGACAATATAATAATGCAGATGGACAGAGAGGCTAGGCAACTGGCATTTGGGCCAGAGATGGAACAAATTTTCAGCAAGCAGCAGCAATCTTACTTTGTGCCAATACAGCAGGGAAGAAGCAGAAACCACCACTTGTCTTCAATTTTGGAGTTTGCTGGCATAATATAACTTCTAAGCACTAATAATAGTTAGTATGTGTGCATAAAAAATAAATAAAAAGTTAGTGCTTGAACTAAGAACAGAGAGGGTAGTGTACTAAGCCGCGCGATGTAATAAAAGTTTGTATCTAGATCTAGCAGTTCTAGACTACTGTGCTAGGGTTTTCAGGTAGAGCTCATGTAGAATGAGCTTTTTGTGTGTGAAAAGGCAAAAGAGCTCTAGCTCTGTGCCATATAAATGAATAAATAAATGAAGTTATTTCTCTTTGTGCTTATTATTCACTCTTAAAGCCTTCTGGGATTTCCAATTGTCATATTAGATAATCAACATATTCTATCAAACAGACCCTTTGGTGTTTTTTTTTATAAAAAAAATACAAGCGATAACTCTAAAACACAGAGTCTCACATCAAATACTTAACAAAATAAAAAATTTCAAATAATAATTTCAAATAATAAATGGCTTCATTCTTAATAATATCGAGGTTTTTGTATAAAATTATTTCACTCTTAATAATATCGAGGTTTTTTGTATAAAATTATATCCCTATTAAGGGGGAGAGGGAGGGGGTTTTTCACAGAATTTGTTGACATGTGGTTTGAATATGAGACCACCGTAGACGCGGAAGTGCAAGAAATGTAAACAATTTTGTAGAAATAAAATAAAATGGGAATTGAAATAGCAAGGGACATTAAAGAGATAAATTTGTATACAATAGGAGATGGAAATTGAAAAGTAAAGTAACGAGTATCATCAGAGTTGAATATCGGAACAGCATCGGCAGCATTGTGCAGAGCAAATGAAGCAACCAGAGCAATACTGCAAGTAACGTTGTGGAGGGCAAAGATATTATGGTCAACAACAACAAGAAGGCCAAGGGACGTGCAGTCAGCACTTCGAAGAGCAATTTTATATATTCCATTGCTACAAGGAAAAGTATATGGCCTGTGTAGAAAATGCTTAAACAAATATTGCACTTTGATTTTGGCTTTAACCACACGATGTTTCCTCCAAATGATCAACCAAAAAGATAAATTAACAGAAAATAACTGCGAGAGGACAGAAAGGTGTAACAAGAATTTTGTTGAAATTGAAACTGAGATAACATTGGACATTAGAGAGACCTGCACAAAATACGATGGAAACTATATAGAGACTTGAAGTTAAAAAAGGAAAGTAAATATTCATTAAACAAAAAGAGGAAGTAAATAAAACATGCACATATATAGGGCTATTGATACTATTCCTTATCAATCCTGTCGTCCAATCATAACACGTGAATGAATTATACTATGTGGCTGTATTATCGTACCATTCTGTAGTTTCTCACACAAGAATGCTATGATTTTTAGCTTCTTGATTCTAGACGTGATATTGGCCATAATTGAATATTGTGGAGCATGAGTGCATTTATGATCGATATTTCCTTCTTCATAATAATCACCATGAGAAGCATGAGACAATTGTCCTTCAATTTCTCCTCACCTCATCATTATTTAGCTTAATGAAGAAATATCTTTTAGAATCTAGGACAATCATCATGAGACAATTGTTTTCCAGACAATTTTCAAACCAAATCAAGTTATAAATTAAGGGCAGTTAGATTTTCATCCATAAATAATATTGTTTTTTTCTTTCAAGAAACCATGTATTAGATTGAATTTTAATTTTAATCCTTTTTATTTTGAATACCTATTATAGTATTCATTTTAATTTTAATCCTTTTAATTTGGCCTGAGTGACTATTTGGGATATGAATCCTCTGTTTAGATTTTCTCTATTAGAATCTGCTTGACTTTTCTCATTTAAATCTCATTCAAAGACTGAAAACATGACACATATTTTCCCTTTCACTTCTCCATATTAGCTGCAGTAAACCAAATTCCTTTTCTCTTTTCTCCCGCATCTCTCAACTCTTCTTCCCTTTCAATAATGTTGTAATTTTCTCCATACTTTTTAGATGACCACACCTATGAATCTACGATTTGGATTTAATAAATTCTTTATTATTACAAAAATGAACAAAAAGTGTATTACTTATTATGCGTGCAAAATTGAGGTCACAATTATTAAAGGATGGATTGACCAGTATTGTATGAATCTCTTCAGCCATGAATCAAACACTTCGAAATGAAGGTTTCGGTGGAACCGCAAATAATCCAAATAAAAGCCTTACTACACGATTTAGTATTCAATCCGTTGGCTTCAAAATGAAGATTATTGTGTCCTTTGAATACGATAGCTTTTAGCAGAAAATTTCTAGCGAGTCGTGAAGTAATTTGTTTTTTTTATTTATAGCTTTTAACAGAAGAAGAAGAAGAAGAGAGGCTGAGGCAAATTTTTTTTTTTCTTTTTAAAATTAGTAGGGGTTTTTAAAATTTTTGTTTTGTGTGAAGTAACTAGTTTTATTTTTATTTTTTGCTTTAAGAATGTGGTGTCAACTATTAAGCCCTTGGTTCAAAATTCAATGTTGGAAGTCCGAAACATCATTTTCTCACTAATCCATAAATTTTTAAAAAAAAATTAAAAAACCAACAGTCTAATTTTACATATGAATTAAGATTATTATTGTAGTTGTCTTGATTTAAAATCAAATATGGGTCAACGCGGGTGTAGCCCAATAAAAAATGGCATTATTTTGCACATCAGTGGTCACATGTTCGAATCCTCATGACACTTTAGTATGGTGTATGTAAGAAACAACAGCAGTCCTAAGTTTTGGAGGCCCTAGGTGAACATCCTAAATGGGGCCTTCTACTCTATATGTATATTTATGTATAAAAAAATTTCTTCAGTAAGTAAAAAAAAAATTATATGAACTCAAATTCACAATTGTAACATAAAAGAAACAATTAATATATAATTTACACAACAACTTTATAAAATGCATCAAAACATCACTTAAATATCACGTGTCTTGCATTTTCAATTCATTTGTTTGTGTTTTTTTTCTGCTGGGAACAAAGAAAATTGTGGGGTTTAAATAAAAAATCTCTTTTATTTCTTATTTTTTCAGTTTGGGGTGTATTTAAGGGTAGTTTGGGAAGATAATGGGGTTTTCTTAGAAATTGTGAAAATTTAAATTAAAAGATGGGGTGAACTTAGAACATGGGGTGAACTAAGAGAAGTGTGGGGTTTAAATAGAAAATCTCTATACAAATTAGGGGCCCTCGGCGGCCACCTTACCTACTTGTGCCCAGGGCCTCCCGTGGTGAGAAACCCTCCTCCCCTATTATTTAGACTATTATTTGTATTTTTTAAAAATCAAATCAAATGTGTATTCAATTTATATATCTTAGACTTCTCTTTAGCCGTTGAATGACGGCCTACAATCAAATCTAAGTCGTAGGTGCAAAATGTCTACTCAACGAGTAATTTTTGAGTGTTCCCGGTACACCACGTGGTTGGTGTACCATCCAATAGACGGAAGACATATGGCAGCTGATGTGGATAACCACCTCATTAAAATTAGATTAGTTTTTTTTTTAAGGAGATAATATTTTCTATATTTTTCTTTAGTTAAAAATTAAAAAAAAAACTAAACTAAACCCTACGAACACTTTTCACACATCTCTCTGCCTCCCCCAATTCTCTCTCTCCCTCCTTCCTCTCCTCCCCATCGCAGGTGCTTCGCCGGACTTCTGTCATCGCTCCGCCAGACTTCTGACTCCATTCCACTGCTCTACTCCTTCCTCCACGGTTAAGATTCTTTTTCTGTTTAGCTTACCCTTTTCTTCTTTTTTTTGGATGAATGCTTTCTTCTCATAAGCGATTGTTGAATCCTTTATTTATTTGTTTCCAATCAGTATTCAATCACTGGGAAGCCATATTGTTTCCCATATTCTCTATAATATTGAATTAACTCATAAATATTGTCAAACACCATTCCAACCATCGGCTCTTGTATTTTTTTCTTTCACATCTGTTCTATTGTCCATGGCAATCTCATCATCTCCATTATTTTCAATTTTAATCCCATCAGATTCCAGTTCAACAACTTCATCTTCATCAATAACTTCTAAACTTGCAGAAATATTTGAATATTCTTCCATTCCTACATCATATAGGACATGAGCTTATGATACATAAGCATATAATACCAAAATTTCAATACTACGGTCAATCAATTCATCTAATGACTAAAAAAAGAAGAAGAGAGAATTATAAACAAATTAACGTATCAAAAACATTAAACTAAAAAAAGAAACAACATAAGCCAAAAAAGAAACAGAAAGTTATATCTCAATGGTATACTACAGTCAAGTTATTACAGGTTCTTAAGAAAAGCATGTTTAACTAGTAAAAAAAAACTTAATTTGAATACTGATTGAAACAAATAAATTAACGATTCAGCAACCGTGTATGAGAAGAAAGCATTCATCCAAAAAAAAAAAAAAACAAGGTAAGCAAAACAAAACAAAAAAAAGAAGTTATAACGAAGGTTTACTAACCTAAAATCGTGGAGGAAGGAGTAGAGCGGAGGAACGGGGTCAGAATCTGGCGGAGTGGTGGTAGAAGTCCGTGGTAAGCACCTGCGATGGGGAGGACTGGTGGAGGAAGGTTAAGCTAAACAGAAAAAGAATCTTAACCGTGAAGGAAGGAGTAGAGCGGTGGAATGGAGTCAGAAGTCTGGCGGAACGATGTCAGAAGTCTGGCGGAGCGGTGACAGAATTTCGACGAAGCACCTGCGATGGGGAGGAGTGGTGGCAGGAGTCCGGCGAAGCACTGCGATGGGGAGGAGAGGAAGGAGGGAGATAGAGAATTAGGGGAGGCAGAGAGACGTGTGAAAAGTGGTCGTAGGGTTTAGTTTTTTTTTTTTGTTTTAAAATTTTTAACTAAAGAAAAATATAGAAAATATTATCTCCTTAAAAAAAAAAACGAATATAATTTTAATGAGGTGGTTGTCCACATCAACTGCCATGTAAGATGGTATTAAAATGTGGTAGATTTATGTGGTAAGCATAGCATTACCCTAAAATAAAAAACATAAGAAAGGGCCCACCACATAATATAACACATCACATGGTACATACAGCCATTTTAGTCTCTGCAAATCCAAACCTCTTTTGGCCTTACTTCCAGATTCTATCCATCTCCGGGAAGAAGATTTATCAGTGTCCATTGATTTCAAAACGACACGTCAATTTTGTCCCCTTGAACACCAGTCACCTTGCATGTAATGCCCATAGCCAAATGTACGCATGCATGCTTAGCCTTGAGCTTCTATAAATACCTCAGCTCTCTCTCTCAGCTATTCTCACATTTCAACACACAGTATATATTTGAGCACAAGCATGGCGACCATGACCAAAGCTGAGCTTCCTTTGTTGGTTTTGTTCCTATCCACTCTTCTCCTTGCTACCTCTGTGCCTTCTGCTCGTGCCCAGGTCACCTGCGAGGAAGGATGCTATTCGATATCTGATCAGTCGAAAGTAGGGGAGTGCTTGCAAATGTGTTCATCCCATGGCCAGTCATGTGAAGATCGTTGCATGAGGGAAGCAAAGTGGCCGCAGCAGAAAGAACAGTGCCTGAGAATGTGCCGGCAGCAGGAGCAGGGACCACCCTTGCCGTGCCATGAGCAATGCATCCGGAGTCCAGACCGAGAGATGTGCGAAAGAGCTTGCCAGCAGCAGCAAGGTCAAGGAGGAGGGCGCCAGTGCGTGCAACAATGTAAGATGATAACCAGAGATCCGCTGGAGCGGGCAAAGTGTATAATAAGGTGCATGCAGGTGGAGCAGCAGGGAGTTTTTCAAGGGCAGCAGCAGCAGCAAGTTGAGCAGCAGTGCCGGCAACATTGCCAATCGGAGCGCGACCCAATGAGACAGCAAGAGTGTCAGGAAGACTGTGTTGGGCAAATGATGCAGCAGGAATACGAGCAGCAGTGCCGGTCGCGTTGCCAATCGGAGCGCCCCCGGAGGGAGCAGCAGGAGCAGTGCCAGGAAGAGTGTACTGAGAAAATAAGGCAGCTAGAGCAATGCCAGGAAGGGTGCAAAATGCAGGGGCAATATGGTCCACAGCAACAGGAATGTCAAAGGATGTGTAGGGAGCAGTTAGAACAAGGACAAGGAATTAGAATGGTAGCCTGATGCAATAGAAGTTTTATGTAAGTAGTTGGCAGTGCTAGAGTTTAAGAGAGTATTATAGCTCATGGAGAGTGAGCTTTAACTTAAATTGTATGCGTGAAATAAAGAGCTCTAGCTTAATAAAACTATAATGATGACAAGTTCTAACCCTTTCTGTTAATTTGTTTTTCAGTACTAGCTAGTACTTTTAGGGCTCGTTTGGTACACAGGACTGTCTTGGCATGGACTATGCTTAGGGACTGTCTTGGCTTGGCTTGGCTTGGTCTAAGTTGGATAACACTTATCCTGCGTTTGGTGTATGCTTGGACTAGGACTAGATTTTTTTTTTTTCTTCAAAACTATCTATGTATATGTATATATGTATAAATACATGTATTATGTATGTGTACATATGTATTTTATAATATATGTGACATGTATGTGTATATACATGTATACATGTATATGTGTATATACATGTATGTGTATTTTATAATATAATATATGTATATTATATTATATTATATATATGTATGTATGTATTATACCCATGTATATATGTATATTATATATATATATATACATACATTATACATATATAATATATGTGTATATAGGTGTATATATGTATATTATAATATATACATAGGTATAATACATACATACATACATATATATATATGTATTTTATAATATATATATATACATGTATATATGTATATTACAATATATAATATATATATAATGTATATGTGTATATATGTGTGTATATGTATACTATAATACATACATGGGTATAATATATATACACATATATGTATATATATACATATGTATTATAATATATAATATATAATATATATTACATATATACACGTATACTATTATTATAATATTAATATGTATATGTGTATATGGGTATATTATAATAATAATATATATGTATATATGTATATGTATATTATATATATTATATATGTATATATGTGTATGTATATATATACATATATACATATATGATATATTTATGTGTATATACATGTATATATGTACATTATAGTATATGTGTAAGTAAGTTTAATAATAATAATATATGTTATTAATTTTATAATATAATATATGCATTTTATACATTGGTGAGCATTAGGACTAGCTAATCCTCCCTTTTCACATGGGATTAGTAGTCCCCTCCTAAGGAGGTGTTTTTGGTGGGCCCGGTATTAGCAATCCCATCTAAGACTAGGATTAGATAAAACAAACATGGTACTAAATTTAGTCCAAGCCAATCCAAGCCAATCCTGTGTACCAAACGAGCCCTTAAATCTCTGTGCACGTGTTTTCAATTCTGACTTGGCTAATTCAAATATTTTTGGCCATAAAGCAGCACTTAGAGCATGTATAATTTGATCAAACATCCATTATCTTTTCTTTACACAAGAAAAAAAAGTGATGGCTATAATTACTCAATAATTGGGCATCCTAATCAAAACTCAAATGGACTGCAAAACCATGTAAGACGGCTTCTACTTCATCTCCTAAATGAATGAGATAGATGCGTATATCCCCATCCCACGCGTAAAGGCGAAAAGTTGTCAAGAAAGGTCTATCCGGCAAACGTTATTGGTCAAGATCAAAACTTACTGGGAAAGATCTATTGCGGCGAGCTTTAATTAGGCACAGACTAAAATGTTTTTGTGTATTTTTTATTCATAGAAATTCTAGTATTACATTTATAATTTAACCAAAAAAGTCACTAGCCACAAATGGCCAATACAAACTAGGGGAGCAGCCTAACATCAAAATTAAGATAATCGAGTGTGCCTCTACTAACGATCGTGCAGGATCGAAGAAACTCTGGCATAGGCATCCCAACTAAGATTGCAAACTCAAAATAATTAAAAAGATATCAAACTTAAAAAAATCAAGTCATAACAAGACAAATAAAACTCTCACAAAAGAGAGATGAAAAGCTCTCACAAAAGGAGATGTGAAAATTACACAGAGAACCTAAAGAGTCTCTATGACTTATTCCGAACATAAAGAAACCGTCAAAAAGATGGTGGTGGAGATCCGACGCCGAAATGCAGGTGAAAATCCGACGCCAAGACACACAAATATTTTTGTGTTTGGTGGATCAACTGGCCAAAAACACCTTATTATTATTTTTTATTTTATTTTCTGGTATGCAGCCGGTCCCCATAATAATTGAATTGAAATTGAACAGATTACGTAAACGAAACTTTAATCAAATGCAGCAGAACTAACTGCATATTATTAATAGGTATGTAGTAGACCTTGAATAATTTCGTGACAATCATACTTACAATTTACTGTACACGTGACAGAAAATTTATAATAATAATATATGAAAGATTCAAAGATCAGACCTGGAATATTTACTAATCATATGTTCCCATACATCTTTTTCTTTTGATCCTCGTATCCTAAATTGGGTTATGTGGGCCTAATATTGCCATAAATCGTACCTCTTTGAAATTATTGATGTTTAGTAGTTGTGGTGGTATTTCAACTGCGTGGACTGGAGGTTGGTGGATATTTCAATTATTGTAAAGCTTCCATACTCTCTCTCTCTCTCTCTCTCTCTCTCTCTCTCTCTCTCTCTCTCTCTCTCAAACAAATCCCATTTTCTCCTTCACTGTCTGGTTAATACAGGCTTCGAGTAAGTAGTGGAGTAAACACTGATCAGGCATTGTCTTTCATGGATAGCACCAGACGAGCCTCAGATCCGGAGAAGCAGACGCAGAAACCAGAGGGGTTAGTACTTCTCTACCTTCAGACTGCATTTCTTTCTTTACATAAATAAATAAATAATTTTTGTATAGATTATTAGACAAGAGAGAGAGAGAGAGAGAGAGGGGGGGTTTCAATGATGGGTGCAATTTTGGTAATGTTTGTCTGTGTCATTTTCCAGACGGGTTAAAACGGGGATGTATGCTGCCGCAATAAAGGAATTTTGTAATCCACAGGGGCAATACCGTCATATATGGAATAAGATGTTTGTAATATCGTGTGTGTTTGCTGTCTCACTGGACCCTCTGTTCTTTTACATTCTAATCATCGATCAGCAAAACAAGTGCCTTCAAATGGACAAAATGTTGCAGAATGTTACTCTTGTTTTACGATCACTCACGGATATCATTTTCCTGCTGCATTTCATCTATGAAATCTGTGACGGTCTCAAAACTCAAACCAATAAAAAGTCGCCGCCGTCGACGTCGGAGACTAAATTGGCCTCAGATACCCCAAAAACTACGGCCGCAAACACCCAGAGCAATGGACATTCCAATTCCAAGGTAGAAACTGGAGAACATTCAGGTCCCAAATCAAAAATAAGGTTGATTGGAATTGCCCAGGAATTAATGCCGTGGTTATCTGTCTCCATCATAATTGACTTTTTCGCTCTCCTTCCCATCCCGCAAGTAAGACAAATTGAACTCTAATTAATTATTGTGTGTAGCTCTTAATGTTAATTTAACCACATAGTTCATCTAATTAACCCTTCTTTTTTTTCTTTTTTAAAATTTTCTCCAGCTGCTAATAGTAGCTACTTTTGACAAAATGAGGGGCTTTGGATATTTGGAACATAAAAAGGTTATGAATATCCTTCTTCTTGGTCAATACCTACCAAGGATGTACCGAATTCACATATCCTCGAAAGAACTCAAAAGGACTACTGGAATATGGGTTAAAGGTCTATTCAATTTTTTCCTCTATATTCTTGCAAGTCATGTAAGTTTCATCTCAATTCATTTCAATTTTGTTTGTTGGTAATTACTAGTGTAAAATGATATTTAAATTTTTTTTTTAATAAAAAGGGTTTAGGCTAAAAAAAAAGAAGACGTTTTTTCTTATTTAATTTTTTTAACAAGGTGGAAAGAAAGTTATAAAAATATTTGGATAAATTGAAGGAAACATATATATATATATATATATATATATATATTGTAACATCCCGGTCCGAAAAAGAAATAAAATAATTAAATTATGAGGAAATTAGTTGAAATAAACAATAAAAATAAAGTGATTTGAATTAATTAAGGGTTTTGAAAATAATAAATATTTACGTAATTTTAAAAAAGGGCAAAAATGTCATTTTAAGTTCGGAGAGGAATTTGGGACTTCCGGTTATACCATTGCGTAGAGCACATCGAAACGAGTCCGTAGACACGTAACGGACTCGAATCCGAGTTATAACGAGAGAGATACGAGAAAAATTGAAAGAGGGGCAAAATTGTAATTTTGAAAAACTGGTTTTAAAACCAGATTTCTCTCTCTCTCCCTGTCGCAAGCCCCCCCTGTCTGTTACAGAAGCGACGATTTCACCGTCGCCACCTCCGTCTCCAGCAGCCACCGGTCATGGGACCGGACCGGATCGCACCCCCGCCACTCCCTCTTCCTTTCCCGGCCAGCCCCCGCCCTTGGAGACGGCGGAATCTCGTCGGAAAACTGCCAAAAACGCGCAGGTTTTTGACAGAACTTCCAGCTGCTTGTTCTCCCTCATTTCTCCACCAAATTGGACGTGTAAGGTATGGATTTCCACCTATTTTTCCTGATCTAGCTGCTGGTTGGGTAGGATTGCTTCAATTTTTAGCGTAGGCAAGTCGATTTTCGAGTTGAAAAATCTGCCAGTTTCGACCTCCGTTTTCAGCCACTTCCGTTGACTTTTTGGGGTATGCCCAAGAACAAAAGTGGCTCCAAATTAGGTGTATTACCTAGTGTAGGAGTCTTGGCTCGAGATTCTGAGATTTTCCGGCGATGCGATATCGCTTTGGACACCAGCGCGTGTGGCGGCGCATGGGCACTGTATCAGAGGGGCATTTTTGTCCCAATGCGATCCCCTGGTTGTCACGAGCACGTAGGATTTTACGGATCTCAATTCGGATAACGTTTGAACCCCGAATGAATTTTACATATTGTGTGATTTCCGGGTTCGATATGTTAGAACCGTTGGATCGCTTCCAATTTAATATATGTTGATCTAGGCATTCCTAGGATTGTATAGGATTTCACGGATCGTGAATCGGAGACCCGGATATTCCGATTCAATAAGTTAAAGTTTGTGTTTTACGATAACCGTCTGATCGTGCGATCGTGAGCGATCCGACCGTCCGATCTGAACCAAACTTGTAGGACGTAATTCCTAGACCTTGGGGAACCCATAGGAACTTTCGGATCGTAAAACGGAGGTCGTGGGCCCGCGGGTCTGGTTGACCAAATGTGGGAAGTTTGACCCTCGGTTGACCGTGAGTCTTCCAAGGTAGTTTCACCCTTCGAAAAGTATTAGGATGACCTTGTAAACGAGTCTTAATCGTTATTTGAGTTATTTGGATTATATTGGGAGTATGAGCTTGTTTATAATATCTTATGAGATTCTTGGATATTATTTGATAATTGAAATTATGAAATGGATAAGTATGGGATACTCGATTTGTAGGGTTGTGAAAGTGAGTCTTGGGACTTGGTTATGATTATTAGGAAGTGAATGGGCATTGCTTTCAAATAAATGGCAGGGTTTTGAGATGGAAATGTTATACATATGAATTTAATGGTTTATTGAAATGCACTTTATATTTAATAGTTGAAATTATTATTTTGTAAAGTATTTGTGATTTATGTGAGATTAGAATGTTAGTTTGAGTGCTATTAGCACTACCTTAGGTATCTCCCGGGATATAGTTTATGCTTGAGAGTTTATTGTCTATACTAGGTAATTTGGGAAGAATTAAATTAAGGGAGGGATTATTATCTATAAAATATTTATATAAGGATTACGAACTCCACCATCATACGTACCTTCCCCCCCCCTTGGATGATGATACATGGAAATTGTGGATATGGTTTGGATATGACGGAACTCAGGGCATATCTTAACGGGGTGTCGCTGTAGACCCTTAATTGGGTAGTCTGCGCGCGTAGGGCTATTTTCAGGCGTACGGGTCTTGATTCTTCGTCCGTACATGCTGGCTGAGAGTTAGTCCCCCAGTTGGACGGCTTGTCCCTAGCAACATAGTCCGTTTGAGGGCTGATAATTTTGAGCTAGTCAACAATCCCCTGTTGGATTGTTCTCCCTTGGTACATCATGATGGTGAGAGGTGGGTGTTATTATATTACATGTACGCATATGTGGTGTCGATTATGGTTTGGGATTTGTGAGCCTGTACATGCATGAACGTATAAGCCCTGGTTTTGGGCAGTGTTGTTTGGCACCATACGCCTTGGATAGGGTATGGTTGCGGGATTGAATTGTTATAAAGGGAATAATTTGATGATGTGTTCATTGTACATACGCCTTGGATAGGGTATGGTTGTGGGGTTTGAACTGATATAAAGAAAGAGATTAAGAATGAGTTTATTTTGTTTTATCGGAATCGGACTTGTGACCATTGACATGAGAACTACGTGTGGCTTGATCCCTTGTCCAAGGGTACGTAGGCAGCCTGGGGTTTCACCAGGTGCAGCCGCGGAAATTTTATTGCATTTAAAAGGTTTGATCGATTCTGAATGAGTGATCGGATTTTTGATGTGGTTAATGGATTCGAATCCGGTTTAATGATTTTTTGGGAGTAATCGTAAAATTGTTTGAGATCATGAATGGTCTGGTTTTGAATTATCTGAAGGCCGGAGGCCTATTATGTGATTGCATGTTGTTAACTTGTGCATGTTGCCAGTTGGTGTTTTAAAATGTGTTTTATGCAGGTTGAAATTTTTGGGGAATGTTCAATTTACAGGAGAGACTCTGCCGAATTTTCGGCAGAAAGTCTCGGTTTTTAGTAAGTGGGCCCGACATCGGTAAGATGTCGGAATTTACACAGGATTCGTCTCGGGTTCCGAGGAATTTCAGGGCGGGTCCTGTCATATATATATATGGGAAAAATAAGTAGAATGAGTCTAGTTGTAAATGAATACCATTTGGCTTGTGAGATGTATGCATAATTGACTTGTTAAAAACTCAAAAGGAAACCCACTATTACATTGTTTTATTATAATTTGTTTGTAAGGAGAAATTGATTCATGCCAGTATTTTTAGCAAGAGCAAGGTCTCCCGCACTTACCACTTGATCAGTTGCTAGACGTTCCATGTCTATCGGGCTAAGCGGTGTTTTTTTTTTTTTTGGGTACAAGTGATAGTCTAATTATAAGAGAGGGGAATTTCTCACACACACAACTATAATACCGTGAGAATTCGAACCTGAAACTTCTGGTATGTGTGTATGCTACATATGTATGCATACACACATATACATATATGTAGGTACCCCTCAAACTTATTTTTGTCACCAATTGTAACAAGACAACTTTTTGGCTGTTTAATTTCATTAATGTAGAAATTCATAACATCTCCCATACATGATGTTTCTTAATGCATCAATTAATCATTAATTAATAAGAAGTTTGTTAATTAATTTTTTAATTTTATGTTTCTTAATGCATCAATTAATCATTAATTAATAAGAAGTTTGTTAATTAATTTTTTAATTTTAGATACTCGGAGCTTTTTGGTACTTCTTTTCTATTCAACGAGAGATATCATGCTGGCACCAGGCCTGCGTAAATAATAGTATTGATTCCGCACAATGTACCAACACTGTCTACTGCAATGGTCAAACTACTACTTCAAGAAATATCACGTTTGTGAACGAGCATTGCCCGTTAGATACTCCTGATAATGCTACGTCATCATTTAATTTTGGAATATTTCTTGATTCCCTTAAGAATCAAAACACGGAGCACATAAAGTTTGGAAAGAAGTTCTTTTACTCTTTTTGGTGGGGCCTGCGAAACCTAAGGTATGTAGCTCAGCAACATTATAATTGTTTATAAGCTCATGGATAATTAGCATCTGTGATATTGCCTGATCATGTGACTAATATATTTACAGTAACTTTGGCACGAATCTCACAACAAGTACGTATGTGTGGGAAAACTTGTTTGCAATTCTTATTTCTGTCATTGGCTTGCTGCTATTTCTGTATCTGATTGGAAATGTGCAGGTTGGTATATATTGAATTTCTATATCTATATTATAATTTTATATTTGAGCTTAATTAATTCAGGGCCCCTGTTCATGCAATATATATAATGTTGTGGTTTTGTTGGGGAGACAGACTTTTATGCAGATGCAAGCTACAAAATCAGAGGAGATGAGGAAAAAAATTAAGATAAAGAAGCTAGATATACAAAGCTGGATATCCAAAAATAAAGTCCCTGATGATATAAAGAAAGAAATCATGAAAAGCGTAAAGCAAAAACTGAAAGAACACAAAGATGCTGATCTCCACAATGACCTATACTCTATTCTTCCCGGGAAAACCAGAACATCTCTAAAGCGTTGTCTTTGCATGGACGCATTTAAGACAGTACGTTCCTCAACCACAATCTCTCTCTCTCTCTCTCTCTCTCTCTCTCTCCACTTCATTATCAGTAAGGGATTTGATTAATTATTTTTCAATGAAATGTGTATATATGCGTGTGTAGGTACCCATGCTTGAAAACATGAGTAAGAAAGTGTTGGAAATGATGTGCGAATATCTGAAGCCAGTGATGTACAACGAGAACAGCTTCCCTTTCCGAATGGGAGATCCACTCGATCGCATGCTCTTCATTATTGACGGGACTATGTGGACTTACTCTGGTGGTGGTGGTGATGAAGCTGCTGCTTCCCCATCAAATGTTTCGACATTATTAGTGGCCAAGCCCCTTGGGAAAGGTGAGATTTATGGGGAAGAGCTTCTGAGTTGGGCATCACCCTCTATCACCCAACTTCCGATCTCCACCAAACACCTCAAAAGTCAGACAAAAGTGGAAGCCTTTGCTCTCATGGCCAAGGACTTAGCAACTATAGTCTCCAGGTACGAACTACAGTGGGAAAACAACAAGGGTGACAAATCTCAAGAGGTGAAGGAGGACATGGCACTGTCTAAAATAACAACAGTACTAGTCCCTCGATTTCGTTTGACCCGCAATAACAAGCGTCCCACGAACTTAACAAAAAGGGTTACAGCAGTGGGTTCAAATAACTTGTCAACTACACCACCGCCGATCAATTAGTATCTGCACAAACTTGTTAGCGAGATCCTAGCTTAATTAGGAGATTTATTTCTTAGTTTATTAAGACTATATTTCTTTCATTTTGTACAGATATTGTGTAAATATGATTTTATCTTGTTTTCTAATTTGACCCTACTAAGGTTACATCCTTTATATTATAAATACCTCATTTTGGAGAATGAAATAAAACATGAAAATATTCTACCCATATTATTTGACTTGGTATCAGAGCGGGTTGATTGACTGGGCCTAAATTGGGCCTTCACCCTTACCCAATATATAGTGTTCACATGTTGGGCTTGAATGTTTACCCTTACACCTTACCCAATACGTAGTGTTCACGTGTAATTTTGTAATTTTGTAATTTAAAAGAAGTTAAAAGCCTTTTTGTTATGTTGTAAATTTGAGCTTTGGGTGTGCTTCTAAAGTCCATTTCATATAGGGTTTTTTTATATATATATAATTTGGGCTCCTATATTGGGTATAATAGTAAATCTCCCAAAAAAAAAAAAGGGAAATTTGCACAAATACCACCTGAACTTTCAGGCATGTGCGTCATTACCACCTGAACTTTTAATTTTTATTTTTAACCACCTGAACTTTGTAAAGTATTGCAATCCACCACCTACGTCTAACTCCGTTAAAATTTCCGTTAAGTTTAAGGGTATTTTTGTCAATTAACTATAACAAAGAATAATTATAAATATAAAAAAACAGACTTAAAAATACAAAAAAATAAAGCTAACCTCCATATCTCTCTCTCTTCTCTCTACTCTATCGTCTTTAGTCCACCAAATATCATATCATATTGCAATGGTCCATTGATTTTGTTGCCTTCCTGTATTTCCCCTTCTTCTTTTTTTGCCAAAGCCTTCCTGCATTCATTTCATGGCTTGCACTATTTGTTCAAAGGCTTGTCCTTCATTTCAATTGAAGTTTGCATATCGAAAAAAAAATTTCAGACTACAATTACTCTCTCTCACCCTCAATCCAGCAAATTCAAAAAATTTAACATCAAAGCTAGAATTTAAATTTTGTAACTTCATCATGTGTTTTGGGAAGGAATCAATTGTGTTCCTAGTATATATAAATATCCCAAAAATGTACTAAACATCTGCAATTGACAAACAAGTTCTAGGAATGCCTAAATTCAAGTACCAAAACACCAGTGCAGTCCTTATACAGGACATGCCTATAATAAACTCCAAATTAATTAGAAAACATAAATTTAACCAAGCAATTAAGTCCTCTATGATCTCTAAATCTTTGTCTTCTTAGCAGGAGACTTGAGCCTAAATTTCCTTGTTGTGTTGGTTGTCACAGAAGAAATGGGTTGTGATTCCATTGGCAAGCTAGAACTTGGTTGGTATGTTGATGTATTTGCTAAATTTGGTTGAATTGTTTGTTCACTGATAGTGCTTGGTTGGCCTCTTAATGCACTTGGTCTTTTTACCTCCAAATAAATTCAGTAATTATAAACATATATCATGTGCTTGCAAATGATATGTTTGAAAACCAATCAAGCTAAATACCTTATTGATATTGTTGGCACCACCTCTTTTATCACACTTTCTCTTGTTGTGGCCTTGCTCCCCATTTCTCTTGTTGTGGCCTTGCTCCCCACAAATGGAGCATTTTATTTTGACATGGAAAGATCTTGCGCTTAGATCCAGTAGGTGCTGCTGGTTTCTCATCTTTCTCTCTTGCCCTCACTTTTTTGGGTCTCCCAAGTTGCCTATGATACATAGGGGGCAAAATGGGAGGAAAGTTAGTGTGTTCCCACAGCTCTTCATTGGCTATAGGGTGAATAAAAGGTCCATAAGCCCTTTTCCATGATGCCTTCTTATAACATGAATGTATATACTTGACAGGATCTTCATGCCTTCTACAAATGCAAGCTTTTGCATGTCCACAATGAATTCTAGTAAAATTTCACCCTCTACATGTGCAAGTGTGCTTAGCTAGATCAACTGCAAATTGAACCCCACTTATATGCACCACCTGATACATTTTTTGTCCTGCCAATGAGCAATGCACTTACTGCTTTCTACCTTATTCTTCTCAAGGATCGTATGGATCCTTGGCCCAATATCACCATGCCATTTGTTACATGCTTCCCTTTGTTTAGCCATCCTCAACATCATATACATTCTCAGAGTTTCCAACATAGTCAAAATAGGTTTATCCCTTACATCCAGTATGGCACTATTGAATGCCTCACACAAGTTATTTAGCAAAATATCACATTTTGGGTGCTCAGAGAAATGTGATCTGCTCCAGTAGGGTGCATTTTCCTTTTTAAGCCACTTATATGCTTCATCATCCAACTTTTGTAAACTACTTATCTCAACATCAAACCAAGGCACTGTTGTTGCCCTTGCTGCTGCCCACAACCTTTGCTTCAATTCTAAACCCTTGTGTATAGTACTTTGAAGTTGTTGTAAAGGTGCCTAACACAATGCCTATGTTCTGCACTAGGAAACAATGTCTCTACATAAGGTATTAAACCTTTCTGTTTGTCAGTGATAAACACCCAACTTAACCCATTGTTGATCCCAACATCATTCTTAAATAAATCCAAGAACCAAGTCCACGTGCTCTTATTCTCAATCTCAACAATAGCATAGGCTATGGGTTACATTCCATTATTCCCATCTATTCCCACAACAACTAGAAGTTGCCCTGGATGTGGACCTTTTATGTGACACCCATCTAAACCCACAATAGGTCTACAACCCTCAATAAATCCCATTTTCAAGGCTGCAAAACATATGTGTAGCCTATGAAATCTGACTTTCTCACCTTCCAATTCTGTTTTCAATATAATTGTACTTCCAGGATTGGACCTCTTAAGCTCTTCACAGTAATCTCTAAGTATGGAATATTGCTCTTGGTAGGAACCCTCAAGCTTCTCATTTACTATTGATCTTGCTCTATATGATTTCCACCTTGAGATTTCTACCATATAATCTTTCCTCACCATAGCTTTCGTTGTCTTCACATCCATTTTTGGATTAATGGATAAATCGTCAGCATATCTCTCAGCCAACCAAGTACTAGTCACACTTGTATTGTTTTCATCAGTTCCACATGTGTGATTTTGAACTAATGTTTTAACATGTAAAGGGGAATGTCTGTCAGACAAGTCATTAGAAGAAGCATACACAGACCAAGGGCATGGCTCAACTTTACAAACAACCTTAACCTTATACCAATCATTTATTTTGAACTTGTAAGACCAGCAATGGTTAACAAAATGCCATTTCACAGCTTCTTTGAATTCCTTGGCATTTGCAAAAACCATCCCCAAATGAAACTCTATGGTTCTAATATCAGTTTCTCTCCTGAATTGTTTAAATTTTGGCAATTTCTTCTTCATCCTTCTCCTATTCACTGTATTTGGTTCTTCATCACTAGATGAGTTCCCATCTAGGCTTTTAAGATCTTCTGAATTGTATTCATCAAACTCTTGCTCTTTTGGTCCAATCTCATTTTGTATATCTTCCTTGTTAGAACCTTCTACATTTTGGTCATATATGACATCATCTTCATTTTGCTCAAATGATACATCAAGCCCTTCTTCATCTTGCTCGTAATCAGAATCAATAAATTCATCATCAAATTCAGTGGTTGCTTCCTCTTCTTGTACATCCACATCCACCCAATTAAATTCTAGCACATTTGATTGAGGAGACTTCTTTGGCTGAAGTGTGTTACTTTGCTGCCTCTCAGTTTGAAATATATCTATTCACTACAAGAAAAACCCCCTTTACTGACGGCTAAAAAGCGTCACTATAGCCATTAGATGACGGTTCCAAAAGCGTCAGCGACGCCAGTGTCAGGAAAGGGTACCACCATACTTGACACTTATTATCCGTCAAGCAATTGTGTTTCCTGACGGGTAAAAAGCGTCACGGATTAGTGAAAAACCGTCAACAAAGGCTTTTCTTGTTGCTTAATAAGCATCAACAAATATATTTCCTGACATTTAATAAATCTTTCTTGACGGTTCTTAGCCGTCAAGAGTTGAACAACTGAAATTTTAAAAAAAAAGAAAAAAAAAAGAAAAGAGAGCTTCCTGTACAACTAAAGTTTCAAAGGATTCAATAACTAAATGAATATATTAAAAAAATGTCAAGCTGAAATTTAATATCCATTAAAGTAGAATATTTTGATACAAACATTCAAAAACTCCTAATACATGCTGAAATAAACCAAGCTATCTAGTACGATAAAAAACGTCACTATAGCCATTAGATTTACGACTCTGGACCACCCCTCCAAATCATACGCTGTTAGACAAGAATACCTGCAACAGATTACCAAAATAAGTTTCTAGCCAACATGTCTATTGTACCTTAAAACGAACCAGAAGCTCTAACCCAAATTTTTGAATCTCAGTGGCATTTGGCCTCTACCATAACTGTAACTAATTGGGAATTTAGAAGGTAATTCAATAATCTAACATTGAAAATAGAGTGAGCAACTAGATTACAAAACAAGAAAAACAAGTACTGAAACAAAATGCATTATATTAGCATGGAAAGTGAGATATGACAGCAGTATCAACAGGCTAATAAATTTTTTCTTTTCATGGTCCAACAACTTCGATTGAATTCAATTAAATAGAGATAATTTCCAAACCTTGTCTGCAAATTCTTGGTCCAAATAGAAGCTTCATTCAATAATGTGTTTCATGGCAAGTTTGTGTGCTCTACAAGAAAATATTAAAAACAAACTTTTCAGAGGCTCACTTATGTTGGTAAGACATGTCACAATTTGATTCCACACATATACTCTAGTTAGGTTTTAATAATTTTAATCGAAACTAGAAATTATATGCAAACTGCACTGATCTTTTAAAATAAATACCAAAATTATTAGAATTTTATCTTAAGTCTGCACCAGTCACTTTAATTTTTGTGGAAAACCAAATTTTGTGAATAGAATGAACCAAAAGTTCATGTTTAGCATCAACAACAATATGCTGCAATGAAACAGTGAATAAAAGATATAACAGAGATGATAGCTGATAATCTCTAACTGCAACACATATACTAAATATGTTTAAAGGACATTGATAATGGTTCATGTATCTATATGATTGCCAGCATTTGCATTTCTTAAATTCTCGAATCCCATTTCCCTTTTCATTCAAACTCTTGAGAAAGCAATAGCAGACAGTACTTAAGAGCAAAAAGATATATAAGATTATATATATGTATATCATGGTTATTTAAGATTAAGGAAGGTTATGAGAAAGATACTATAACCCAAACAACTTCTATGATCCAAACTATTGAAGCTAGCCTAATAAGTGCAACATCAGATCTGATGATTAAACCAAATCAGAATGCTTACCTTTTTCTACATATGCTTTGTCTAAATAAAAATTGAAAAACTGAAAATCTACAAAAATCACAGCCCATATTTGACTTTATGGGTCGAGACCCAGTGGGATGAAATGAAAGACGGGGCAGCATGTAAATGTTGAGGAAGGGATTTGAGGTTCTTTGAGCTAGGAAATACCGGGGAGGTAGAAAAATACAACTTCTTAATGTCATTATTCGAAACATCTACCAAGTCAGCACGCTTATTGTAATATACAATCAATTGTTTTGAGGGAGCAAAGACTCAAATGATATCCAAATTAAGATAAAACTACCTCTTAATAATTGTCAGTGAAAGATACAGAAAGTAAAAGTCATATTCTAGTAACCAAACAGAGCATCATAATTGGCATAGCAAATTACAAGAAATCTAGATAAATCATTCTTATTCTAGTGTTGTGTATGACATATAATCAACTTAGAGCGAACTGAACTTAAAGTCTAAAACTTGTAGAAACCAGACCACATGTTGGTTAAAAAATAACCTCCTTCAACGGTTACTCTAGAACACAGAGCACAAGTTCTTGTTACTTTAGGAAACTAAAACTAAATAGTAGAGAAAGGAACTAAAACTAAAGGCTTTATGTGTTAAGCACTGATTTCAGTAGAAATCACTAATTACAATGGAGCAAGAAATAAAGCACATATCATCAATAATTGTTCAAGAACCTAAGATTTTAGAGCAAGAGAAACAGCAGAAAAGACAATAGCAATAAGATACAGACATAACCAACACCAAAAGTGCAGGCAAAGCAAAACCAAAGGCTAAATCAAACCAGTGTCACAAAGATTATGAAGAAAGATGAAAAGGCTGGACTATTACCTGCGTCACACTCCGTCTTGCCTCCTAATATTCAAACAATAAACCTTTAAATTAGAGCAGGGCATTACTTCGAACAAAAACCCCGGGATTAAATTTTTTTTATTTAAAAAAACAGAAGATTGCTTCAATTTCATCACATCCAAAATATCTACAATGAAAATAATCAAATACTCAAAACATAACCCTAAAATCAAATTGAAGAAACCAAATTTCTTTAAAAGGAAATAAAATCAGCGACAGTAATCAAATACCCAAACATAACCCTAAAATCAAATTGCAAAAATGGGATTTCTTTATAAAGAAAAATAATCAGCCACATTTACCATAACCCTAATTGTCTTCGCTCATCACATTTAGGAATAGATTTAAAGATGAATATGAAGAGGGATAAAAGAGTTTACCTGTTAGATTGTCACAGTGGCGACGAAGATTCCAGAGAAGATCGAGCCCGGCTAGTGATGAGGAAGAGCGATAGTGCCGATGGAGAGAGGAATCATCGAGCAAGCGTGCAGGAGACAAGAATGGAATAGCAAGAGAGAAGAGGGAGCTAGTGGGGAAAGAGACTCGGTGTGTTTGATTTCATTTTGGGTTTGGTGAAGCGCTGGCGTTGCAGAGATGGATGAGTTAGAAGCTGGCGTTGCAGAGATGAAGAAGAGAGGAGAGAGAGATCAAGATAAACCTAGGGGGGTTGTATTTCAAATTTCAGAACTTTTTCCTCTTTGATTGTATTTCCAATTTCAGACTTGAAGAAACAGTGGAAACCTAAGGCTTGTGATTTTGGGTTTTGGAGCGAAATATTTTTTTGGTGAAATTTTGGAGCGAAATATTGCAAACCACAGTATCGCCTTTTTTTAAAAAAAGCGTCAAGTATAACGAGATCTCTTTGACGGTTTTTAAGAAGTGTCAAGTATAAGGGGCTTTAATTGACATTTTTTATAAAACGTCACAAAATACCAGTATATAGTTGACATTTATTAAAAAGTGTCAAGTATTAGTAGAATAGTTGATGGTTTTTCAACAAACGTCAACTATGAAGTGTCAACTAAAGCATATTTTCTTGTAGTGATTTGCTGCACATAATGGTTATTAATAGATGCCTGACTCTCTAGAAGCCCACAAGAAATTCCATGAGAGAAATAAATGACAACAACTCTACTCTGAAGCAAGTTATCAAACATGTTATTAAACACCTCGTCATTTGTAATACAAACCAACTTACTTTCCACCCCATTTACTCCCTTTGGCACTCTATAGTAGTATCCAACACGTTCTTGATACCCCAATTTCTTTGCAAAATCATCAAAATCGAAAGGTGACATGTAGTCTCGAGTTAAGTTGTCTACCCAAACCACACTACTACCTTAATAAAAGTTGTATCCATTACCTATGTCTTGAAGTTGACCACCATGGTGTATTTCAACAGTCCACAATGCTGGATCTGAACCCTCTGTGTATAGAACATTGAACAAACAAAAGTTACCACTATTTTTAAAATTTCAAAAATTTAACATATATATCCACAGTAATACACTATACATGATCATAATTTTCATGTGAATTTAGTTTTATACATGCAAATAACAAAAAAAACATATAATTTTTCAGAACTATCTTCATAAACCAAATAACAAATATTAGGAGTTGCTCCTTTTTGTTGAACTAGCAAGGCAACGTTTTTTATTTTATTGAAGTACATATATATGTGATGTGTGAGTCACAGCATAAAATATGTCAAAATTTGACATATTTGATATAGCCCCAGAGACACTCGATGCAAATCTAATTGTTAAGCAAAATATCATAATAGACAAAGCAAACTACAAGATTAAACATTAATAAAAAAATTTAAAGTTATAGTAAAGTTAAACAATCAAGAAATTCAGAAAAACACATAAATTTAGAACCACTATTAACCATAAAACGTTAAAAACTCAAACGTATCAATCACCACACACTTACCAAATAATTACTGACAATCTAAAAAGTATAAATACGTAATTGTTGAAGCTTATCGTAATTTGGTGGCTCCCCAACGTATCTGAAGTTATTGTCCATATTAGTTACTTCAGTCCTCAATTTGCTACTCAATTTCAACAACCCACACAAGAGATGCCAAGAGACAAAGATGAATATAGAGTATGGTGTGTGCAGAGGGTGGGTTTTGGGAGGGTAGGATTTTTTTGTAGTGGAGCGAATTGATGTTGGAAAAGTTGGAAAAGTAGGAGTAGGGTTAGGGTGAAGGCGTTGTAATTAGGTTAACTTTTTTTTAAAATTTGTTTTTTTATATAATTATTTTTTGTTATAGTTAATTGACAAAAATAACGGAAATTTTAACGGAGTTAGACGTAGGTGGTGGATTGCAACACTTTACAAAGTTATCAGGTGGTTAAAAATAAAAATTAAAAATTCATGTGATAATGACGCATATGCCTGAAAGTTCATGTGGTATTTATGCAAATTTCCCAAAAAAAAACCAAGGTCCACAGCCCCTATCCCAAGAATTAAAAAGCAAATATATTAACAGAACTTATTTAACCAAAACAAACAAACAAAACAAGATAATCGAAATTTAACCCGATGGTCCAGACTCCAGCACGACTAACCCATTTCAATATTAGTCTGACAAAATATATTCGTCCTTATTTTCACAGATGGCCAGGACACTGGTCACCTTGCATGTAATGTGCACGGCCAAATGTACACACTGCATGCTCAGCCTTGCCTTATTAAAAGCCTCTCTCTATAAACAAACACCTGATATAACAAAGTATAGCCCTAAACATGGCGATCAAGATCACCATCAAAGCTAGCTATAAGCTCCCTTTCTTCTTCTTCTTCCTCTCCACTCTCTTCCTAGCCTCCTCCTCTGCAACGTCGCTGATCAACGCCCTCAGTGATCATAATCAGCAATGCCGGCAGTCGATTTGCAGAGGCGTTGGCGGCCGCCATAGCTTGTTAAGATCCAAAGATCATCCTCAAGATGCTCGAGAGGAATACTTTTATTGCTCGCAGAGCTGCGAAACGAGTGCGGACCCCAAACAGTGCGAGACAGAGTGTCGAGAGCGATTTGACGAGCAATTGAAGAAAGAAGCTGAAGAGCAGAAGGGGCAAGAGGAGAAGGGGCCGACTTTTAATCCCAACCCTTACTATTTTCCCAAGTTCGGGTTGATGCCTCGGTTTTTGGCTGAAGAAGGTGCCTATTTTGTCCTTGGGAGCTTTGCCAGGCTCTCGCATTTGCTCCGTGGAAGAATTCAAAACTACCGCACGGCCTTGCTTCAGACTACGCCTGGCACTTTTGTTCTCCCTTACCACCTCGACGCCGAATCCATTTTTGTTGTTTGGAACGGTGAGACATGGAAACTAGTTTTAAAATTGTAGTTATTATATTGAGTCGATTTTGTTTTGCTTAATTTAATTAAATTGGAATTACAATTTACAGGAAGAGGCACTCTCACTCTTGTGATGAAGGACACGAAACAGTCCTTCAAGATTGAAAATGGAGATGTAATTAGAGTTCCTGCCGGGGCTACCACCTACTTGATTAACAATCACACCACAGAAAATCTTAGCATCGTACAGCTCTTTCAGCCAGTCAACACTCCTGACCTATTTGAGGTAATTAAATTTTTGTTTTTGTTTTCTTTTTCGAATTTCTATGCTAGCTATTAGAAAAACCTACTTAAAATTTTCACATAGAAACGTGAAAATGAATTACTTCTTTTCCTTTAGGAAAAAAAACTTTTATAGATTTTTTTTAAGGAATTGCTTTGATAATTGGCTGCAGGAATTCTTCCCTGCTGGCTATAAAGATCCCGAACCCGGGTCAGACTATAGCTTTTTGCACGGTACCGAGTCATACTACAGCGTTTTCAGCAATGACCTTCTTGAAGCTGCCTTTGATGTAAGTTTGTTTTTTTCTTCCTTAAATATTTCCCTTTTATTTCTTTTTAATTTGTTCATTTACACTAATTACTAATTTGATTATCAGGTCCCAAGAGAGCAGCTAGAAAAGGCCTTTGGACAGCAGAAGCGGGAGGGCATGATCATAAGAGCCTCAAAAGAGCAACTCGAGGCATTGAGTAAACAAGCTTCCCCATGGTGGCGCAAACTAGTCCCTTGGTCTATGGGTAGTGATTTAAATTTCAATATGCTAAGCCAAAGACCTCTGCACTCCAACAACTATGGCAAGTTCTATGAGGCTCCCCCTCAGGAGTTCAAACAGCTCCAGGACATGAATGTCTCAGTCGCTATGCTTGACATCAACCCGGTAGGGCAAAACTTAAAACATTAATTCCCAGAAGAAATTTAATTCCATATACAAATGTTTTTAGTAAGGGAAATTTAAAAACTAGCCATTATAACCGCTTGTAGTTCAAGCGGTTAAGAACAGTTCCCTTGCACCCTCAAGTCCTTTGTTCGAATCCCCTTCCTCCTCCCTCTTCCAATATCTTTTGTATCAAAGATTAAAAAAGAGAGACTATTTTTAGAGTTAATTAATCAATGCATGTGTACTTGACGAATTAAAATCTGTGAAATTTTTGCAGGAAGCTATGATGGTGCCACACTACAATTCTAAAGCAACATATTTGATGATGGTGGTAGATGGAATGGGATACTTTGAAATGGCCTGCCCAAAGTTCACAATACCAGAGAGCGAAGAAGAGATGGAGTATCAAGAAGAGCAAGCAGATCAGCAGAGTGGAGTGTACAGCAAGGTAAGTGGCAAGCTTTCACTTGGTGATGTCTTTGTGATCCCAGCAGGCCATCCTGTGTCTATTGTTGCCCAAAACAACAACAACAACAATGGCAACCAAAACCAGAATTTGAGAATTGTGGGATTTGGAATCAATGCCGGAAACAACATGAGGAACTTCTTAGCAGGTAAATTGTTAATCAAGTCAGACTTAACATGCTTAATAATTACATTTTGTTTTAATTAACTGGGTGTGTATATAAATTATATGTTCTCTGCTTTGTTAAATATGTGCAGGGCAAGAGGGCAACATAATGAAGCAGATGGAGAGAGAGGCTACGCAGCTGACATTTGGGAAAGAGATGGAACAAATATTGACCAGTCAGAAGCAATCTTATTTTGTGCCTGCCCCGAGAAGAGGGAGCAGCACAGAGAAGGCATAAGCAATCCCAACTGGCTTCAAGTATGTAGAGCAGAAGTAGTATGCTTTGCTGGAGTTTTGAAGTGGCTAGGCTCATGTAGAGTGAGCTTTTTAATTAATTGTGTGTAGAGAGCTCTAGCTAGTTTTGTGCTACATAAATAAATGAATAAATGTGACTAGCTCATAATGACTACTAGTGCTATCCAGCAATTTGTTAATTATAGAGTAGATTTATGTCAATTTCAGAATTTACCCAATAAAAAAATTCAAAACCGAAAAAAAAGGCCAAGAGCCCATAGTGTTGGTTAAATTTGGCCGCTCAAAATATTAAAAAAAAAATTTGAAAAATGAAAACTAACGATTGGTTTGCTTCAGTTTGTTTAAATAAACTCTTGGGAAAGGTGAAAACTACAAAGAGAATTCAAAGAGTCACTGTAACTTATTCTAAACATAAAGAAATAGCAAAAAGGATGGTGGTGGAGATCCGACACTGAGACATAGCTACCTGTGATGGTTAAAGGAAAATCATAACAAAACGAAGACAAATAAGAGAAACTTTTTCTCTCTGAAAATGAGGGAAGAGAAAAAAGGAGGAAGAGAAGAGGGGAAAGGGCAGGAAGAATAATGACTTCCTCCCCCTCAAAGTGAAAACGGCTGTAGGAGTGTTTTTTGAAAGAGAGGGGCTAGGTTTCTCTGGAGTTTTGAGTTATTTTAATTTATTTCAAACTTACATCCTTTATGACCTTACGATTGTTTGGACCTCTGGATAATTAATATCACCAAACAAATAAACAAAATCAATTAAATCTCAAAATACTTTGTTTTAAAAATAAAATAAATAAATAAAAAAGCCAACATTTCACGTTCTTCCTATGTGGCTTCTATGAACATATATATGCAAATATTTACCCTTATTATCTAGCTAATAAGCATTTATATTCTCAACGGGATAATTTAGGTAAAATATCTCTGATAGATTGTGAAGGATTCTTCTCATTAGATATTTCTTAATTTGCTTAATTTGCATTAATACGGGGAACATCTTCTCACTTGTGCTTTACTTATAAAAACCTACCAAAGTAACACCAATTGACAAGAATTGCCTTCATTCTTCTCATTCTTCCAATCCAGAGTCTCATTGCTGTCTTAAAACAAGCATTCAAAATGGCCAAGCTCTTTGCTCCCTTGTACTTGCTTCTCGCCCTCTTTGTATTCACCTCAGGTTTGTGTTCTTCTTTTTTGTATATTTGCACCCACATTTTGAAGGAAGTTGAGGTTCCACCCCAAAATCAATTGGCAATGAGGGGAGTAGCCCAACTCCTTATAAGCCCTTGCTAGGTTTCTTAACTTTCCAATGTGGGACTCTTTACCTTCACATTCTCACACATTTGATGTTAATAAACATGATTATGGATGAATGAATGGAATAATTCTTTCCGCAGTTTGTCACAATGTTTCCATGTCACAGCATCAATCTGAACTATTATCCAATAAAATTATATATGAAGTATATATATGTGTGGTTTTTATTCATAATTTTACAACATAACACACGTCACACATTAATTTATTATTTAGCTTAAGTAAGTTGTTTTATTTTTATGGACAGTAAGAAGAATGGTGCCAATGGTGAATGCCGATGAATGTACACTAGCAACTATTGGCGGCGGTTGTCCCGACGTTGACGAGTGCACCATGACATGCATTACTTGTTATCGGAATGTTGGGCGTGTCAGATCTTACTGTCGTTCTGGTGGCGGAGGGATTCCATTTGATTCTTGCATCTGTGTCATGTCCGATGGGGCTCCTTGCAACCCTCCTGGTCCACCAAAGTGCCCGAACTGGCCTCGATCTATTCCTGCTGCTGCCAATTTCACTGCAAATTAATTTACAATTTTAATGCAGAAAACCATTTACATTATGGTATACTGCCAATATTGAGAACAATATATCAGTTTGATGTAATAATGAATCGCAAAGGTTTATGTATGTTGTCCTTTCATATTTTTGCGAATCATATCAAATGAGAAAAATGGTTCTAGCTGCGCCTCCCCCGCTCCCACTCTCCATTTTGTCTTTTGGGGTTTGGTAAATAACATATTCCTCGTGGTGTGACAATTGGTCTCAGAATTGAACTTCTCATCACCTCTTTTTTTGCTAATTCCTTGATACAATCATTCTCCATCACCTCTTTTTTTGCTAATTCCTTGATACAATCATTCTCCAACAAGGTTTGTTCAATCTTTTAGTAATCAAATCAAACATTTGCAATACTCAAATGGTGTCGCTTGATGTTTGTTAGTCACAATCACTGGTGGACTCAGAAATTTTTAGCGGAGGTGCAATATTGACTAAGTATGAAAAATGGTTTTTTGGAATAATTATTTTCTCAAGATAATTTTTGGCGGCTTTTATTCCTTACATATCAAATAAGAAAACTTGATTTTATGGGATTTTAGTATGAAGTATATATTGACTTAATGAACCATCATTTTTAGCCTAAATCGTATTTTGCACTAAAACCGATTTTTCATATTTTGATTTGGTGGGAATTTTATTTTCTAGTATTTTTATTTGAATCCAAATGGGAGGTACTTCCTTATTTACATCGTAAACTTAAGTAAATAGTGATCTGTACACCAGTTGAGCAAAGGGGCAATTTGAAGCACCTACAATGGTTTTTCCGGCGAGGGAAGGTGCAGCTGCACCTCATTGCGCCTTAATAGGTCCGCCACTGGTCACAATCATCTATATCTGTATGTGTGACTTTGAATCGTTGATTCAAAAATTCTAAATAATTAATCAAACATGGTCTACCAATAATTTAGACTTGCCCTGCACGTAAACAAATAAAATGTGATCAGCAATTTCCTTATATATTTGCCTTAATGTGGTTTTATTTGTTGTGCAGTCAAAATAATGATAACAATCGCGAATACCGACTATTATAGCGACGACCCACGACGGTTGTCCGTATAAGCATGAGTGTGGCTTTACTAGTGTTTTGAAGTGGCTTAGCTCATGTAGTGTGACCTTTTTAATTAATTGTGTTTAGAGCTCTAGCTACTTTATAAATAATATTATACTTTAATTTTAATTATTGTATAAATTTATATGGACTGTTTTATCACCTAATTTAACCACAATATTAACGGACTTTGACGGCATGACTAATTTAACACTAAGATAAAGAGTTGGAGCACCACCACTAGAGTGAAACAAAAGTAATTAAAGGACTAAAATGGAACTCGGACATAAGTTCAGGACCATTTCGATAAACCCAAAAAATATATAATTGATGTATTGCATTCAAGCAGGGGCGGAGTCTCTAATTCTCCATATAATCACTTTAAGTGATTTGAAGTGATTTTAATCACTTAAAATCGAGTGTAAACTGGAAAGACTAACTTTGGCTTACCATTTTTTAACAATCTTTTAAGCCAACACCACAGTTTATCTTTCTTATTAGAAATATTAAATTTAATTTTCATAAAATAAAAAAACATATATTTTGTATTATAAAAGGATATTGTTTGTCTCATTCCTAATAAAGAGATACTCTTCCTTCCTGCGAATCACAATTATACATATGCAAAAATAATTCATAAAAAACACAACAAAAAAAAACTTATGCAAGCATATCACACGGCTATTAGCAAGAATATAAGAGCTCATACTTAGAGCATCCACAGTAGGGGGGTGTAAATTCGGGGGTGTAAAGCCACTTTTACATCTCCTTTACACCTCCGGGGGGTATAAATATGTTTTTTGCTCCAGTGGGAGAGTGTAAATTCGGGGGTGTAGCCGTGGGTCCCAGCCTTTTATGTTGACTTTTCTTCATTTTTCTTCTCTTTTCTCGGGTGGGTCCCGCCTGCAAGGGATGTAAAAATGGATGTAAATATACATTTTATTTTACATCCCCATGGTGGTGATGTATATTTACATCCATTTACATCTCACAATTGGAGACCATTCCGGTGACTCGGGGTGTATATTTAACATAAACCCCCATATACACCCCCCCACTGTGGATGCTCTTACATATACATAGTAAGGAGGGAAGTATTTTCCATTATAAAATAAGAAATATATATATATATATTTATTATTTTTATTTTATAGAAGTTTATCGTTCTATTGGGATAGCAGAACCGGTTGTAGATAAATGTTATTCTGTAAGTGGACCAACAAATTGCATACAACCAAACAGACCCTCTGAGTGAACTTGTTGCTCAAGTCCCCTGCTATTACCTCCAATTTCCTAACCCAAAAGCACAAACAGTGTGACCCAGCTCCGAAGCAATCGAAAACGCAGAGAGAGAGAGATCGAAACTTGAAAACCTAGCAGATCAAGAACAAGGCAATGGAGTCCATCTTCGGCTTGGTAGGGGACGGCTTCGCGGTGGTGGCGGCGGACACGTCAGCTGTGCACAGCATACTGGTGCACAAGTCTAACGAAGACAAAATCATGGTGCTCGATTCGCACAAACTCGTCGCCGCCAGCGGTGAGCCCGGCGACAGGTCCAAAATCTTTTCTTTTTGTTTTTTGTTTTTTGTTTTGGGGTTTTATTTTGATTATCGATCATTGTGGTTTGGAATCTGATTTTTATTTATTTTTTTTTTTTTTAATAATTGGGGGAAATAGAGTTCAGTTCACAGAGTATATACAGAAAAATGTGGCCTTGTATCAGTTCCGTAATGGGATCCCATTGACCACTGCTGCTGCTGCTAATTTCACCCGTGGCGAGCTCGCCACCGCCCTGCGAAAGGTATTGGTTTTTTATTTATATTTTTTTGGTAGATTAAATTTAACTTCTTTGTTCACTATTTGGTTAATTAGAATTTTGCCCAATATTAGGGATCTAGGGTAAAGGTTAATAGTCTCATTTTGCATGTGTTTTTCAGCTTGTGCAAATCTAGGGTTTTTCTTGATTCATTGCGACGTGTTCTGGTTTTAAGTTAAAGGCGCAACAGCGTGGAAATTAATTATATGAAGTGGGTTTCAAGCCCAAAAAAAGAAATAATGATGTGAAGTGGGGAAATTCTTTACTGTGTGGACATTGTTTTTGAGTTTGAGCATGCTGTTGTAATGTCCTATTGAGTAAGCCAGTTTTGGTGTTTGACTTTATAACCTGAGTAAATTTCTCAATGGCTTCTTTAGTCATTGGTTACAGATTACAGCATTATTAGGGGTGAGGATCCAAACACCTTTCTTATTTTATGCATTAATTACCAGTAACGTAGGAGGTGATTGAGCGGGCTAAGTTATATCGCAAAGTTAAGTGATCAGAGACTACCAGTTTGAATTCGTGTATAAAATAATCTTATAGGGAAGGCTGTGGGTTCTGTACATGCTACGTATATGTTGCTTAGTATGTGGTTTGAGAAGAGTTGTAACCCTAGTTAGTCATACTAATGCAATCTAATTTTTATCTTAAATTTGCTCCATCTGTGCATAACTTATGTAAAATATTTCTATAAACTTCCACAATTAAAAATTTAGAAATGAGGTCTCTTGGGAAGTATTCTAACAAACCGAATTAAGCTTCACAGTGCTTCTTTGAAAGTATTTTCGTTAGTTAACTAGTCAAACTTTTTAATTGAAATGAGGTTGCTTGAGAAGTTCCGTAGAAACTTAATTGAGCTTCCAAGTGTTCCTCTGAAGGAATGGGAGAAGAAAGAGTCTGGCAGACCAAAAAGGGGAAGAAAAGAGCTTCCTTGTTGTATTAGCTTTGATTTTGAATATATTTTCTATTGTTTTGGATTCTAGTTTTCAAAAATGCGGGATACAGTGCGGAGCTGTTGTCAAAACAATAGTGCTTTTTTGTTTCCATATCTTGAAAACTGTCTTCTCCAGACTTTAAAAACATTACACCAAATGCTTTTTTCATGTGTTTTACATCAACTACCAAATTCCCCCTGAAGTTCACTTCCCTGATTTTATTGATAACAGCCCTAGCCTTAATCACCATGAAACCCAAAGTTGTAGGTAGTTTCTGCCTCAACTTGCAGAATCAATTCTAAAATTCTAGTGACTTCTTGCCTTCAAGTTCAACCTTAGCAGTCCTCAGAGAATCCTACCATTCCTCACCCCCTTTGTTTCTATACATTAAACCTCTATTTGAATTACCATTTGCTTATGGTTTCAAATGAGATTGCATTTGTATTCTAGAACATTGTCTCAGGAATGTTCTTACCATTTCATCAAAGGTCTAGGATATTGAGGGTAAATTACCGTGGTAGTCTGGAGTATTTTATAAGCTTCTCAGTTTTGAGGCTGTTCCTGAGCGTAAGGAGCATCAATGAAATAGTGAATATTTGAAGATGGTATTCCTAGAAATTTGCATAGTCGACTTGGGTTCCCCAAATGGGATTTACCAGGGGTTTTAGACACTAGCAGTTCACTTCTGTGGGTATCGTCAAAGGAAGGATAAAATTCTTGGGGTGGGGGTTCAAACACTCAAGAAGGGTTGTATGTACTATGATTTTTCCTTTTGAAGTCACAAATTTTTTCTTTATTGATTTTGCAACTTCAAATACTTAGTTTTGAATTTGCTGTATCTAGTGTAAACTCCACTTTGAATTTTCATGTGCTAAGAACAAATAACCATATGGTTAATTTATTGTGTTGTTTACCAAGAAGTTCATTGCTTAGTTTATCCCTGGAAGGCTTTTTTAACTTGACTTTTATTCTTTAAGCCAATAGAATTTTTAAATAGTTAGTTGATGTATAACTTCTCTTTCTTCTTTCTTTTCAGAACCCATACATGGTGAACATCCTTATGGCTGGTTTTGACAAAGAGGCTGGGGCATCCCTATACTACATTGACTACATTGCCTCACTTCACAAGGTTGAAAAGGGAGCCTTTGGATATGGGTCATATTTCGCACTCTCACTGATGGACAGGCACTACCACAGTGGCATGTCTGTGGAGGAAGCAATTGATCTGGTTGATAAGTGCATTATTGAGATCCGGTCGAGGTTGGTGGTGGCTCCCCCCAATTTTGTCATCAAGATAGTTGACAAGGATGGTGCGAGGGAGTATGCGTGGCGGGAATCCATCAGGGATGCTAGTGTTGCTGCCGCATGATCTTTTAATATCTATCATCAGACTTCTGTTTAGTTTACTTTTAAACTTGTGCTGGGTGAATTTGACAATGCTAGGAGGGGAATTTGATGTCCTGCCAGAACCTATTTAAAATGCTCAAAGTAGCTCTGTTCTTGTTTGAAGTTCTGATATGCCAGAATAGTTGTATTTTGAAAACAAAAAAATGGTCCTTAAAAGTGTGAGTTTCATTTGTAATGACTGGAATACTCTTTTTAGGGGACAGGGTATGTTGAAGAACATGTGGGAGGCTTCATTGTCTCCTCATTCCTTATCTTTCATTTCCTTTTCTTTTGTCCTTGTTGAAAATATCTTTGATTTCTTATTTTCCCTGCGGTTTTTTTATTTATGCAAACACAAATATTCATTGGGTGACTGGGGATTTCGAACCTCTCCTAAATGGTGGTTGTTATGTTTGGCGTTCCTACACAAATAAATCTCTAAAATTGTTGTTTTATATTGCAATTGCCCATCTATCAAAGGAACTCAACTTTTGTCCAAAAAGAAAAGAAAAAGTAACTCAACTCTTTTATCATTTGAAAAGTCTCACAAATCTTTCATGAACAAAAACCTAAACTTTGGAACATGGGCAGTGTATTTTAGACTAGGTGAGTATTTTTATACGATCATATTATTTGAATGCTGTGGGCCCATACTCACAGTTCACTCTCATAAAACTTGCATGAAACTGGAAACACAAATTCAATCACTTTGGGCTATTCTATCCGACCTTGACAGAAATGAGTTTTGGGCAGGGACGGGACAGTACAGGATACCCCTTTATCCCATGTTGGGCACTGTATTGAGCAGCAGAAAATTGAACTTCTGCACCACGTTTTGGCCATCCATCACTAATTCACTAGTGATAATACTTAAGGGGGAAGTAGAGCGAAGAATTTTGACAAGATTAATCCAAAACTGGAAAATGCCACTTCACAAATCAAGTCATTGGTCAAGGTTATTTGTTTGTTTGCAACTTTTACAAACTAGTATTTAGGTTTGTCCAGGGCTTTCTTTTCATTCTCTCTCTCACTCCAGTCTTCCTTGTACACTAAGTTGAACTTTATTTGCCTTTTTCTTTCTATCGGATGAAATGCAGTGGACCCTTTTTCGGATTCTCTGGTTCTCTCTCAAAGATCTAGTCTTTGAGGTTTGATCAGCGGTGGGTTTCTGGGTCATCTCTGTCGATCAAGGCCTCCACATTTCTTTTCTCAGGTCTGTCTCTCAACCGTTTCTTAGCTTTCTTTCATAGCGATTTCTTATTGTTTGTTTATTTGTTTGTATTTGTCAATGTGTTTGTTGCGTGCGTTCGTGTATTGATGTAGAGTTTGGTTCTCATATGGGTTTCTGGAATTGATGTGAGATTATATAAATTTTGTTGAAATGCTTCACGGTAGCCGCGTTTGCACTTTGCTCTCCCTGTTCTGCGGTTTTTCTGATTGTGGGTCTACTAACTTTGTTGGAGCTTTCATGTAATTGTTTTTGTGATTTTGAATCTACTGCTTCCAATGTACCTTTACCAAGCCTTGGTAGCGAAATTGGTATTTGGTAGACTGGTAGTTTTCTTATCTGGATCAACGGGGAGGGGGGATTCGAACTTGGACCTCTTCCAACATTGGGAAGAGAAGTACGGCTAGACCAGGAACTAGTTGGTCTTTAGTACTTATCATTGGGTACCTTAATCTTCTAGTCAGAAACCACTTTCTTCTTCTTCTTCTTCTTCTTCTCCTCTCTTTGTTTTTTTTTATTCATTTTTTCCCTAGTTGTAACTCACAGTTTGTTCTTCATGTCAGTCTCCGTTTGGTGATGGGTACAAATGGTTATAAGTCGGATGAGGAATGCTCTGTCATTGGAGACAAAGGAGAAATCGGCTTCATAGATTTCGAGGATGATAAATCGGTGCGTAGTTACAACCCAAATGAAGAGGGTCCAATTGTTATTTCAGTCCCATTCCCTTATGTGGGTGGAAAGCAAGGTGAAAAGCCTCAATCAGTATGCGTAGGAGAAACAGCTGTGGATAAGATAACTATTAAGAACACCACCCATGACCCGGTGGAGCTATGCGGTGTTAAAATTTACGCCTCAAGTCCAGAGGACTCTTTCAAGCTTTCTGTGATGAAACCTCCAACTGCAGACTCCGATGTCGAAACCATCGAAGCCTTCCTTGAGTCTACTTCTCTGGAGGACAGAATGCTTCAGCCAGGAGATACTTTGACTATATGGCTATCTTGCAAACCCAAGGAAATTGGTCAGCACAAGGCCTTTGTGCATTTTGATTTGGAGACTGAACAGATTGAACGAGTTGTTATTCTCTTAGCAGAAGATAAAGTATCCCAATCTATGGCCTCAACAAAACCATACACAAGAGCCACTAGAAAGAAACCACTTGTTGTAGATTGTTTTCATGTGGCTGTACGCCCTAGTGGAGTAACAGACCGACGACCGTACAAGAATAGGCTTCCTCGATACGACATTCCAAAAGACATCAGAGAATTACTTGAGAGCAAGCAGATTCCTTATGTTGTCACCGAAGGTCTTACGAGAGGGAATTATGCAAATTACTTCAAAACTTTAGTCATCATGGAGGAAATACAGATAGAGGTAAGTTCTTCATTTTGTAACAACACTGTATGAAGTTGTTCTTGATTTGTGATCAATTTGGTGATTGCTTCAGGAAAGTATGAGAAGCCATGATATGGTAGGTGTTACTTTGAGGAAGAGAGGACATCAATTTTTGTCCCTTGAAGTCCCTGGGCTTGCTGAGAGAAGGCCTTCACTTGTCCAAGGGGATTATGTTTTTGCCAAGCTTTCTGAGTATGCAGATGATACAGTTCCTCCGTATCAGGTTGTCCTTCTGAAACAAAATCTTATCATTAAGACCAAACATCTAATGCATTTACTGAATGCTGTGATTGTTAGCTATTGGTATTTTATACTTATTTATCTATCTATTTATAAATGCTTAGCTCTACCGATATAGATTTGGACTTCTAGAGTATTATCATCCCATACTATTTATATTTTAAAACAACTTATTGCCACTCTTATATTTTATAATTTGTCATGTACTTGAAATAATTCTCTAAAGTAATTTTTGGCCAAAGAAAATAGTTGAAAGGTTCCTTCCCTTAATGTTGGCAGAAGTTGGCCATTCATGATCCATGGGCAGTTCATTCATGAAGAAAGAGAATTTAATCAATGCATATGCATTGTGTTTCACAAGCTGTTGGCTAATGCGTGTATTTGGCCTTTTTCATCAATACTCAAATTTTTTCATGTTATTTAAATATCCAGAATTCTATAGCTTATCTTTCCAAAAAAATTTAATGTGTTCTGCTCAGGGTTATATCTACCGTGTTGAGGCTGATGATGTTTACTTGAAGTTTCCGCCAGAATTTCACGCACGCCACAGAGATGGTAACCTTTATAGTGTACAATTTACATTTAATCGAATCACCATGAGAAGGTTATATCAAGCGGTTGATGCAGCAGAAAAATTAGAGATAATGTTCCTTTTTCCATCTGAGTCCTCTCAGAGAAGGATAATTAGAGGCACTCGACTGGTGCCTATATCTTGTACACCTAATAAGGAGCAGATGTGCTCAGTTGAGATGATCCTTGGCTGCAAAGGAGGGCCACCTTATGTGATTTATGGCCCTCCTGGAACAGGCAAGACTATGACATTAGTGGAAGCAATCCTCCAACTCTATGAAACTCGGAAGAATACTAGAATCCTTGTGTGTGCACCTTCAAATAGTGCAGCAGACCACATTCTGGAAAAACTCCTCAATGCAAAGGCTGGTACAGCAGTTCGAGAGAATGAAATATTCAGGCTCAATGCATCTTCCCGTCCTTATGAAGATGTCAATCCTAACCATATTGACTTCTGCTTCTTTGATGAAGATACCTTCAAGTGTCCTGAACTCCGTGTCTTCCGGCGCTATAGGATCATCATATCAACCTATATGAGTGCCTCTCTGCTTTATGCAGAAGGTGTCCCACGAGGCCACTTCTCTCATATTATCTTGGATGAGGCAGGCCAAGCTTCAGAACCAGAAACCATGATCCCGATATCACATCTCTACCATTGGAATACAGTAGTTGTTCTTGCTGGAGACCCTAAGCAATTAGGTCCAATCATAAACTCCAGCCAAGCAGAATCCTTTGGTTTGGGGAGATCATACTTGGAGAGAATGTTCGAATGTGAGTTTTATAGTAATGGGGATAAAAGCTATGTAACAAAATTGGTTAGAAATTATCGATGCCACCCAGAAATTTTGTATCTCCCTAATATGTTGTTCTATGGACAAGAGTTGATTGCTTGTAAAGATGACTCGGTTCCCTTCATGGCAAGGGTGGACCTTCTTCCTAACAAGGATTTCCCTGTTCTTTTCTTTGGCATCGAAGGCTGTGATGAGAGGGAAGGAAGTAATCCATCATGGTTTAATCGGACTGAGGCAAGTAAGGTAGTAGAGGTCACTAAGCAATTGACTGCAAAAAAGAATTTGAGTGAGGAAGATATTGGGATCATAGCACCTTATCGGCAGCAAGTACTAAAACTGAAGAAAGCTTTCGAAAATTTGGAGATGCCTAACATCAAGGTTGGAAGTGTTGAGCAATTTCAGGGACAAGAGAGACAAGTTATAATAATATCAACTGTCCGATCAACAATCAAACACGATGAATTTGACAGAAGATATTGTTTGGGATTTTTGAGCAATCCAAAAAGGTTTAATGTGGCTATTACTCGTGCTAAAGCTTTGCTAATTGTAATTGGGAATCCGCACATCATCAGCAAGGTATTGTCCCATTGTCTTACAGGTTGCAGGACATTCTCTCAAATCAACTGAGGTCTATATAAATAAATATGTTCAATTCAAGGATTTATTTTCTTATAATATCAGTTGTTTGGTTTTGGCAGGACCCAAACTGGAACAGGCTTCTATGGCGTTGTGCAGACAACTCATCCTATCTGGGCTGTAACCCCCCTGAGAGGCAGGAGCTTGTTTATGAGGACCCACAGGAAGATCTCTTAAACAATGAAGGAAACACTTGGTGCTATGGAGATGATGGGTGGGTTCAAAACTCCTGGCAAACAGAAGTTCCCCAGCCTGTCATGGAAGAGTCCTGGCAAACAGAAGCTCCCCAACCTGTCGTGGATGATGAAGCTGAATGGTCTGATGGCTGGAAGTAAATACTGAGTTTCTGAACATATAATGCGAAAATAAAGCATTTGTCTTTCTTCATATACTATGAATCCCAGGATTTACAATGATTGTTGGCTGGAAATATATTTTCCTGTTTCGCTTTTGGTGTGCCATGAGTCTGTGGCTCTAGGTGGAGCTGGATTTTGAAGCAGGATTCGTGAAGCTAGTGCCAAGTAGTACCGCAGTCAATGCATTGTGTATGCTGTGAAAGTGGATTTTATAGGTGATGCTGGTGAAGTTACTTACAATAGCCTTCAAGTAGTTGGCATATTATCTTACAATTATAAAAGATAGATGAGAGTGGTGGATTTCATTTGCCTACTGTCATATTGAATTGATATTCCTAATACCTTTTCTAAAGAAATTTAGACTTCGTTGCTCAATTATCACAGGTCATCATCCCACAATTAAGCAGAACTTTGTATCAGAATATACAAATTCATGAATGTCAATGTAACAGAGTAACACACGTATGCTTGATTAGGTGTATGATCAGATGAGCATATAGTACTACAGGTGAGTGGAGATGGGAACAAGAAAAATCAGTACGGCAGGTAGAAACCAAGTATTGCTTCTGCAAATTTGCTTCATTGCTGTAGACACCCCAGCTGGTTCTACTGCTGAGCTTGGTGGAGTTGTCGTCGGTGATCTCTTTCCCGGCAGCAAGCTTGAACTGTTTGTTGATTCTGACGGTAAGCTCATCAAAGGAGATGAAGCATTGTCAGCTCCTGAAAAATAATGAACACAAACCTAAGTCAAAGGTAGCTAGTCAACCCAATATTCTCCCATTTATTCACTCACATGCATATTTCTCAAATCTCAATGTACTTGAAAAACGAACAATAATCCAAATGAAGGTAAATAAATAATCCAAGAAAATCATGGAGGGAGTGAGTGAGAGACTAGGGTACCAGAAGGAGAAGGAGAAGGACTTGAAATCCCTGAAATCGTTGAGCTGCGGAGTGGAGGGAGTTCAGGCGACCCTGTTGCAGTTACCCAATGGATTAGAATTTCGAACCCAGATTTCATCGTATTTACATTCATAGCTTTAAGAAATAAAGATTGGTAATTTTTCAATCGATAAATAAATAAAACCCTAAATTGGCCAAAAGAAAATGTAGAAGACAGTCAAGAACCTGAGCAGAGCGACTCCAAAGAATTATCAGCGGTCTTTGTGCTTGTGCCATTGTTGCTGAGAGGGCAAGTGGAAGACAGAGACAGAACGCGAGTGTCGTTCACCGGAAACCCAAGCATCGGAGGGTCCTGGATCAAGTAGCAGAGGCACAAGGCCCCGCCGGACTCAAACGACGACGACAATGCGTCGCAGCACTTGGGTGGGGCCGAGTCAGAGAGGTTGTTGGGCGGAGACGACACGTACGGCAGGCACGGCGAGAACCTCACGAGCTCGTCGGCGCAACCTGGCGGCGGCGGTGGTTCTGCTGCTGCCGAGAGAACGACGAGTGTCCAGGCTAGGACGAAGGCCATGAGCCACCGGTGCAGGGCGGTGGTGGTGGTGATCATGCTTTGAGTGTTGAGAGAGAAATGGCGGGAAACAGAGGAATTTTGATTTTCCGAAAGTACCCTTTCTGGCTTCTGTGCGAAGGCTGTTAAGTTTGTTTAATAACGAAAAGAATGTGATCTCTATCTAACCAACTACCCAAGGTTTAGGCTTTTGGAGGCAGTTGACAGTAGGTAGTTTTTTTTCCAAACTAACTGTAACAAGAAGAGGCCTCAACACTAAACAGTTTGATGATTTTATAGAAGTTTTAAATCAATCATTATTTATAAGATTACTTTATCAGTTGATTTTTTATTGCACAGATAAATAGATAATTACAACTAATACAATGCTTTACAAGCTTGAAGAGCCAAGGAAAGCAAAAGCATTGGCAGTGGATGCAGTTTGGTCTTTTCCTCACTGTTTGATATATCATCAGTGCTTTTGGTCACTGGTGGCTGCTTTGCTTCTAACACTGTAGCATTTCCATTGCTGGTTAAGTTCAATGGAGCCTGCAGCACTTCAACCGGAGCCATCGGCGCGACCCGGTGATCAGTTGGACCAGAAGGTTGTGCAATCTCCTCATGAGGGCCATTTGGTGGAACCCCTTCAGCCTTTGGAGCTACCACTGTACAAAATAAGTGGGGAAGAAAGGATGTAAATTTTATTTATGCATCTAAGGGTGCTTAATTGAATCCAGCATAATTATATATATACCTTGACACTGAGTTAAAGGAGGTGCAGATATGTAGCAATTTGATAATGGCAATGAAAGGGGGGTGCCTAAAAGAGGCAGAGATGGGGATGTTGCTATCAGAGAGCACAAGCATCCATACCCGGCTTGGACGAGTTGATTAAGGGCTGTGCAGCATGTATCATCCATGGAAATAAAGCCACTGCTTGGTTTCAAGCAATGCTCAAGGTCTAGACCCACCATGGAGCAGCCAGGAATTTGGGTTTTAACTGCAGATGGTGAAACACAAAGCAGAAATGCCAAAATCCAAGAAATCCCGGAGAAAACCAATCTCTTCATGCACAGTTTCATCAGTACCAAATAATTTTTTTTGAGTTCCATTCTCATGTATGCAGTGACCTCTCTGTTGAGGAACTTTCTCACTACCAGAGTTAAAATGGTGACAGAGAACAAAAGAATTGAGATATTCTAAGCTTTTCTCTTTTTAATGATTTTTTTTTTCATCCATGTAATTGCAGATGCATGCTATTTGGCCTGCATGGTGGGTTGGTGAAGTGAAGCCTGTCACATGGATTGTGAGGGGTGCTCATGAAACTGCCAAGGCATTAACAAAGCACATGACGTCTCAACAAGCAAGGAGGTTTTGATTTGTGACTAAGGCACAATTGAAATGTGGAAAGAAATGGAATTTCACCAACCAAGCACATGAGATGAGTTTGTTCTTCACCAGCTTATATAAATAATACAACTATTTATACAGAGAACTCATAGGAACGGAGACCAACTACTCAAACACCAATTATCTGAACTCATTTTAGGTTTTTCCCAAGCACCTTACTCCTCCTTTGGCAGAAAAACTCAGGAAAATTGGAGTCATTTTCACTCAAAATTAACCGCGAAGCCGGAATGCGGTGAATCGGATCAATTGACACATAATTTCTTTCTCTGATTAATTTTGATTGAAAATCCATGTTTAAAAATGTGGTATCATATATCTTCAACGTTTTATGGCAGCCCATGCTTCAAGCTTCTTAAAGTAATTCACTGAAACTGAAAGTCTGAAGGGATCCAAGATAAAGTAAAACAAATTTTTATTTGCACTGGTTCAAATTATACAATACAGAAACCCAAGTTTCAATAAATAATCACCCAAAATGGGTTGCAATGATCTAAACTAGCCAAAAACAATAGTCACACTCACACCCACCAACAAAAGAATATTTCTCAGACAATGTATGGAAATATGTATAGAGATGAACATAATCAGCCTAGAAAAACTTCAAAGCCAGAATGCCTGATGCAAAAAGCATAAGAGAGGGTGAGAGACGATAAGAGGTAAAGGCAGCCGAAGGAGTCAGAACAGGACGGCTCCCTGTAGTTGCGGTTGGAGCTCCAGAGCCTCCTGTTGTAGATGGCGGAGTTAAAAGTGGTGTTGTGTCGGATTCCGGTGACAGAGCAGATGAGGTTGGTTCCGGAACAGAGGAAGCTGCTCAAGAGAAACATACATGGGGAATCAACAAGAAGTGTGTCACCAATTTTAGACACTTGAAAAAATTATACATCTGCCTTTTTAAATGAGACAGACAGCTATGCTGAAAATGTACTAATTTCAGAGATTACCTGTTGGACCAGATGGTGAAGCTCCAGGAGAGAGGGTTGGCGAAAGGGAGCTAGGACCTGCCCAAAAGTACAATTAGTCAACATTAGTTCACCAACTTAACAACCATAACAAAATAAGAAATTAATGTTCACTTATGAGAGAATCCGATTTTGTCAGACTATTAATCTGAATTATATGTAACATGTCCCATTGATAATATAACATGTCAAACTCGCAAGAAAGCGCTAATAATCGTACCTGGAGCAGGAATAGGTGCAACTGTGGCTGCACAGTATAAACATCATGTTAGTATTCATATTAAAAAGATACACACAATCACGTTGAAATTGAAAACCCAAGTGCGATATGAAATTAGAAACTTTTTCTTTTACCTTGGCATTGGAGTGGGACGCCGGGGATGTTGCAGGCACGAGGGAGAGAGATGGCTAGAGAACGGTTGATCGGTAGTTGGAAGGGAACACTTCCAGTTACAATGAGGCACAAGCAGTCTCTGCTGGTACTTGTGAGGGCTTTTAGTGAATTGCAGCAGTCTGCAGTTGGTGAGGTGCCATTGGAGCTGCTATTAGTGAGAAAACTCATGCAAGGGGACAAGCTAGAAATTGCCGAAGCATTGCAAGGGGAACCAACTTGGCCATAGACAGGCATAGCCAAGACCACAGTCATTGCCAATGCCATAGCTAGACGGAAAAAAGGCACTGAAATCTCCATATCTGAAATTGTAAATGGAAGCAAATTTGTAGGAGTTGGTAAAATGTATAAGTTTATGGTGCTATCAGAGAAGAGTCAGATGGGTTTAGTGAATTGTGTTTGGTGGTGAGAAGGATGAGAGAATTTATAGATGAAGGGGATTGAGGAGAAGTGGAGGGAACAAACAGGTGAGTTGGTTTTGGAGCTCAACTACCTAAACGAACTTTTGTGAAAACAAGGGATTTTGGAACTTTTGAGTAGGTGGGATTTGCATTATGTGGCATATGTCTATGGAGCCCATTTTGACTTGCATTTTCGCTGACCTGGTGGTAGGAAACTTTCCAACCCCCTGATGCCATGTGGATTCATATGGTTGGTTAATAGCTCTCAAATGTGTTAGGAAATTCTCAAATGGGGGTAATGTTTATCCCAAAACTAGAGTTTTTATATTTTTTTATAATGTGATATTTTAAACTATTATAATTTATGGAAGAGGGACTCGAACTCGGATGCAAGGAGGTCACACTATCATGATCAAGTGGCATAACTCACATTTGTCTGAAATTAGTAGTATTGAGAGAGCCCAAAACTCAACCACAAATGCTACTTGTACTCCAATTTGCATAAGGACTTCAATATTGACAGATTTCTATTTTGTTGAGAAGCTTTTAAATCTCTCACCCAAAAACAAAAACAAAGAATTGGCTTCAATAATCATTTTGCTGACCAACTTGTGTGCAAAGATACTGCCCGACGCATGCAGATACAGGATAAGAGAGTAGTTGACCATACTCTCATTGACAGGTATCCAATATCACCCATTGTACAGAGTCATGAGCTCAAGTCAAATAAACCATGCGCATCAGTCTGATCTGAAATACCAAAAAAATAAGAAAACAAATGTAATTTCCCTTCTCTCCAAAACCTGCTTCCTACGTACTTAGCTTTCTTGCTCTAACAATTTCTCGAAGTCTCCAGCCTCTAACTTATCCCCAAAAACAATAGAAGTTGGTCACCCAATAACCGGCCTCCAAACTAGTCCTATGCCAGCAAAGCCACAACATTTGAATAAAATGTTGAAGTTCCAAGCTTCATAAGTACAAAGGAAACCGTTATGAAATAATATAAGTAGGAGAAGTTGGTTACCCAATTAAGCCAACATTTTATCTGTTTCTTCTTTTTGCCCCCTTACAAAAGGCACATGCCCCTCCTCTCAAATTCACCAAGTTAATCAAACACTCAAATCCCAGTGCAGATATTACAACTTCTCAAGCATTTCCTACACAAATTCAAGAACTTAATTGTTGCAATGGCACAGAGGATGGAGATGAGTTTGGTCCTTGTCCTGGTGACCATGTTTTTGGCGAAAGCAGCAGCACAGTCTAGTTGTACCAATGTGATCATCAGTATGTCACCTTGCCTCAATTACATTACTGGCAACTCCTCAACCCCTTCTTCAGGATGCTGCTCACAGCTTGCTAGCGTCGTCCGCTCTTCTCCACAGTGCTTGTGTGAGGTCCTTAACGGCAGTGGCTCATCACTCGGGATCAATGTCAATCAAACTCAGGCTCTGGCATTACCAGGTGCTTGCAATGTTCAGACTCCACCCCTCAGCCAGTGTAACGGTAAGCCTGCAGATGTTTATTTTCTTTGATTTTTGGCTTGTGTTGATGCTAATCTTCTACTAATTAATTGTACACTGCTAAAAATGCGCAGCTGCTTCTCCAGCTGACTCTCCAGCAGGAACACCAGAATCTCCAAGTGATGGTCCTTCAGGTACAAAATAGTTCATATCATTCTTTCAGCTATGCATGAATAAAATAGTTTTGTATTCTTTTCTTTTCCCCCTTAGCAAAGTTTAAAAGCTCTGCTCCATCTGAAATTATGATGTTCATATTGTGTAGGAACTGGATCCAAAAATGTACCATCAACTGAAGCTGGCTCATCTGGAAACTCCATCAAGTTGTCTACAACTCAACTGTTTGTTGTTCTGGCTGCGGCATATGCTACCCTCTCAATGTGCTGATTTTCTTTTCTGTTGGCCAACCTTTCGAGTTACACATAATGCTCTTGATGATTGTTAATGTATTCCATTATTGTTTAGAATTCAGTAGTAAGATATATGCATGTAATTTATTATTCATTGTGACCTCAATAGAGAGGTTTATATATGTTTTTGTACTACAGAAGAGGCATCCTGCTCTCTTCCTTTTTTGATAATAAAGGTTTCTGGTTTCTGAGTGTACAGAAGGAGCATAACAAAAACAAATGCACTTGCCAAGAGCAAAATTGTTGCACTGAAAAGCATCAATTATACAAGATTTATGATACTGAATATCAATCAGGGGTACTGGCATTACATAAAGGCGTCCGTAAAGGAGCCGGAAAATATAAGACAGCAACTTTTAACACCAGCATAAACAAAATTAGGGCTTTAATACAAATAAGCTTTTCAATCTCCATTCTCAGGGATAGCCACATAGCAGTTCCACTCAACGCATTTTCTGTATGACAAGGTTTGCCCCTCTGGTTGGCTTTGGCATCGGTCGGAGATGATGGTTGGTCTTGAACACTCCAAAGCTTGCAAATATGTAAAACATCCAGCAATTCCAAGCAAGCCAAGCAGTGTCTAGGACTCTGGCTGAAGAAGCTCAGGAGAAGCTGATTCAAGGAAGCCGGCTGCTATTTCTCAATCAGTTCAAAGATAAATTAGAAATCCTTTAAAATAACTGTGAGAGCAGCCAAATGCGTGCCAAGACTTTGAATAAATTGTAAAATGGCAAATCCATCTTCAAATATCTACCCTTGATATTCAACCAACCAACCATCTTTCCATGTACTCTTCTCTTGATTGATATAACTTCCACTCAGCTAAAAACATAAGGTTATAATATCCTCAAAATTTTGTAACTAAACTTTAAAGTTACAAACAGGAGCACCAAAATCCAAGTGATCTCCAACATGAGATAGCTGCATACATCTTTCTCCCCAAAACTTGACGCACATCAAGAATGTGACCGTGACCGTACAAATTCTTCTAGTCTGTCCCACACCTCTAATGCCGCGGCTCTATCTTGATGCCGCTTATTCTTGCTAATCTGCAGATTTAGAATATATGTTCACATGGAATGAGAACAGAACAAACAGAGAAAAGAATGAAGTGGAAGAAGCAGTGACAATGATTCGAATTACAAAAGCAAGACCCAAACTAACATAACTGACTAAAATCAAAGCAGCAAACCAGCTCAAGATGCTCACCGAGATGATCTTTACATTCCACTGCTTCACAATTTTAGCTGACTCCACACTGTCATCTTCAAAACGCATGAAAAACCCCACGACTGCATTACAGACAAACATACACAACAATGTAGTTTCAACAATCGCATAAACAAACTCAGAAAGCAAATATCCTTATGACCCAGATAACTATTTGTCAATCAAATTAAGCCCAGAACAGAAATGCTCCACTTACTCTTATTGAAAATTTCAACATGGTCCTTGAAAGGCCAATCCTTGAACTGCCACTCTTTCCCCAACACGAAAACCGCCACAACCCGATCCCAATCCTCGGCCTTCAACGCCGAGGGCTTATCCCTGACCTCATACGCCGTTACCACCCTATCCCTATCCCTACTGAACTTCTTCTGCACCGTCACACAGTCAGGCTTAGCCCCCTTCATTTGCTTCACCTTCACATCCGTTGGTATATAAACCCCATCTTCCAAAAACTCCTTCACATTGTAAATCGTAATCAGCGTCTGAAACGCACTGGGCACCAAAATTATGGGCACACCTTCCCCAATTTTACCACCCTTCAAGTGCAATTTGGGCTTGGGATTCGGGTCGTAACCCGATTCGTCCCCGAACCCGGTCAAACCCCTCTCGTCCGAACCCATTAGCCTACTCTTCGCCACCAACCCGTCTTTCCTCTGCTGCGACTCGATACGCTGTCGTTCCTCCTCTCGCTTGGTTGCCGAAGTCAAAACGCCGTAAAAGTTCCTCCCTTTACACTCCAACAAGCCCTCCCGGTCCTTCAACGGCCTCTCGCCGGAGCAAATCAACGACATGTAGTCCACCGGGGTCTCAATTTGACTGAAAACCCTAGAATCAGTCGTACCGTAATCGTTGCTGTCGTTGTTGATGCCGCTGTTGACGTTCGGATCGAGACTGGGGAGTTTGGGATGGACGGCGTCGTTTTGAGGGGGGAGGAGGAATTCGATGGAGTCGGAAGAGGAGATCTTTCCGGTGAGGTAGTCGAGGAGGGGCTTACGGTCGGGGAAAGTGACGGAGGGGATCCCCTGGGTGCGGGCGCTCTGGATGTAGTCGGTGTGCTTGAGGTGGTGGTTGGTGACGTAATAAAGGAGAGTTTCGAGGGTATAAAGATTGCCCTGCTTGGACCGGTAGGCGGTCTCGGCGTGGCAGGGGAAGCTATAGTCTGAGTCGAACCGGAACTCGTCGTTGACTCGGACGATCTTCTCCAACTCGCCTCGGATTGTGAAGTCGCGGAGGGCAGAGAGTGGGTCCATGTTTGATGATGACGTTCTTGCTTGCAGAAGCTCCTGCAGCTGTGCGAGTGATGACAGTGATGATGACTGAGACACCGACGATGTGCGGAGCGTAAAGGAGAAGAATTTGGTTTGGGTTTTGGGCCGACTCTGTATAAATCAGTATGGGCCTTGGTTTCAGTAATTTACTTTAGAATTAGGAAACCTAAATCAATGTAAACTACAAGTTAAGGGTGGGCACGGTATGGTATTGGGCTCGTACCGCTACCAATATTGGAAATTAAAACCGGTATGGTTTGGTATGAGATTATAGTTTGCCAAAGTTGGTACCGTACCATACCGTAGGCACCATTTCGGTATCAAAATAACACAACTCAAAAATGAACCAATTCAATATTCAACGACCTATTCATTCACCAAAATATGTGATGCCTAAGTTACAGATTCAAATATTCAACAAATTCAATATCCAAATCCTAATCAACCAAATCAATATCCATCAACATATTCAATATCCAAATCAACCAAATCAATATCCCTCAACAGATTCAATATCCAAATCAACCAAATCCAAATGGTTAAAACTCATGCATTATGGCTTACAAACCGAAATAAGTGATAATTATGCATGTTGGTGCTAAAACTGGATGGGTAGTAATTAGACCAACTTAAAGATGAGGTGGATGTTGAAGGTGAGGCCCCTCAGTATGTAAGAGCATTCGATAAATAAATGGACATGCATACAGAAGACAAATGTACGTGGTTCATCCGAATAATGGGCTACGTCCACAGAGAAGTATGTTCTCATTATGATAATGTGTGTATACATTGTACATAGAATTAGACCCGAGGGGAAGAGGAAGAATACCGAAGGCCGAAGGCAGATGCCGAAGGCTGAGGGCAGATGCCGAAGGCTGATGGCCGAAGGCATATGCCGAAGGCTGAGGATCTGGCTGATGGCCGATGATTTGTGGGCTTGTAAATGGGCTCATGGGTAAGCCCATGAGGTCCTAGTAGCCTGCCCAACCTCTTTCTTCTTCTCCCTCTTTTGAAGGAGAGGGGTCTTCTTTTATAGGGAAGGGAGAGTCCCCTTCTCTTGTGTTTTGTCGATGTGGGACTCCCTTCCCTTTGCTTGGATTAGCTTGGAAATGCTTGGCCAGATATTGTACAAACAGGAGTCCCCCAAGTTCCCGATTAAGGAGGTACTTCTTGATTTGAGGACTTGTAGTCATCAATGTACTGGCCAAGTAATACTTCTTCTCATTCTTCAGCAGGCCGATGGCTGATGACCGAGAGCTGATGGCCGATGGCCAAAAGCTGATGGCTGATAGCCGAATGCCGATAGTTAATGGCCGATGCCGAAGGCCGAAGGCCGAAGGCTTATGGCCGAAGGCTGATGGCCGATGGCCGAAGGCTGATGGCCGATGGCCGAAGGCTGATGGCCGATGGCCGAAGGCTGATGGCCGATGCCGAAGACCGAAGACTGATGGCCGAAGGCTGATGGCCGATGTTGGATGGCACCGTAAGGGAGAAGTGTCTCTTGGAAGGTGTCATTCGGCATGGCTTTGAGCAAAGGCGCTGGAGAAGTGTCTCCTGGAAGGTGCCGTTCGGCATGGCTTTGAGAATAGGCCGAAGGCCGATAGTTGATGGCCGAAGGCCGAAGGCAGATGCCTAATCATTGGGGGGATGTGAAGACATCGCACGCGCCGAATGATGCAAGGGTGCCGAAGGCCGAAGGCAGATGCCGAATCATTGGGGGGATGTGAAGACATCGCACGCGCCGAATGATGCAAGGGTGCCGAAGGCCGAAGGCAGATGCCGAATCATTGGGGGGATGTGAAGACATCGCACACGCCGAATGATGCAAGGGTGCCGAAGGCCGAAGGCAGATGCCGAATCATTGGGGGGATGTGAAAACATCGCACGCGCCGACTGATGCAATGGTGCCGAAGGCAGATGCCGAATCATTGGGGGGATGTGAAGACATCGCACGCGCCGACTGATGCACGCGCCGAATCATTGGGGGGATGTGAAGACATCGCACGCGCCGACTGATGCAAGGGTGCCGAAGGCCGAAGGCAGATGCCTAATCATTGGGGGGATGTGAAGACATCGCACGCGCCGACTGATGCAAGGGTGCCGAAGGCCGAAGGCAGATGCCGAATCATTGGGGGGATGTGAAGACATCGCACGCGCCGAATGATGCAAGGGTGCCGAAGCCCGAAGGTAGATGCCGAATCATTGGGGGGATGTGAAGACATCGCACGCGCCGAATGATGCAAGGGTGCCGAAGGCCGAAGGCAGATGCCGAATCATTGGGGGGATGTGAAGACATCGCACGCGCCGAATGATGCAAGGGTGCCGAAGGCCGAAGGCAGATGCCGAATCATTGGGGGGATGTGAAGACATCATTGGGGGGATGTGAAAACATCGCACGCGCCGAATGATGCAAGGGTGCTGAAGGCCGAAGGCAGATGCCGAATCATTGGGGGGATGTGAAGACATCGCACGCGCCGAATGATGCAAGGGTGCCGAAGGCAGAAGGCAGATGCCGAATCATTGGGGGGATGTGAAGACATCGCACGCGCCGAATGATGCAAGGGTACCGAAGGCCGAAGGCATATGCCGAATCATTGGGGGGATGTGAAAACATCGCACGCGCCGAATGATGCAAGGGTGCCGAAGGCCGAAGGCATGGTTTTGAGCAAAGGCGCTGGAGAAGTGTCTCCTGGAAGGTGCCGTTCGGCATGGCTTTGAAAGGGTGCCAAGAGCACTCGTGAAGGAGAACGACATAGCGTTTTGTATCATTTCCCACAGACGGCGCCAATCTGTTGGCACTAAAACTGGATGGGTAGTAATTAGACCAACTTAAAAATGAGGTGGATGTTGAAGGTGTGGACCCTCAGTATGTAAGAGCATTCGATAAATAAATGGACATGCATACAGAAGACAAATGTACGTGGTTCACCCGAATAATGGGCTACGTCCACAGAGAAGTATGTTCTCATTATGATAATGTGTGTATACATTGTACATAGGGTTAGACCCGAGGGGAAGAGGAAGAATACCGAAGGCCGAAGGCAGATGCCGAAGGCTGATGGTCGAAGGCTGAGGATCTAGCTGATGGCCGATGATTCGTGGGCTTGTAAATGGGCTCATGGGTAAGCCCATGAGGTCCTAGTAGCCTGCCCAACCTCTTTCTTCCTCTCCCTCTTTTGAAGGAGAGGGGTCTTCTTTTATAGGGAAGGGAGAGTCCCCTTCTCTTGTGTTTTGTCGATGTGGGACTCCCTTCCCTTTGCTTGGATTAGCTTGGAAATGCTTGGCCAGATATTGTACAAACAATGCCTTATGGCTTACAAAATTACAAACACAATCCAAACAATAATGACAAAGAATTAACAAAAATCAAAATAAACCCCAAGATAAAGCTTCTGCTTCACATGCATATACCACAACAGGCACCAATTTATAAAAACCTCACAGGGCAGCAACCAATTTAGCTCAGGTGGCCATTGGGATGGATAAAAACAAAGCAGCAGCAACCAATAAAAACATCAGGCACCAATTCATGATGTAATTAACCAAAATAAATGTAGATTTTGTATGTGAAGGAGAATCTTCGAGTCCTATTCAGCTCCATACCCAATAACAAAGCTCAGTCAATTTTTAACAAAGCTGAGAATGGAAACTATTAAAATAGTAACAAAGCAAAAGTTGCATGCTTGGTTTATTTTTACATACAGATTCTTGTTCTTATCTTGATGAGAACAAGTTCTCTCTAGTTTTCATAACACTTTAAAAATAAAAATTATACTTCGGTACGGTACGATATTGACTGGTACCAAATACTTGGTACCGCTACCATACCATACTCCCATGGTACGGTACGGTATCGTACCGAATATCTCCTCATGCCAAATGAAACGGTATGAAATCGGTATGGTACAGTATGGTTCGGGTATGGTTTCGGTATTTCGGTTTAGATGCCCAGCCCTACTACAAGTAGATAAATACTTGACATGTTTTATTAATCAGGAAAGTTTTTTTTATTTTAATACAAACGATATTTAGAGAGGAAAATTAGAACACCGATAAATATTCTTAATCAATTGAGCTAATAATAAAGTGAAAATGAAAATATGATGGTTGTGGCAACAATATCATACAAATATTTAACTAACAATTAAATATTATACGGCAATAAATATAGTTAGAAATCATCATATTACTTATTAGTACTATATGGATTGCAATGAAATTGTTGTGTTATAATTTGATTTCGAGTTACTTGCTTCTATTTTTTTTTAAGTCCTTTACTTGGGAAAAATTAGGAGTAGAGGGAAGAACAAATTGGTATGCGACTAACTACTCTTCTCTAACTAGTTTAATTCTTGATTTTTCAGATATTAGATTATATAATTTAATGTGAAACTCACATAATTTTTTTATTCTTGTGAGTTAATTAACAGGAAATTGTGAATTTGATATCAATACTCATTGTTAGTAAACATAGATTAAGTCAAGGATTGAATAATTTCCCATACATGTTATTCCAAGTAAACATATCATTAAAAATAACTACAATCTCACCTGCATGTCCTATTTCCCCACAAATTAGGGGTGGACATGAGTTGAATTGGGTCAGTTTTAGTCCTAATTAGTAAACCAACTTGATATATAGCGGTTTATGATTTCTTGGATCCAAGACCAGCTCATTATATAGGCCTACCCAACCCAACCTAAATTTTTTATGATCAAGTTGGGCAGTTTGATCGGGTTAACTCAAAATTAAGTCTATTTTTAAGTTTTGGTTCCAACCCGTAACCCAACTCGTACATAGCAGTTTGTAATTTTTTGAACTCAAGACCCACTTATTTTTAAGCCAACCCTCGATTCAGTCGGGTTGACCTGAAATTGTGTCCACCCCTACCACCAACCTTATATGCCACCACTGTAAAATTTTACATACATTTTTTTTAAAAGAAGAACAATACTTTGTTCACCCACCATTATTCCTAAAATGCTGTCAATTCAACCAAACACTTTCTTCACTTACAATATTATTTCTTCCTGAAAAAATATATGAAGAGCCTTGCATAAGGATGGTTCATCACATATTATGAGACTTTTAATATATATGCATATAGGGTACATTTGCATGATGGGTACAAATTAATATATTAAGCTTGACATTCTGTAGAAAGAAGGCTGAATATCACCATGTCCCTAGTTCTTCCCTTCAAAATAAAAAACTTTCTAAGCACACCTTCCCTGAGGAACCCAGACTTCTCAAGAACCCTCTGTGATCCCACATTGTCCACATCAACAAAAGCTTCAAGTCTTTCCAAATGTGTCCACTCTTTAAAAATAGTATCAGCCACCAATTTCACAGCCTGGGTTGCAATCCCCATGCCCCAGTACTTGGACCCCAGGACATAGCCAAGTTCACCTCTGCAGCGGTCACCGGCAGAATTCGAGGTCACTAAAATGGCACCAATTGGCCTGTTGTCAAGGCAGATTGCCCTGAACCAGGGGTGTGGGAGAATCTTCTCTTTGATGTAGTTTAGGGCTTCTTCTTTGGTAGCGTAAGGTTCCCAAGTGCAGAAAATAGGGACCTTCTCATCTGTACCCCACACCATGAAATCATCAATGTCAGCGAGACCCAATGGCCTAAGGCTGATCTTGGAGAGATCAATATCAGAACTTCCCTCCATAGGTGTACAATTCTCACTATGGTCACTTAGAAATTTTATGAATAGTCTTTGCAGGGCTGAAAAAATATAAGAAATTTTGTCTCTAAGGCTAAAGCAAGTAAGGGCAGAAGTTGTAAGAGCCTTTGCCTTTTATATATGCACAAAAATAGAAAGTGAGAGCATAAGAAATTGCCTAGAAATAAGGTGTTGCTTTGCAGTGGAGTGGTGAGCAAGAAATAATAATATTATTCGCGCTTGATGGCCAGCAGCCTTGGTTGACCAATTGCCAGAACAAATACTAGGCAAGTTTAAGTCAAAGAGTGCAAGGAACTGCAACCCTGCAAATTGGAGCAGTTTAATGGTAATTTATTTTTGGTATTAGAAGAAGTTTCAAGTTTGAACTTCTTATCCTAATGAATGTAAAATTAATAAATCGTATGTTAATTATAATTGTGTTACGTAGTCAAACTATGAAATAAGATACACATTCAAATATGATTGCACTTAACCAATCAACTACGGTTTCACAACATAACATATCAAACTTGTTACTTTTAAAAACTAGAATTACAGTAGTTAGATCAACGATTGATGGCTAATATACACAATGACTAAAAAGAATGTGAAAAATTCGAATATAGTTGCATTTAACCAACCAACTACGGTTTCACAATATAACATAGGGATATTTGTAGAAATGTCACCTGAATTTATGCATTAGTTTCAATTTGTCACCTTAAAAAAAAATTAAAAAAAATTTAAAAGAAATGTCACCTGAATTTTTTAAAATCCATGATTTGTCACCTGACTTTAACATCATCCAATTTTCCATCTTTTTTAAGGGTATTTTAGTCTTTTCATTTTCAAAGGTATTTTAAAAATGGAAAAAATTATTATTAAAAAAAGCTTAAATGTAAAAAGCCATGTTTTCCATTTTTAACATATTGGCAAATTTTAAAAACTGATCAGATAAAAATAAAAATAAAATAAAACATTAGAGAAAGGAAAAAAACTTGAAGAAAAGGATGGGGGTTGTTGGGGGAAGGAAGGACCTAGCAACGGAGAGGTGGGAAGGATGGGCATGGCCAAAGGGGAGAGATGGAGACAAAGAAGTGGGGTGACCCCCGAATGGGCAGAGATTTGGGTGGAGATGGGTTGGAAAATCTAGGTGAGCAACTAGGGATGGTGGGGCAGGGTTTGTTATAGTGAGAGGACGAGAGAGAGAGAGAGAGATATATATATATATATATATATATATTAATGGGTGAGATGGATCAGAGTTGGGTGATGGGTTGTTGTTGGGGAGAAAGAGAAGAGAGAACAATGGCAGCTAGCGGTGAGGATTGGAGGTGGTGTCTTTCAATTTTTTTATTTTTTAGTTTTATGTTTTATTTTTCAAAATTATTTATTTATTAAGTTAACTCGTATTGATTTATTTATTTTAAATTGTATTCAAATAAAGTGGTGATGGTGGGTGTCGAAGATAAAGAGGGGGGAAGAGAGAAGTTTTTTTTCACAATTTTTCTTTTCATTTTTAATTATTTAAAAGATATATAATTTTTTTATAATGAATTTTCCATTTTAAAAATACTCTTGAAAATGAAAAGACTAAAATACCCTTAAAAATAGATGGAAAATTGGATGATGTTAAAGTCGGGTGACAAATTATGGATTTTGAAAAATTCATGTGACATTTCTACAAATATCCCTTTTTAAAAAAATGAAAAAAAATAATACGAAACTTCAAATTACAGTTGCGAAGAATTAGAGAGAAAAATAAAATACTTACTTGCAGTCGAAAGATGAAGAGGATTCTTGAAATTGATGGAGATTATTTGTAAGGGTAGAAATTAGGGTTGTACTATATATATATATATATATATATATATATATATATATATATATATATAATTCCATATAATAATATATTAATTTAGACCCACAAAAAAAAAAAAAAAAAAACAGAGAGTAAGTAGAAAAGCTACAATCGGCTGGACATAGAAAAGGCAAGAAGATATTAATTCTTCTTGCCTTAAGTTTATTACAATAAAGGGAAGGAAAAAAAAAACAGAAACTTGCGTTATTTTATTTTTTCAAAACACTCCAAGTGAAACGACGTCGTTTCACTTGAAGTTTTTTTTAAAAAAACACTTCAATCGAAACGACGTCGTTTCATTACAATAAACCTTAAAAAAAATAACACGCGAGTCATCTTCCTCGCGAAGTCGTCTTCCTCGCAGAGCCGCAGCCAATTTGCAGAGTCTCAAAATTTCTTCCTGTTCAGAGTGTCTAGATATGTCACGCCTTGGTCCTTCTCGCTCCGCCTTGCAACACCTCCTCACGCCTTCCCAGCGCTAAACGTGCAACTCGCGAAATAGCCGACCGCCTCGGGCGATTTCCTGCCGCCTCGCTCCGACGCGCGCGAAGGCATGACTTTGAAAACACTGGTTTGAATGCTAAGAATATCACCGAGGCGATTGACGGCAGGTTTGGTAAAGCAAACAGACCCGCCCTGGCGCCCAGACCCGCCTAGACCCGCCCAGGCCGCCTAGGCGCCGCCTAGGGGCCGCCTAGATCGCCCCAGACCTCCCAGATCCGCCCAGGCCGCCTAACTACGAGTTCGAGTCTCTATCCGTGGCTACCATGGCGTCCAATATACGTATGTTTCTGATTTTGCAATTTTTTTTTGTTTGTTTACATGAAAAACAATTATCAGAGAGTTTCTTCTAAGGATCTTTAAGATTTTATAACAAGAAGGTTGTTGCTGTTGAGTTTGCAAGCTTCGGTGATACACCAGCTGGCTAAAGTTGCCCCATTTGGTCGAAAACCATCTTCTAACATTTGTAAGAACGCATGAATAGCATCATGTCCGTGACCGTGCAGGCTGTACCCAGTAATCAAGGCATTCCTCTTTGGTAAAGTTTTAAACATCTTTTCAGCATTTTGCATGCTACCACTTCTTGCATACATTGATATAAAAGCATTGCAAGAGACAAATCAAAACCAAATGAGAATTGCCTCCGATTTGCATAAGCATGCAAGCATTGACCTAGAGGCAGAGAGGCAAGCTGGGTACATGATGATAGAATATTTATGATTGTCACAGAGTTGGGATTCACTTCTGAAACCATACGGTTAAAGAGTAACTGAGCTTTGCCGATTTCGTTGTTTTTTATGTAACTTGCAATTAAAGCATTCCATGAGATCACATCCCTACTGGGACAGCCCTCAAATAGAGTCCTAGCTGCTGCTTCATCACCACAATTCGTATACATATCTGTTAGTGCAGTGTTCAAAGATAGGTCAGCTTCAATACCATTTTTTATCACAAAACCATGAATTGCTCGCACTATATTTATACAAGTTTCATCTTCACAAGTAGCAAGGATAGATATTATTGTGTGTGAGTTAGGTTTGGTGTCAGAATCACCCCAAATATTTTCCATGCTTCATCTTGCAATCCATTGCAGGCTAGTGCCCTGAGTGTTCCATGAGATAACATCTGAGTATTTCATCTCAGCAAAAACCTTATGAACAGATTCAACACAGTTAAATTCAGCATACATACTCAACAATGTATTTCCTAGAGAAGCATCCGTTTTCATCCCACTCTTTCTTGCAAGAGCATGCAAACTTTTACCGTTCCTCAAGCCATCAGCTAAATCTTCACATACCGACAACATTATAACAATAGTTCTCTCGTCTTCTCTGATTCCTTCTATTCGCATTTTAGAAAACAAGCTCAAAGCTTCCTCATAAAAGCCATATTCAATGCATGGAATTCCACAAAGCAACATCACGGCTGGAGACAAATTCAAATAATTTACGTGATAGCTTGAAACATCCACACTCACTGTACATATTCAGCAATGCATTTACTATGAACAGATCATCACTGTAACTATTCTTAATAGCCATTTGATGAATTTGCCTGCCTAATTCAATAGATCCAATTCCTGCACAGGCCTGAATAACAACCAACATTGAAACATAATCAAACTTAATCCCGTCCACAAGTTAAGAAAGAAATTTACTTGTTGAAAAGACAAGGCCTTTTTTTATTATCTCAATCTATTGAATAAGTTAAGAAAGAAATTCTATATGATTTCAGGAATCTGAAAGGGCTGTAAGTAGAGATCAGAGGGGCTTGCTCTTGCAAAAGATCTTGAATGTAGCGCAAAAACTAGAGAAAATGTGGAGCAATGCTTCGAAGAGCTAGCATTAAAGGTACTTTCGAGAAAGTTTTGATAATTTCAGAACTGAAGTTCTTAAGCAACTTCATCCCTACAAACTTGTTGATATAATTTTTGTTGTCGTATTGCTAAGAACTTAAGATCGAAAGCAGTTGTCATGGGATTAGGGAGATGATTGAGATTATCTGAACATATGTGACATTTTGTTCTGTTCTCAATTCTAACGAACTAGAATTCTGTAACAGATAATGGAAGTTCCTATTTCTCATGGCTTCCTCCTCTAAAGGTAGCTTGTGGGGTTTAAATAGAAAATCTCTTTTATTTCTTATTTTTTCAGTTTGGGGTGTATTTAAGGGTAGTTTAGGAAGATAGTGGGGTTTTCTTAGAAATTGTGAAAATTTAAATTAAAAATTGGGGTGAACTAAGAGAAGTGTGGGGTTTAAATAGAAAATCTCTATCACAAATGTCTGGATTTCATTCTTCATTGCTCTACGCATATCCCATTGATCTCAAAATTCAAACAAAAATCATGAAAAATAGATAAAATCAATACATAATTAATGTTCTTGTTGCTTTTACTGGGCTTACAAATTACAAATACATCAAGTTTGCCAATCTGTGGAAAGAAGGCTGAACATCACCATATCCCTACTTCTTCCCTTCAAAATAATGTACTTCCTCAGAACACCTTCCCTCTGAAACCCTGCCTTCTCAAGCACCCTCTGAGATCCCACATTTTCCACATCAACAAGAGCTTCAAGCCTCTCCAAATGTGTCCTCTCTTTGAATATAATATCAGCCACCAATTTCACAGCCTGTGTCATAATCCCCTTGCCCCAGTACCTGGACCCTAAAACATAGCCAAGTTCTCCTCTGCACTTATCGTTGCCCGAATTCGAGGTCACCGAAATGGCACCAATAGGCCTGTTTTCAAGGCAGATTGCCATGAACCAGGGGTGGGGAAGAACAACATTTTTGATGAAGTTTAGGCCTTCTTCTTTGCTGGCATAAGGTTCCAAGTGCAGAAACGAGCCACTTTCTCATCTGTAGCCCACACCATGAAATCATCAATGTCAGAAAGCTCCAAAGGCCTAAGTGTGATCATGGAGAAGTCAGCTTCACTGTCTTCTCTTCCATTTGATAGGCCTGAACTTCTCTCCATGTGGGCAAATTCTCACTGCGGTCACTTGGAAATTATATGAGTAATTGTGGGAAGAATTTGAGGGCCTTTGGGTTTATGTATGCTCAAAAAAGTGAGGCATAAGAAATTGCCATGAAATAACGTTTTGTATTATACCGAGTAGGGTCAACTTGGTCAAGGTGGGTTCTTTGCTTTTGGTCAATTATTTGGAGTGGTGAGCAAGAAGAAAATGTAGCAGTCAGCAAGAAAGTAATGTGTTTGTTGTGGCCGCCTTGGTTGACCAATTACCAAGGGCAACACTGGGCATGTTGTTTTTCTTTGCAGTTTTGCTTCTGTTTAAAAAGACACTTTGTTTACTTCTGTTGAAAAAGACAATTTGTTTTTCTTCATTATTTCACGTTCTGTGCAAATTGGTTCAATTATTGAGAAATGGGTAAATAACAATTTTTTTATTTATTATATTCAAATCCAAGTATCATGTTGAGCAACTTCTTCCTTTTGAACTGTTGTCATTTTATCGCTATATGACAATTTGACATACCGAGTTGGTGGAGATGCTTTAAAAATTAGAGGAATAGCTTTGTACGTATATATTTGTGATGTAAACCTGCTAGCCAATCACTCATAGAACTTAATCACAAAGGAAATGGCAAATAATTCTCTGGAAATCACACTCCGTCCTTATAGGCCCTCAGATGCTGAGGACTTCTTGACGTATGCCGGTGATGAAAAGGTAACACAATTCACTCGTTGGAACACATTCACCTCTAAGGAAGAAGCACTTTCCTACATCAAGGATTTTTGCATCCCTCACCCTTATTGCAGATCCATCTGCATCCATGACCGTTCGATCGGATTTCTCTTCATCAAGCCACAAGGTGGTGATGACAAGTGTCGAGCAGAGGTGGGATACGCGTTAGCTGCTGAGTATTGGGGACAAGGCATAGCAACCAGAGCTGTGAAGATGGCCATAAGTAATGGGTTTAAAGAGCTCACTGATTTGGTCAGAATGCAAGCTCTGGTTTTGGTGGAGAACAAGGCCTCCCAGAGGGTGTTGGAGAAACTTGGGTTCTACAAGGAAGGCCTCTTGAGGAAGTATACTTTTCACAAAGGTGTAGTTCAAGATAGTTTCATGTATAGTCTTCTGTCCACTGATCCTATGCCTTGAAACTCACCGTTTTCATGCTAGCTAGCTTATGTTGAAGCATTTGCAGTCAGGCTTGTATGATATTGAATTACAATTCAGATAATTATCTACCTTTGTAAGTACTTTTACAATGCCTCTAGCATATTGCTAGGCAATTTATTCCATCCACCAATAAAAAACCTAATTGTACATCCTAACACATAACAGGCTGAATGACAAGTACCGTCGTTAAAACATAACATGTGTTTGAAGTTGTTATTTATAATTCAGATTCATATACATGTTATATTTTAACTCTCGACAATATTTATTATTAGGAATGGAACTATGTTCGGAATTAGCCAGACTTTAACTCGACCCAATTTTTAATTATTTTTCCATTTCTCCCATCCTTTCTAATCCAGCTCAACCCGGACCACTAACTAGATAGTGGCCAATTTGTATGCTTGTAGTACTAGTACTCTAGGCAGGTTCAATGCACCCAAATGCATTATTGGACAAGATTTTGAATGGCAAGTATCAAAATAATTGACCTGGTCCTCCACGGCAAAGCAACACACATTCATATAATCCACCACTTTATATGCCTGCTTATTCCAAATTGAGCTTGGAACCATCTCAAATTTCCTGCAATTCAATGAACTCATCAAGAATTTCCCTTCGTCCTTTCAAACTCTCTGATGCCGATAACTTCCTCAAATGGGCAAGTGATGATAAAGTAACACGCTATCTAAGATGGAACACCATAACCTCTAGGGAAGAAGCCTTGGCATATATTGAGAAGTTTGCAATACCACATCCATGGCGTCAGTCCATATGTTTGGATGACCAATCAATTGGATATGTTTCTGTCAAACCAGAACAGGGTGATGACACGTGTAGAGCACATGTTAGCTATGTTGTGTCTGCAGAGTACTGGGGGCAAGGGATTGCAACAGTGGCATTGAGGATGGCCATGTGTAGGGTGTTCAAAGAGCTCTCAGGTTTGGTGAGGATTGAGGCTTTGGTGGAGGTTGAGAATAAGGGGTCTCAAAGGGTTTTGGAGAAAGTTGGGTTTCTGAAAGAAGGGTTGTTGAGGAAATATGGGTATTGCAAAGGTGAGATTAGAGATATGTTTATCTATAGCTTCTTATCAACTGATAAGATTATGTGATTCATCTGTTCAAAAGTTTTTTTGACCATGAAGTTTTTTTTTTTAGAACAACCATGAAGGTTAATATGCTCGACAAGAAATAGTAAATGAAATGTTATCGTAATTTCTGAAAATAAAAAACAGGTTCCTATGATTTGCTCCAATGAAAGTTAATGTAACAACGTTATTAGTTTGAGGATTTATGTAGAGTCTCTTAGTTCAAATTAGGTTTTGGTTAGTTTTCTTTTGCCGGTCTTCGGCCCTCATTAATACAATAAGAAAATATTATTATATTATAGGGTTGGGCACGAGTTGGGTTAGGTCAGTTTTGGTCCCAACTCATAATCCAACCCATTATTAGGCTTAAGACCCGCTCATTATTAGACCAAGACTCCTCATTATTAGGTCAACTTAACCCATAATTATCATTGGTCTCAACTCGTAATTACATGGGTTGGGTCAGTTTATAATTTTTGGACTCAAGACTCGCTCATTATGCTGCCAATCCAATCCTTTTGTGATTGGATTGGACGGTTTGATCAGATTAACCCAAAATTATGAACACTCCTAAGTTTTTGTTCCAATCGATAACCCAATCCATATATATTGGTTTATGCTTTTTTGAGCAATTAAGTGGGTTGATCCGAAATTGTGACCTCCCCAAATATTGTAAAAGAGAGGTAATGGATTGGGTTTCAACTTATCGACTAGTTCATATTCAGCAAAGTGAGGCCTATTGGTTCTAGGCTCAGCCCACATATTAAATCCCCACAAGAGGCTTATACCAATTTGATCACTCCCAAACTATAGAAGAATTCTTACTCAACATAGACGAGCTCCTTGGGCTAGGTTTAAGCTAGATTAAAAAATTCAGAACACAAAGATAGCCTATAGGTGTTGTTAAATTTGGGCCACTGAAAAAAATACAAAATTTTTGAAAAGTGTAAACTAACGATTGGTTTGCTTTGGTTTTGTTTGGGGGGAGGTTCATGGATCTTTTTTACCGTGAAAGGGCTGCAGGCCGGTGTGGTGTGGTTGTTCAGTAATAGAAATCAACATCAGTCGTTAGCCGTTGATGTATATTTAGAGACATTGGATACCACTTGTACCACTCGTTATGAAGATCAAGTCTGAGTTTTTCATGATGAACATTAACCTGATCCTGACTTCATGGAAGATGTAGAAGAACAACAATTGTAAACCTACGGTTAATGAAATTCACAATGTCTTGTATGATGTTTTTTTTAATGTGGTTTTCTTGGAGCCTTTGAGTGATTTGGAAGCTGATTCATTGTCACAAAGGAGAAATAGAACAAGAATAAGGGCTGGACCAAAAAGACCCCAGACAAAGATAAACAAAATAAAAGGGGAACAAGTCAAGTAATAACTAAAGGATGGTAGGTTGTAGAAATAAGTGACTGAAAACATGCCAACTTTTTTTCACTGTAAATGTTGGGAAGCGTACATAATTGGTCAAAAAACATAAATACCCACAACTTTTTTTCTCTTAAATCAATTAATGTTAAATTAAGATGTCACAATAACTTTTCTTTATAAATAAACACTTTTTTTTGTTTTTTGTTTTGCTAATAAGTAATTCTAAGCAACAGCAACAAAAAAAATATATATATATATAAGATAAGCACCGAAAAAAGACCCACAATTTGTTCCTTAGATAACGTGAAAACAAAAATAACAGACGTCCATACCTTAGAAAATATCTCTGAAAAAGAAAACAGAAATTAGCATTCCAAAAAAAACACCCCCAAAAAAAAAAGCATTACTGGCTTTCTTTATTTTTTGTTTTTTCCTTCTGTGAGAGGTTGCAAGGTCATGGACTCATGGCTTGGTGGTTCGTACTTCGTATAAACAAAAAAGGCTTATTATCACAAAACGTCCCTGACGTTTGTGAAACTATCACATTGCATCCTTAAAGTTTTTTTCTATCACTGATGGTCCTTAACGTTAATATAGGTGCTCTCAAATAGTCCTTCTGTTAAAAAAAACTGTTAAATTCAGGGATATAATCGTCAAATCAATCCAAAATTATAAAATATATATATAAGTTTCTCTCTCCCCTCTTTCTTTTCTGTTTTCTTTCCTTCTCTCTTCTCTGTCTTTGTCTCTCTTTCTTTTTCTCTTCTTTCTTCCTCTCCCCGAGTTCAGTCATCTATCTCCTCTTTCTTTTTTATTTCCTTCCCTTCTCTTAATCAATAAAACGAACCTGCATATTAACTTTCAAGACATCAAGAGGCGTGATTGCAAGATGGGTAGTGCCAGCACTGAGCATTTCACCAACAGTGCAGAGCCCATAATATGCAGGTGAAAATTCTTCACACAGCCTCCCTTCAACCCTTCTCATGATCTTTCCTTGTTCCCAAATTCTCTCACTTCCAATCTCAAATTATCACATTCCTACAAGCTCCAGGGCCAAGTGGACCAAAACCCATTTCATAGATTCTTCGGTTGGAGCTGGGTCAAATAGCGAGAGAGAAAGAGAGAGAGAAAGAAGAAAAAAAGAAAGACAGAGAGAGAGAGAGAGAGAGAGAGAGAAGAGTGAACTCGGTGAGAGTAAGAAGAAGAAGAAAAGAAAGAGAGAAAAAAGAAGAAGAAAGAAAGAGAGAAGGGAATGAAATAAAAAAGAAAGAGGAGAGAGAAGCCTGCACTCGGGGAGAGGAAGAAAAAAGAAAAAAAGAAAGGAAGAGAGAGAGAGAAGAGAGAAGGAAAGGCAACAAAAAAGAAAGAGGGGAGAGAGAAACTTATATATATATATATATTATAATTTTGGATTGATTTGACGATTATATCCCTAGATTTAACATTTTTTTTAACAGAAGGACTATTTGAGAGCACTTATATTAACGTTAGGGACCATGAGTGATACAAAAAAACTTTAAGGATGCAATGTGATAGTTTCGCAAACGTCAGGGACGCTTTGTGATAATAAGCCAACAAAAAATGTCATGGCTTGGTTTTGGAAGTTTGTCAATACCCGTTGATTTCACAATGATCCGATCAGATGGTGATAAATACATAAAAGCAAAAGACAAAATGAAGCCCATTCCCATTTATGTCCTAATCCACTTTGGATTGACTTGGATTGGATTGGATGTACACATGACATATTATGGTGCAAGGAAGTGCAGCTGCACTTTCTTTTGCCAGAAAAGTCTCTACAGGCGCTACATCTTGCCCCTTTGGTGAGGTTGGATGGTGTAGTCAACTTGTTCGATGAATTGCCTCAACCAAAACCAAGGTTTGCTACGCTGGGTTGTTGCTATGTGCACCTATTTTTTTTATTTTAAACATCCTAGCCAAAACGACTTAGTCGTTTTGGACCATGGTTTTCAAAAAGAAAAAAAGAAACTGGACTTACACTAAACGTGGGCTTTAACAAGCTCTGATATGGGCTACTTAAAACATGAAAAAAGGCTATTAAAAAAAGCCCTTTAAATAAGTTTTTGTTCTTCTTTTTTTTAAAAGGAAACTCTTGCATTGCACAACTCCTTGTTTATGTGGGATTGGGGGAGGAGTTATCTTTATAAAGGATTAACACCAATTTTGTTAAAGCTAATTTTGAGCAAACGTTTTTTTTTTAAGGAACAAACACCAATTGCACAACTCCAAAGTAAGTCTTATGCTTTTTTTCTTCTTCTTGACCAAACACCAATTTTGTTTCTAAATAATCTTTTCTTTTTCTTTTTTTTAAAATTTGGCTCTCTCTGTTGTATTCATATGATCAGTAACAAACTCGTGGAGAAAGAGGTTGTGCGACGCACGAGTCGAGGTACGATCAATTATGATTTACTTATTTAATTAATAATTTGATATTGATTTTCGTTAGATTAATTAATGATTTAATATTGATTTCTATATTAATTGATATACTATAGTCAATTAGTCATAATCATAGGCCTAAGACTATTATAAGGATATTTGGTTGTCAATTTTTTATTTATTATAAAGCTTTTACCCTTTCAAAATTACACCTCTGCTAAAAAATTCTTGGGTCCGCTAGTGTATGTACAGTTATTTGATATACATAAAGTAACAGGAGTCCTAATCCCTCAACGCCACAAGGAAACTCCATATATACGTCTATATAAACTCATATATATATTCTTTCTGAATTGGATCTGTTGGATATAATTACAATCTTGTTGGCCAGGTAAGTTTTTTGTTTTTGTTTTCTTTGTAGGACCTTTTTGGATCCCTTGAATTCTATTTGACATGCAACTTGTAATAAGTCGATTAGGTCGTGTGCGTGTCTACAGCCAAATTATATCAAACACTTACTTGGGTTGGGTAGGATTCAGAAACCTTGTTCCCTTGAGTAAAAATAAACTAATAATATATATATATTCTCCCTAGCTACATTGTTTTGTTAGTATGAGAAGAAATTTTTTGTCTGTCTGTGTTTCGTTTTGGTTTTTAATTCGACGATTTTGATCATTAATTGTGTCTACATCCGGCTAAATTGACAGTAATTTTGATTTTTCCCTTGCTTGCTCAGATTTTGATTACTTTTATCAGATTAATAATAACTAATTAAGGATTTATAGATGGCGATGAGGAATCGGATGGAGAATATTTCGAATGCCAAGTCTAAGCAGACAATTATTAGGAAGAAATGGGTGATAGTCAGCAACAGCAGCAGCAAGTGGTCGAAACAAGTCCCAGATGATATCATGCAATCGGTTCTACATAGGCTATCCATATTCGATTTTTTTCGGTGTCGCTCAGTATGCCGTTCATGGCGAGACTCTGTTGATAGGGCAATTTCCAGCAAACGGTGTCGTCCTGCTCCTCAACTTCCATGGCTTTTCTGTTCTCGTGATCGCCATTTTTTAAGCTACTGTGAGTATGAGCCGAAGTCTTACAAATTAAATCTGCCGAGTGATGATGCGCATGATGAATATGTTGGGTCAATTGAGGGGTGGTTGATGAGAGTTGATGGGACTGGATCCATAATTACCTTACTGAATCCCATCTCTGGTGGCCGAGTGATACTTCCACCATGCAAACATGAGCTCACAGCTGCGTCCTTCATCAGTAAACTTGTAGCCTCTTCAGTACCCAGCCCCCCATCCCTCCCATGTACATGTATTGTGGCTTGCCTTTCCAGAGGCATTGAAAAGACGTGGCTGGGTGTCTGTAGACCCACTGATAAATCATGGACCCGAATTGATGAGAAGGTCCTCAACTTTGAATCTATAGAGTTCATCGATGGGAAGCTATATGCTGCAACCAAGAACCTGTCCCAGTTTTTATTCGTGTTTCAGTTTGACACAAATGATGATCAACAACTCCACTACACAGCTCAAAGGTTGGTTGTACTTGACGGCACCCCCAGGCTGCCAGATCGTGAGAGGTTCGACTATATATTTAGGATAAAAAAGGGTCGTCTTTTCCTTGCAAAAGATTTTTCTACATCGAAGGAGTTGATTATGATTACTTTTCCGGACGATCATGCTAAGAAGCTGCTTGTATGTCCACCTAATTATGCTGAAGCATTTCAAGTTTTCAAGCTGGAGTTTAGTGATAATAAGAATACGAATAAGAATGCTGCTCCTGCTCCTCTTCCTCCTCCTCGATGGGTAGAGATTGTGGGGATTCATGATCGGATATTGTTTCTATGCCAGAAATGCCATGAATTCAAATACGTACTCCACAGTTACACTAATGATCTACATGATAAACATCTGAGACAGTGCATCGATTCTGGTTTATCTTTATTCACCCGACCAGTCGCCTGGCTCACACCAAATCCTTGGTAGCATCTAAGCTTATCCTTCTCGTATATTTACCAGACCAAGTGTGTGAATGAGTGTTTTTTTAGATTCTGTAACTTCACTGTGAGATCTCAACAAATGCACCATATCCAAGGTTATCAATGAATGGCTATGTACTTCTTTTAAAATGAAATATAATACTTGTTAGACTCCTGACGCTTCACAACTCCAATCCTAGCCTTGCAATCTAGTCATACTTTTTATTACCTTGGATTCCGCTTCGGGTCTACAATACATACCTTGTTTAGAACATATACATATTCTTTCCTTTTTTATCTCGCCTGCGTGTATATCCTTTTTACTTGAATGAATCCTACCATCTCTGCATAATTATTATAGAAATTATAAACATCTTGAAGTGATATATGAATCAAAGTCTTTCACCACTTCTGGTATGAACTGAGTATCGAGTTTGGGTATGACTCAAATGTCGGGATCCACACCATCACCATCTGCATCACTACAATCGGTCAAGTCCCACACACATGCATTCTCATCCATTGTAAACAGATTTTGGTATGAACCTGAAAATGACTTCAATTTAATACCACTTCAGCATATTCAAATCCCTAAACCCTTTGACTGTGTGTTGTGATTACGTACAAGCATTTGTGTTCCATATACATTTATTTTAAATCACAACACTTGTTTTTTGCATTTTTTTAACAGATACATAATAATGCACATATGCATCTGCCTATGACTATGTGGAAGGGCACATCATTGGCCTAAAGAGGTCAACGGTCTTCATGACTCTCAATTGCCTGATCCCAATCATAATGTAAAATAGAGTGAAGAGGGAAGCAGGAGGAGGGAATACCGTACATTTGATACCAGGCTTCAAAACTAAGCTATGGAAAGACTTTACCACATCCAATGCTTGAAAATTTACTTTCCTACATAGAATTTCTATGAAGTTCAATGACATCCATATGATTACATACCAAAAAAGTGAGCTTTAACCATTAGCCATGGATGTTAAATCTATAACATCTTTACTCTATTACATACCAAATGCCCCAGCAAAAGCTCCCTCCAAACTACATTGACAGATTAAAAAATCAATTACTGAATTCCTACAAGTCCTTAAATTTACAATTCTACAATGAGACACTAAAAACGCATAACCAGACAAAATTTTATACACATTGGCATATACAATAATACATTCACTACACATAAAAAAAAAAAACCTTTCTTTTCTCTCCCAACAATGTTTATCCATAGAGAAACATAATATTTTCCTTTGATTTCTTCTATCATTGAAGAATTGGTTTTTTCCGGCTGCTTCAAATTCCAAACATGTGTAATCAATGGTTGCGTTATATTTTGCTAGAAGACTAAAGTTTTATTCTTTCAAATCAACTGATTGATGCCTTCGGAGTTCCAACTATCCCAATATGTCAGAATCAAAATTTTCTTTTTGGTTTATGAAATTCTCGCTATTTATATGCCATAAGATCCTTCTAAATCCAAAGAATCGAAATGGGAAAATAGAGAATTGAAAGGCTTACCAGACAAAAAAAGGCAATCAATTGGTGGGGTTGTGGTAAAATGGGATCAGAGTTGTGTGAGCTCCCATCACTCCCAAACTCTCTTGCTTGTTGCCATTTGAGAGCAGCGAGCGAGGACTGAGAAAGCATAGCTTTTTCTCCTGCCGTCGATCACATCTCTTTCTTCTCTCTCGTTCGATCAGATCGAACCGTCGAACGGGCCTATGACTCTATTTCTTTTTTCCCGTTTCTAGTATAGCCGAGCGGCTATACTCGATTTTCTTTTATTTTTTAAATACTCGATTTTCTTTTATTTTTTAAAAACTCGTATAGCCGGGCTGCTTTACTGGGTTTTTTATTTTAAATAAATAGTATCGCCGAGCGGCTGTAATACCCATTTTTTTAAAAAATAGAATAGCCGGACGGCTATACTGTTTTTGACACGTGGGCACCAAATCGATAAGGAGCCCTATTTTATTTTAAAAATAGTATAGCCGTCCGGCTATACGCGTTTTTTTTTAAATTTTCCTTTTACAGGCTATACTTAATTTGACACGTGACCCCTAATCGCTAGATGGTCATCTTTTTTTTTTAATAAATAGTATAGCCGCACGGCTAGACCCTGTTTCTTAAAAATAGTATAGCCGGACGGCTAGACTGTTTTCACACGTGGGCAACTTAGTGGTATGCGGTTGCTCTGTTTGTTTTTTCATAAATCGTATAGCCGCGCGGCTATATTCCATTTTTTTCTAATGGTTTAAAAAAATTAGTATAGCCGGTCGGCGTTATTGGGTTTTTTTGTTTTTAACAAACAGTACAGCCGGTCGGCTATACGCGGTTTTTATAAATAAATAAAAAATAGTATAGCCGATCGGCTATACGCAGGTTTATTAATATATCTGAAAAATGGTATAGCCATAAGGCTATACTCCGTTTTTTAAAAATAAAAAAAAATAGTATAGCCGGACGGTTATACTCTTTATAAATGATCCTTTTTTTCTTTTAATTTTTTTCCCCGGTTTTCGTTTATCCATAAGAGTAGTTTAAAACACGTATGTAATTTTTCCCATTTAGTATTTTATAAATAGTATATCTGTGTGCCTATACTCAGTTTTATTACTGTTTCTAAAAAATAGTTTAGCCGCGCAGCTATACTAGGTTTTATTAATATTTCTTAAAAAATTGTATAGTCGCGCGGTGGTACTCGAATTTTTTTTTTTTAAATAGTATAAGTGAGCTGTTATACTCTTTATATATATACTATGATCCTTTTTTAATTTTAACTTTTTTTCGCCGATTTTCGTTTATCGATAAGAGTAGTTTAAAGCATTATCTATTAATATTAGGCTATTACCCGACTCTCTATTGTCCCATTTTACAAAACTCTATCTCCAATCTATTAAAGTATTAATACTTTTTAAAGTGTCAATCATTACCAAATGATAGAACTAGTTTATATATATATATATATATATATATATATATATATATATATATATATATATATATATATATATATATATAATTTTTTTATAATTTCAATCATTACCCTCAAAGCTTCTCTTTTCTTTATAAATTTTGAAATTTTGTGGCCTAGTTTCATTAGTTTCTACTTTATAGTTATTAATTTGCTATTTAAATAGTATAGTATAAAATAATATATTTAGGGAGTATAGCCGCTCGACTATACTCTGTAAATATAATAATATATTTCAGGCGTACAGCCGCACGACTATACTCTTTAAATATATTATTATATTTCAGGAGCACAGTTGTGCGCCTATACTCTTTAAATATAATAAAATATTTGAATAGTATAGCCACGCAGTTATACTGTTTAAAATAATATATTTAGAGAGTATAGATGCTCGACTATACTCTTTAAATATAATAATATATTTAAAATCAATTTTTTTTATTTTTAAAAGTACCCACCTAGCGATTAGGCGATTTCCGAGTAGGCCAAAGTGACAATTGGAGCTCAAAGCTTCGTTTTTCCCTATCAATTTTGAATCTTTGTGGCTTACTTCCATTAGCTTGTACTTTATAGTTATTAATTTGTTAATTTCAACATATCAAAAGCGCATATTGAAGTGAGAGAAGTTTCATAGTAAATCAATGCGAGAGTTCAATTTTTTCTTCTTCTTTTTGTTCGTGGGAATGTTCGCATTTGACCTACCTCGTTCTCTCCAGTTCTTCTAAATTTTGTTACTGCACACATTATTTGTCGTAGAGAATTGCATGCTGAGTTGGTGTGGTCTTGGTAATTGCTTCACTTTTCAAACAACACTTTACGTAAAAAAATTCTATCACCTCTTACTACTTTACCTAAAAATCTTTGTTTGAAATTGTTGTTCCGGTTGGCAAAGAGATTGCAAAATCACAATCTTGCATTTTTTTTTACAACAAGTAACACATTCTTTATAGTTAGTAAAATAAGGAACGATAAAATTATGAATAAAATACGTACATGTTTTATTCAGAAATTTTTTGGCAAGTTACAAATGATAAATTCAACCAGTATATAATATTTTAATATATATTATTTTAAATCAATCATATGTGAAAATTATGTGTATACTACGTGAATTTTGTCTATATTATTAAATAAATTTGTAAAAAAAATGTGTATTAAACATGAAAAATACATACGTACGTGTATAATAACTATAAAAATATAATTAAATATTTAAATAGTATAGCCGTGCGGCTATACTGTTTAAAAATAATATATTTAAGAAGTATAGCCGTTACATATAATAATATATTTCAGTCGTACAGCCGCGCGGCTATACTCGTTAAATATAATAAAATATTTAAATAGTATAGCCGCGCGGCGATACGATTTATAATAATATATTTATGGAGTATAGGCACTCGGCTATACTCTTTAAATATAATAATATATTTAAATATTTAAAAGCAATTTTTTTAAAATAAAAAAAATTACCGGCCTAGCAATTAAGCGATTTCCGAGTAGGCCAAAGTGATAGTTGGGGCTAGAAGCTTCTCTTTTCCCTATCAATTTTGAAATTTTGTGGCCTGCTTCCATTAGTTTATACTTTATAGTTATTAATTTGCTAGTTTCAATATATCAAAAGCTGATATTGAAGTGAGAGAAATTTCATAGTAAATCAATATGAGAGTTCAATTTTAATATATATTATTTTTATTCAATCACATGTGAAAATTATGTGTATAATAAGTGAATTTTGTCTGTATTATAAAAATTTTGTAAAAAACACGTGTATTAAACATGAAAAATACATACGTACATATATAATACAAATATTAAATGAAAAAAATACTAAATTCTTTATACGAGTAATAAGTATTCCTATACTTTGTACCATCTTTCCATCACCATCTGGAAGTGCAGATGAGTAGGAATGGTGATGACATACCTAAAATCAAATGCTAATGCAGACTACAACTAACGCATATAATCTCATTTTCAAAAAGATAAAATCACTTACCTGTAAATGGAGTTTTAAACTCAGCCTTCGATTGGTTGTCGCTCAAAGCAAAAAATAAAAAATATGTAACCCAACAAATGCTCCCAACCAAGCTCGATAGCAAAAAATAAGACTGAATAACCAAGATGAAGTTGGATTTGGTGGTAAGATCAAATAGAATGCAATCGCAGCAGCAGACCAAGAAGATGAAGAAGAAGAGAGGAGGTGAGATACTCTGGGTAAACTTTCTATTTTTCTATTTTCCTCTACATCGTGTATTGTTATTTGGAAGGAGTCATTCTATAGTGAGGGCCTTATCTATGGCCCTTAGGTGAGGTCTTAGGCCATCTCCAACAGGGGAGGGCTATATTTAGCCCCGGGCTACATTTAGCCCTCTAAAAAATTGATTTTTTAAGAGGTAGTGTCATATTACATTTTAACCGTCTCCAATAGCAAAGGGCTAAATTTAATAGTTTAATAGTTTTTAGTATATTATGTAAATTTATTAGTTAATTTAATTAAACTACTATTTATAAATAAATAAAAGGACTTAAAAATTCATTTAAAAACAACTTAAACATTAATTTAGAAACAACAACTTAACAATTAAAAAATAATCATCATCTTCTCCCGGGATTGTAGGATGATAGTTGAATGTTGAATCCAAATTCGAAAACAACTCCCATGCATGGCGTCGGTCCCGAATTTCTCTCTTTTTCGAGTAAAAAAACTCCTTACTCATTGGAGACATGTTTGTTGTGACCCTAGCCATGTTCCTTTCATCCATCTCCTCTTGCCTTTGTTGGACTATATCTTCATGTCTCCGCTTCTTCTCTTCCGCCTCCTTGGCGTTTTGTCCCACCATTGCTCGCAACGAGGCTGCAATTTCCTCTTGAATGACCTTATATCCTCCCTTTCCTTGCCTTTTTTCTTTCATTCTTCTTGCCTTGTTTCGTCTTATAGGCCTAGGAATGGATGTTTGAGCCGAAGAAGGATCTTCGTTGGTGATCGGAGATGGTTCTTCATCTTCATCTAAATTAACGAGCAAATTTTTTCGCACCGGGGTAGGACCAAAAATTTCTTCTGTTGGATCTTGAAATGCCACTCAACCTTTACAAATTTCCCAACAATGATGAAGTTTAAAGGCTTTTTTGACATCTTCCATATATAACTCCTCCGCTTGGCGTTGCTAGAAAATATAATTAAAGTAAATTAAATAAATTTAAAGTACGTAGTTAAAAATAATAATTAAAGAAACTAGTAAAAACATTTTCTTCGTCAAAGACATTGGCTCCTCTTATGCCATTTGTTCATGCTCGGAAATATGTGCTTCTTCCACCGACCGCTACAACTTTCATGGTTTCTCAATGTCGGAGCGGTGCCTTCGTAAAGCTCTTAGTATTTTTGAGAAGGAAAATGCTAGGGAGACCAACTTTAGATACCAACTCTCTAATAGAGCGTGGGACCCATTGTATTAGTGGGCTCCACCTCTATTAGAGAGTTGGTATCTAAAGTTGGTCTCCCTAGCATGACCCTTTTGAGAAACACGCATCCAAATGCCGTCAAAAGTTTGGCTTGTACCCTTGAGACTATCTTTAGAGACTTTTAAGTAAGCCTTGCAAAGAGTTTCATCTTTCTTTCGAGTCCAATTTCCACCTTTCTTCGAAATACCAGCCATTTTTTCTAACAATGGGAGGAAAGAATTTTTTTAAATTGAAAAAGATGAATGATAGTTTGTAAAAAAAAATGAAGAGAATGTGAGAAATTATGTAAATGGATGAAATTGAGGAAGGATAATATGTAAAATGATGAAGATATTGAGAGAAATTATGTAAGAATGAGGTAAATATTTATACATTTTTTTTAATTTTTTCAATTAAAAATAAATATAAAAAAAACAGTTTGCAGACGTCAGCTAGCCGTTGGGTTGCTCTAGGCCCTTGATTTGCAACGATTCTTTAATCAATGGCCACAAATGACCTATTTGATACCAAAAAAAAAAATAAAGCAGATGGGCCTCATCCAATTATTTAGTCCGGGCTGGTCAAAGGACTACATGTGGCCCTCAATTTAGAAATTGGCCCTTTGTGTAGTCCCACTTTTGGAGATGAGTTTTGGGGATGTAGGGTTATAATTTAGGAATTTGCCCTCACTTGGAGATGGCCTTATCTCTTAAATGTTGGATCAGGCTAACCAATTTGATCTAACAGCTAACCAATTTGATCCAACAATTAAGATATAGAACCTCACCTAAGAGCTATATATAAATAAGGCCCTCATTGTAGAATTCTTGTATTTGAAAGATGCTTAGATTCTCAATGTAAGAAGTGTGCAGGTTTCATTAACCCGGTTGTAATTTAAGTGAATCCACCATTCACATGAATTTTGTGGCTAAAATTACATTTCGTATGTAAGGTCCATATATTGCGGTCCTTAGCATAGAACGACTGATACCACTTGGGCCATCAATTATTGGCTTTCCTGTGATGTTCGTCTTGAAGTGATCCTTGTCCGCAACATATGCCAAAGATAATGATAAATTGATTGCTCCAATGGGGAAGGCCAATGATAATTGGTATTGGTTTTAATATTGGCACATGGCAGAGTAAAAATGACCCTATCATATTCAAAGCCACTACTTTTACACCGGAGAGAAACTTCATATTCCAGTGTCACTGTCTCTTTTTTTCTCTCTTCTCATATGATTAATGAAATGAAAAGAGAAAAAAACGGTGACACTGGAGTAGGAAAATATTTTTCTTTACATAAATGAAAACGAAATTTGCTAGATCCTATTTCTAGAGAGATTAAGTAAATCTCTCCTAGGGAAGAGATGTGATAAGCCATACAACGAATAAATATGGTACAATTTTACTTAACATAACTTCAAATAAGAGTTCAACTTAATCAACAAGTAACATTAGCAATTTGAAAATAAAAACTTGTCTTACTATTTGTTATGGAACAATTCCTTTGAGCAAAACTCAGTTGGGTCCCTTTCTTTCTCACTCCTTTGTCATAAAAAAAATTATTCGTGTTTGGCATTCTCCCCTTTTCATAGTATGATGGGCATCTTCCCCTTCCCTTTTCTTCTTTTATTAGGATGAATTTTATCCACATGAATTAAGCTTTACGTAGCCATCGGAAACATAATGATTAACTTGTAAGTTGGAATCCTTCCAGGCAAAATTCCATTTTCAGGTTGGAATCTTTCAAGGCATAAATCCAATTCTATTATCATTTATCTGAAATTAATTTATTTTTTCAGTCATATATGTCAACGTTGATCTGATCTTGGCGAAATACAGTACAATTTCCTTTTTATTGCTTGTCAGCATATATCGCTCTTTGGATTTAAAGAACTCTCTATTTTAAGAGTTGGATATGGAGCATGACAATGCTCCCATCTATCCTTCCCCTTTCCATGCATTCATCATTCCCCTTATGATGTTCACCAATTCTATTCCCTTCCCCACCATCATGATCATTTATAGGAGGTATAATGAGCAAGAAAGTGAATTATATTGTGAGACATATATAAACCCCTAAATGATAAAGATTTAAAAGAAAACATAAAATAACAAATACTTCAAAACTAACTTTATACTTTCTTCTTTATGAGTGCATAAATTTAGATTGAGTGTTAATAACAATTTCCAACATGATTTATAAAGAAAGAAAAAAAAAATTGCTAGATTATTGCAAGACTTGAGTGAGGATGTCATCCCATAACATTCATGAATTGTTCTATATTATGTACTTTTTAATCATCTGTAGCCAATTATGACTTGAAGCCCATCAAACGCTAACAAAGTGATAGGCAACACTTTTCAAAAAAAAAAAAAAAAAAACCTAGTAAATAAGCAATGAATTTGAGATCGCACCACAAATAAAAAAAGAAATAAACTTTGATCATAGATCACAATATTTGATCCATAAAAAATGGTGGGACAATCAGAAAGGGCATGGTAGTTAGTGGAGAGGGTGGGACCACCACCGGTAAAACCTATAGGAAAGAGACATCTGAACGGGCCCTCAAGAAATTGACCCTATCCTATTCCATTTCCATGAGGCATTGAAGCTGTGCCACCAAACTCCTTTTACTGATTTGATTTTAGGATGATTTAGGTGAAAGGTATCTGTCTTTATCTTCTATACACTACATGCATACCTATGGGCTATATATAATTATATATACATTCTCTTATTTGGATGTGCGCACGTTATTATCGTACGGATGCTATTGTAAACAGAAGGGAAAGCAAAAAGGTATAGTATAAAATACATGGTCTTCGCATGATAATAACGTTCGAATGTCCGCATAAAAGAATTTATGTATATATATGCATGCAAATAAAATAAACTAGTTTAGGAACCATCGGGAAATATATTTTGTAAGACCAAATGCATGGCATGATTTTATCATTTCATTTTGAACCATGAAATGCAAGAAAACAAAACACAGCTAACCATATATGCCCGCCCTACACTTTAAATGAAGATTATTATCTTTCTTTCTTGTTTGTTGATTTTGTTGAGAATTACTGTTTTTTTTATGGAATGATGGCATTTCATTACGAAATCTCATCCGAAATAGGATGGACACAAATATAACAAGACATAACAACCCAGTAAGAAAGCTCAGAGGAACAAACTAATCTGCAATATCACATGGATAGGGACAACAAGACTATCTCGGATGATGATACCAGATAAACAAAATTAAATTTGACAAAACTAGTTGTACTAAACCAACATAACACGCAATTGAACAAAACATCAACGTACACAACATAAAAACATAACCACCACATATCTGCCACCATAATTGAGTAACTCTCAAAACGGCCTAATGCCATAAGAACCAGAACCATGAAACATGAAGGAATGAGGCAGTGCAAGCACCCGAGCGATAGTTGTGTTGTAGCTCTACACATATTCCAAGATGTTGGCGAGAAATCGTTTTTTTGGATTAGCGGTTGCAACCAAGAGATGAAGCCAGATCGAGAGGAGAGAGAGAGAGAGAGAAAGAAAGAGAGAGAGAGAGTCTGAGTGATAGCCGACATCAACTGAGAAACTCCATCGCCACAAGATTCGAAATCACCAATACACCTAGAAGAAACAACGACCAATTGGAAGACAGCCAATGGACAACACTGAGAGCATTGGAATGGTGGAGATCTGGGGAAACTCATAAGAATAGAGGCATAAGGCCTCAGATCCAAGCAAGAAAACTCGATCAAGTCACTAGCTCTCAAGAAGGAGAGAGCTTCGGACCCATCAAAATGGGTCAAGCCAAATGCTTCAAGAGGGACCTCGAAAGATACTCAAAACATGGTTAAGAAACAGGGGAGAAAGGGGAGGGGTCGTGATCTCCTTCCTCTCAGTGAGGTGAAACGGTGGTGAAAGGCGCTCTCAGAAGCTAGGGTTTTTTACTTTTTCAAACTGCACCTTGTGAGGTTTGCATTATTACCTTCTTCAAAAGTCTTAAGATCCACATTGCTACGTATCAAATCAAAAGTCTTAAGATTTAGCACTACATTTTCAACTTGAAAATTTTATTAGGTGGTGGTGTCTCATCTTTTATCCCATCAAACCAAAATGATATCATATGGACCCCCTACCCTAGCTAGGCCTATACATCATCATTTCATTAAGGCTTTTTATCACAAATGATCCCTGAGATTTTTGAAATTATCACGAATGGTCCTTGAGGTTTTTTTGTGACATTAATAGTCCTTAACATTAGGACCTTTTATCACAAATAATCCATGCCGTTAAATATGACGTGTAAGATAAGTAGAGCCCAAATGTCCAATCACATCGTGACGTGTGAATTAAATAAATAAATAATTTTTTTTAATGAAAATACTTTTTCTCTACAACTTCTCATCCCCCTCCCTCTACTTTGTCTCTCTCCCCCTATGCCATCTCTTTCCACCCTCTCCCCCCTATGCTCTCCCTCTCTCCCTCAGTTTTTTTCTTGCCCACAACCCGAACACCCCCATCCCCACTCAAAACCCACGCCCAACCCTACCCTCTCCCTTTGTATTTTCTCGCCTCCCTAGTCTCCCCCTCTCTGCTATCCCTTTACCTCTTTTTTAAAAAAAATTTAAAAAAAGTTGTTTGAATAAATGTTTGTGTGAAAGGAAATGTGGAACTTCCCTTATGCAAGTGATTATTTTGCAAAATATAAAAAGGGAGAGGGTGGGGATGGGGTCATCGGGTTCTAGGCAAGAAAAAAAAACAGAGGGAGAAGGAAAGCACATGGAGGAGAGATGGAGAGCATAAGGGGATAGAAAATAGAGGGAGAAAGGGCAGAGGGAAAGAGAGGGGAGGAGAGAGAGGACAATGGGAGAGAGATAAGTATAGGGAAGAGGTGGGATTGCAGGAAAAAGAAAAGGATTTTAATTTTAAAAAAATGGATTTTCATTAAGTATATATATACTTATTTATTTAATCCAAATGTCATAATGTGTGATTGAACATGTGGTCTCTACTTACCTTCTACGTCAGACACATAACATAATTTGTAATAGTATGAATCATTTGTGATAGAATGCCTTAACGTTAAGGACTATTAATGTCACCAAAAAAATAAAAAAACATTAAGCACGATTCGTGACAATTTCGTAAACCTAAAGAACTATTTGTGAATTATTTTAAATAAAAAAAACCTTTCATCAAATTAAATAGTCCACATCGATGCTGACGTGCATGCGGCAAACAATCAAACGGATATTGTAGCAATGTGGATCTTTTCTTTGAATAAATCATTGCACCACTCCATTGATGATCATATTGTTCATGTGGAGCCCGATCAAGATCAATTCGAGACTGAAAAGCAATGCACCTTACGCTGATATCCAAATCTTGTTGAGTGGACTGGACATTTACACCATTTGGATTTAGGAGAGGAACGGTCCGACTACGTCACCTGTGCGATTATTTCAAGAAAAAACATTCTGGATTGGTGTTTTACCCGACTCTATTCTAATCACACCCTATATGTAGGGGTTTTTTCTTTTTCTTGAGAGTTATCGCATAGGTGACGTGGTCAGACTTAATCCACCCAAAACCTTCTCCGTAGCTAATAAGGGACCCTGACTTACTAAGAAGGGCCCTCCCAGCCCCAGCAATAAATTACTTAACAAGATGGGATGGGATGGCCAAAGAAACAAAAGAAAAGCAAGATGGGATGGGTGTCCCTGACCTTCTCATTGTCATATCATATTGTTTGTCTGTCTTGTGTCCAAAACACAATCCAAGTTCTCAAGAATTAAAACCAAAAAATAAAAATAAAGGAGTTCTCAAGAATCTATCAGCTTTTGCCCTAAAGGCCCTAACTAAGGTTACTTCGTGAAAGGAAGGTTCAAGTACGCAAGCCAAAGGAATAAAGCTTGAAGTAGTTGTGCTTATTAGAGTCTGCCACCAAATAAGATTACAGTTATTAGGTGACTTGATGTCCATATATATATTTTGAGAATTACCAGCTTTTTCAATTTTGGCTATTCCTATTAGCATTCTAAACTTAGCTGAACCTAATTGTTTGAACATGCTTATTTTACTATAAAATCTTTCTTTTGGCTTTTATTATAGGTGCAAATTAGAATGTAAACTTACTTATATTTGCAGAAAAAATTATTGAAAAATGTAAAGTCTCACATCGAATATTTGACAAAATAAAATACAACATATAATAAATGTTTACATCACTAAAAACATCGAAATATTTTGTATAAAACTCTATATACATGACGAACTATACATGTTGTTAAGTTAGATAGTATATCGCGGTGTTGATAATAAGTGTGCTATACTAGGGTTGAATGTTTTCCTATGACATAAATTGATTTATCATTTTAAACTTATTTGTGTGGACGACGTAATTATCCTTTGAAATAGTCTTTGTATGTGTGCTTATAATAACAAAGCTCTTGAAGAGAGCAAATATGTTAATTAATTCATGCTAGCTCTAAATCTAGAAAAGTTCGTTACCTCCTAAACCATTATGAACTTAAATAATTTAGCTTAGACAACCTGAAAAAAATATAAGAGCATTGAACTTAAATTTGTCGACATAGATGAGTTGAATTTTAATGGATGACGACATGAGTATGTGAGGAAGTTTGAAAATTTCTTAGAAAATAAAAGAGGCGATTATAGTGAAACCCAAGACTAGTTCTATACATTTAATCATAAAAAGGAAAAAAAAAATGAGTGAAAGTTTATTAGATTTGAGATTAAATTAGAATTTATTCTGCACACACGACAAGTAATCAGTAATGCAAAAGTACTTTGTACAAACGTATGATCTACATTGCACTTTGAGAATTCAACCAGAAAAATAAATAGACTAGAATAGTATAGTATAGATGCATGACATTGACAACAAAAAATAATGTACGCAAAGCTTGTCAAATTGACTAATTAAAGATGAGAGTTGATTTCCACTCCCCTGTTCTCACTCCCTTTTGCTTTTTAATACTTTTTAATTAATTTTGTTCTTTCTCTTTCCTATTATATCCTTACCTTACATTAATTTCTCCCCAATAACTTAATCTTTGATTCTTTAGTAACTTCAAGTTTATAATCTTTGGTCATTTGCACCGAGTTGCGAGGTTGGGTTAGGTTTTAAGTGGTGAGTCATTACGTAATTTTCTTTTTAAAGGAACGGAATGAGTGAGATATAATTTAATTAGAGATATACCCATTTGAGTAACTATCTACGGTGACATTCAAGATTTTTTAGTGTGTTGTGCTACATGATTGAAGTCAATTAAAAAAAATTCATGGTTATATGAATGATTAAGGAGGAAATCCTGCCTTAGGTACCACAAGTGCTACTATGATTTAAATAATATTTCATTAATCATTTCTTGTGGACCGCATTATTACATTAATAAACTCATAGATGTTGGTTAGCCTTAATTTGCCTTTGATTTATTTATGACCAATAATTGAGTAAAAAAAACTTATCTTATTAAACAAAGTTATGAAATATATAATGATGATCCTGTTAGCTATAATGCTATCTTAGGATTTGATTTGTGTAGATATACTAGTTACATATTGGACTCACGTGGTAGATTGGTCTTGTTTTTATGAAGGATATGATTAGTAAACGTAGTACATGTAACATTATAAAGAAAAAAAAAAAGTTGAAAACTTTGGAGAACTTGTGGACTTGTTTAAGCATTTTCTTTCAAGCACGGTGCAAACGGAATAAAACTTTAATTATGGAACTCAAAGAGAAAAGAATTCTACAAGGATGAAAGTGAAAATTCATATAAACTACGATGATAATTCTTGTGTTGGCTGCGCAAATCTTATGACCTGACGTTTCAGATTGAAGGGATATGTGTCAATATAGGTCGGCTTACTTTGTTTTAAATGGGGTGTGAGTGGGCGTGCCATCACAGATTACCGTGCGATTAATGACGATGCGGATGGATGGATAAATGTGTAGATTGCACCTCTTTGATCTGACTTTGCTCAAAGCAATTATGGCCGAAAGATGAACAATTCTCAACCGTCAGGTTCACAGGGAAAATTATAAACGTAATTAATTTTCTATTTGACTCATGACAAATGTCTGTTTGTTCTCCTTTCTGCTAGGGTCTAAATGAAGGAGCTCCAGTTTTGGTTGCCCAATCCACCTCTCTAAAAATTGACTAGAAATCCTTTAAAAAAAATACATAAAATAAATAAAAGGGAAAATATTTATTTTATGTAAAAATATTGAATACTCTGTTTTGTCATCGTATGTACTCATTAATTGGGCAGCATCATTCCAAACGGGCCCTCCAGGTTCTTTATGCCCCCGTTTAATGAAGCAGGTACGTAAAAGTCTTTTTCTTTTTCTTTATCTTTTTTCTTTTATAATGGGTTATTATTATTATGGTGGGGTAACCAATAATATTAATACTGTCAATTCATTATAATTAATGGGGTAAATAAGAAATTGCAAGATAATGATACATGATGAGGTGTAGGACCCCTTGTGGGGCCAGGAGTCGGGGACTCTTTAACTGGGAGTTAGGTGGGGACCCGCATTAGGTTTGCGTTATTAGCTCAGGACACCCGGTCTTGGATTTTACGTCTACAACTCTACAGCACCGCCCGTGAACTTCCCACACCGACGTAAGCGAGCCGGCGGGGCCCACCAGACCACAAACTTAGCGGCTCGCCGCTCGCCGCTTAGCCGAGGCCGGGAAATGGCTTCCCTCGAATGTTACACACCCTAGATTCATGAGAGCTCAACTCAACCAAGATCATAAAATTATTGACAGATTGAATTTTGGTTCTCAAGTTAAACTTTAGAATTGTCAACATCTTAGAATTAAAAAAATCATAGAATACCACCACAAATCTTTTTTTTTTTTTTTGTTGGTATGGTAGCGGGCGAAGACCAAATGATAAAGCAAACAAATTCTGTACTCTAATGATTTCATCTAGTACTATAATCAAGTGAATTTTTATCTATTTATAAAAAAGTATATGAGTGATAAGTTTATATATAAATAAGAAAAATTTAGTCTTCAATTTCTAGTCCACAAGATATGCGGATTATTTTGACCATGATAATTAATTAACTAGTTGAGTTATTAATATTGTGGAGTTATTTGACACAAATAATTAAATATTTGGGATTGATACATCCCCAGGAGGGGGTCAAGCTTCAAGAATTACCGAATAATCTAATAAATACACAAATTATGTATAATATGTTAGACCATCTGATTTTTTTTTTTATAAACCATAAGATCTATTTATTATAGTTTTACTTCTAAAAATAGACAAGATATTGAAAACGCAAGTGTTTGCAATACCAGAACGCATTATTTTGCGATTCTATGAATCGGAGTCGGGCTTTATGTCCCCGTTGTCATTTTTAAGTTCATCAATATAGTTTTCCTTGTAAAATCAAGATTCCATAAAAAATAAATAAAAAAGTTGGCTATTAATACATAGATAGCTCCACCAACAATTGTCTCACAGAGATTAAATTGTTCTTAGAAACAAGAAACAAAAGTAAACACATAGTTTCATAACATTAGTGTTCGATATAAACTTAACTTTGCAAGTGAAGAGCATTGTATTTTGACTATAGTCGAACAACATTGTACATAAATTTGCAACGATACAATCTAAATAACATGATGCGAAACTGGACGAACTAAATTATCAATTTCATTATAGAGCAACTTGGACAAAAATCCCGTAATGCTTGAGCCTCATTCAAGCCGAGTGGAGCTAAAGGTCTTGATGCTGTGAGATTGGTCAAGCCTTGGCGTGCGTGGGTGTTTTCCTCTGTAAATCGCGTGGCTGTTGCTCAAAACTACACTGATAAAAATATGTATCCAATAATTATGTAAGGTGACTGTAGAAAGTGGAACTGTAGAGTGAGAGAGAGTGATGAGAAATTGTTGGCCAAAAGAAAAAACTGCCGTGAAAAAAACTGCCATCGATCGATCCATAACCTGGACAGTGCGTGGGTGGTTTTAGCAAAACCAAAACCCACTGATTCTCATGCACACGCCTCTTTATATTCACCCCACCAACCCCTAAACTCCACGAGCTCTCTCTCCCTCCCTTCTCTCTCTCTCTCTGTGTCTCTCTCCAACTCCCATTTCGATTTTTCAGGGTTATGATGAGAAACTGATTTAGTGGGCAAAGAAAGAGAGAAGGAAACAGAGCAGAAGAGATAGAAACCACACCAAGAAAAGAGAGATAAAGAGTCAGAGAGAAGGCACACACATAACGATGATCAATTGATCATCTTTCATGACCAGTTTTTTGTTTGTTTTCATTCTGGGTTTTTATTCATGACCAGCCGTTGTTTTTTTATTTTGTAATTTGGGCTGGCCCTTGTTTGCTTCCAAAATCTGAATCATTTTTCTGATAAACCAGTTTTGCTGAGAGCTTAGTACTAAGCAAGGACACAAAACCAGAGCATAAAACAAAACAAAAACAAGAAAGAAAGTGGAAATAAAGCTGAGCCCAACAAGCAAAAGAAGGAACAAAATACAAACTTTCTTTGTTCTGTTGTCTGATGCATGCACGTCTTGTCCTTTGATCATGACTCTAGAGGGTCTCTTTGCATGTCGGTTTTGAGCTTTTGGGGATTCTCTCTTTTCTTTCTTGCTTGACAGAGTTGATAAGAGAGAAGGAAGAGCGAGAAACTCGCGGTAGCAGTGAGCTTTTTTTTAACCTTTTTTTCCCTTGGGATTTTTCTGTCTTTAGATATGGAGGTCACAGAGTTCTAGCAGAGAACGGTTTCATGGAATCTTTTCTGGAATTTCTGATTTCTGGGTTTTCTCAAGATGGTTGTTTTGACTGTAGTACTAGCACTCTTTCATCCACCATTCTCTAACACCATAGAGCTTAAAAAGTCACAATCTTCTGCTGTATTCTGGAGTTTCACCTTCAATCTGTGGCAGTTTGGGAGTGAAAGTCCTCACCTTTCTCTGTAATTTCTCTCTCCCTCTCTCATAGGCAAAGTTGAAAGTCGAATTAAAGTTCTCATCTTGGGTGCATTTGTATTTTCTTTTTCTTGTTTGCAGAGAAATTATATAGCTATACTGATCAGAAAGCAAGCTCTAATGGCAGACAATAACTCTCTACCCTCCCCGGCAGACAAATACACAAAACCCACTTCGTCTTTCTTCACTTCTCCGAGATTGTTCACTAGTTTCACCTCAAAAGGTTACTCTGAAACCGACGCTGTAATGAGCCCAACTTCCATACTCGAAACCAAGCCATTCTTTGGTCTAAGAAACCCCTTCTGGTCTGAATCAAACACCCCAAGAACCCCAGAACCTGAAACCAAACGCCCATGGGACAAATTGGACCCCAAAGGCATTGGCCTTGCCATTGTTGATGCTCTCAATGATGATGGCTCTAATCCAAAACCATCAAAACCCGAAAGCCAGATGGTTATTTTTGGGTCACAGCTTAAGATTCAAATCCCTCCTCTGCAGCCCTCCGTTCTCTCACCTTCTGATTCACCGAAATCTGCAGCTGATTTCAGCATCAGGACCAAGAATTCTCAATTGGGTTCTTTCTCCTCTGTCTCATCTGAATCCCCAGCTAAGAATTCCCCGTTTAAATCTGCGAATTCAGGCCTTGAGACCATGAATTCGGCTCGGGTTTTCACAAGCTGTCTCTCTGTTAGTGAAATGGAGCTCTCTGAAGATTATACTTGTGTGATTTCCCATGGTCCAAACCCAAAAACCACTCATATCTTTGACAATTGCATTGTGGAGAGCTCTGAGGGTGTCCCTGAATTTTCTCCAGGCGGGAAGGTAAACGGTTCAAGCTATCTGTCTGAGAGTTTCCTCAGCTTCTGTGACAATTGCAAGAAGAATCTTGGGCCGGGCAAAGATATTTTCATGTACAGGTTAGCTCAATCTTATATTTCAGTATTTTCAGATTTTTTTTGTTCTTTAATCATATGATTCATATTTTGTTCAGTTCATGTTCATGTTTTCTTGCCTCTCACATGAAATCCAATGTCATTTTGATCTTTTAGTTTGAGTGTGTTGGTTTAAATTTTAGTTTTTCTTAGCCTTGGATCATGCTTATTAGCTGCACAACATATGATGTCATAGCTGAGACTCCACCTTAAATTATTTAATCTTAGAATCTTATATTAATATATTAGAATCATACATTCATATTATAATAGAATTATGGATTGCGGTTACTTAAAATATATTAGAACTACAGATCCAATATTATTCAGGGTATCTTCTGCTACTATATAATAAATCCATCTAATCCCATCCAACCAACTAATAATAAAATTATGCAGCCAATTACAATTTTAAGCAATCCATTTAAGTGTTAAACTGTGCTTGCTTGCAGGGGTGAGAAGGCATTCTGCAGCCGTGAATGTCGTTACCAGGAGATGTTGTTGGAGGAGGAGGGAGTGGATAAACTGTGAGCTGACCAGGCCTATGGAAATTGTTCCTGACACATCACTGGAAAAGCTCCAAATATCAGTCTTGCCTTCAAGAGAGAGAGAGCCTTCTTTTTCTTCTTTCTTTTTGGTTCTAATAATAGGGAAAAGATAGTCTTTTGTATCATTAAATATAGTCTATGAATTGCAGATACATGCAAGACAAAGTGGTAGTTGGATTTTCTGGGAAAATGTATCTCTTTTCTTTTTCATTTCCCTTACTTTTTTTTTTTCTTTTTCCTTTAGGCTCTCCCTCATTTTCCTTTTTTCTTTTTTTCTCTGTGCTTTCTGCTTTCCCCTCCTTGTAGAGAGTTGTAGAGGAGGGAATGAAAGGCTGAGATGTTGTAGAGTTAAATTTTGTTGAAATGATAATTTGGTAATTGTCGTTGGGTTTCAAAGCTTTGGTGTTGTTGGTGATGATGATGATGATGAAGATGATGCATGACAAAAGCTTGCAATGATCTCTGTTTACTATTGTTGTCCATAGTGCCAATGATCTTGGTTGAAGTAGATTCTTTTCTTTTCTTTTCTTTTCACAACACATGTGTCCCTCCTTTTTTTGTTTTTTTTTTCTTTTAATATAATCTTTTCAAAGCTTTCTTGATTAGATTATTCTCAGATTCTGGGAGCTTTGATTAGCAGTCTGAGCAAGAGTGCGTACTTTAGGGAAAAAAGTTTCTTGGACTGATTTCAAGGGAATAATTCTGCATAAGGCTAATTTTATATTAAGTCCAATTTTCAAAGTACGACATCAAGACATCTATCTACCTTTCTTTTTTGGTAAAGACTTTTGTATGTTTCTCATTCACTTGGGATCGAAATTCTTCATCAAAAGACTTTATTTTGGCCGCATTTCTTCCCCATATAATTGAACTTGTGTTGTCTGAATTAAGTGTTGACATTGGTCTATTTACCAATTGATATTCCTTTGTACGCACCTATATAAAATAACGTTAGAGGATCCTCTTTGTAATTTTAGTTTTCGTCTCAAAAATAAAATAAAATGACTAAGTCCGCTACTTGTGCTTTCAGTGCTTTATAAATTTTGTAATTTTAGTTTTCGTCTCAAAAATAAAATAAAATGACTAAGTCCGCTACTTGTGCTTTCAGTGCTTTATAAATTATATCGCGCTTATGTTTAAAATTATGCGGTTTTAGACTTTCATTTAATTACTAAACTTTAAAATCCAAGACGATATGGTTTTTGGACCTACTATAACATAAGCAGAGAATCATATTTCCTTATAAGCTTATTAAAGTTTCTCTCTCTCTCTCTCTCTCTCTCTCTCTCTCTCTCTCTCTCTCTCTCCTATAATGTAGGATATATATATATATATGTGTCTATACATATTCATATTTTACTTGCGAGATTCTCTACCAAAACAAATATAATAAATATATTGGTAATTTTATTCGGGTTATGTTTTCCTTGTGTAAAAATCTAGAAGCGAAGACTAAGTTGTTGTATATTGAAAAGGAGAGTAGAGCCAAGTTTGCTTGCATGATCATTCATCACACCTCCAACTCCAATATGTGAACCAATACTTTATGCTTTGAAAAACGAGAGTGACATTTCAGAGAAACCAAAAAAGCTGACATGTCTTGACAATGAACATAGATAGAATAAAAGTGGAAATGGAAGTTAGTTACTTGTAGCTTATAACGTACGACTCCCCAGTCATAACTTGAGGTAGTAACATCCCATATTTTAAATTAATAGAGCTAATGGAGCAACATGTCACATTTATACGACAAAACGTTACATGTAACATGTCTTACACTCTCCCTCTCACAACATTCTAGCATGAGACCATTTATTGTGAGAGAGATACATTTGTTACATACAAGTTTCACTAATCCGAATGTAACTGGATGTTAATATTCAATCATTCATTCGAATGTTTTCATTTGTAACCCAACTCTTAAAGGTGTGTTGATGGCCAAAAATGATCACTAGTGGACCCAACTTAGAGATGACTCTACATTCGGTCTTGTGGGCCCTTCAGCAGAGGGGAATGTGATCTACAAGAAGAATGGAAAAAACACAGTAAGGCCTTAGGCACAGGTGTGGTACCAGCCGAAGGCCCTTCGATGCTTAAGTAAACCGAAGAAGAAGGGGAATAAGTAATTTGACAAAGTAAGAGTACTTGTGCCAAGTTACTATTACCTAGTGTCTTGAGGCAAGATTCCTATTTATAGACCCTTCCGCGGGGGTAGGGGAGCACTACAACCCTGTTAGCTTTTGTGGGAGAAAGAAAACGTAACTTATATATTGCTATGTATTTCCAATTGTAACCCACTAAACATAATGCTTTGAGTTCAGTTGTGTAAACTTATACATTAAAATTTAAAATAATCAAAAATTTTAATTTTTTTTAATTTTTATATAAGCGATAGTTTTTTTAAAATTAATTAAATAGGGAGGAAAATCAAATTCAAGTGTAAAGGGACGGCATAATGCCTTAACAAACTAACTTAACCCACATGTGCTATTAGTTTCGTCTCTTATTCTTCCTTCTTGTGTCACATTTCTCTTCTTGTCTACATTTTGTGTTATATTGGGCCTAAGTCCGGCATTTCTCGTTATTATTGGGTGAACCTGGCCCAAAGGCATCTTGGTTGGGCCGTGGGCTGATCCACTGAAGCAGCGATGGCGGTAAAGCAACCCGGACGTGTCCATTTGTTGGCCAGAAATACCGTAACGAAAGGGGCACTTGCGTCGTTTCACAACAAATCTAAATATTAAAATTTAAAATGATCACCCACAAGAGAGAGCATGCAAGTACAGTTCCGTATTAAATTAGTTTTCTAATGGGATCAGCTGCCTTTTGTTCAATCTCAATCTTACCCTCGGTAAATCCAATTTTGTCCTCGGCCTCCTTCGCTCCACTCCCTCTCGCCTCTCGGATCCGCCGGAAACCGTGCACCCTCGTATCCGGGGCCTACAGAAGAACTCGCCGCCGGCGCAGAACTCGTCGGAAGCGTCTTCCCGATAACGACATGTCGGTTGCCGTTCCCATTTCCTCACCCCCTCGCCGGCTCGACTTGGATGACGCGCCGTTCCTCGGTTCCAGGATTAGTAAGCTCTTTCCTTTTTTCTTTAATTCCCTTTTATTGAAATGTTACTATGATAATTTCGTAGTTTAAGTGTAAAGATTGAAGCTGTTTTTTTGGTTGAATTTTTTGAAATTGGGTTTTAGCAAAATGTGATAAAGATTGAAGCTTTACTTAGCTTTGGCCACTCTCTGAATACCAGGTGCAGGAGAAAGGGATGTGTTGACAACTAATGCGGAAGGAGATACAAGCATGCCTTCTCCTAGCAAAACAGCTCCTCACAAGAACAAGCATCGAATGATCAAATTCTTCGGGGTCGATTTGTCTCCTGACAATGTGGCTGTTGCCATGGTGTATTTTGTTCAAGGTGTTCTTGGCCTTGCAAGGCTTGCTGTCAGTTTTTATTTAAAAGACGATTTGCATCTAGACCCTGCTGAGGTATGTATCTACATCTTCGTTTTCATACCTTTTCCATTTTTGTGGAACTAGTTTCTTTTATGTATTCCCTCTGTAGATTGTAGCTTTTTCAATTGCATGTTTGATGAACTATGAACGTAAATTGATGTGGGTATGCACTGATTAGTAAAGAATTTACTTTGAGGATCCTAGTTAGTTTGAAAAAGGTGCTAATGGGATAATGGCATTCTTTGAATTACTAATATGAGGGTACTTTTTAATTGTTTAAATCCGATAAGGGAATTATTATCCTTGATTTTCGTAGTCTTGATTACTGACAAATTTTACATGGTTGACTAGACAGCTGTGATTACTGGCTTGTCTGCATTACCATGGCTGATTAAACCTGTCTATGGGTTTATTAGGTGTGAATCTATTTGCTATCTCTATCTCAATTTGCTAGCCCTCTGTTACTGTATTTTGTTATTTTGTTTAAGAACAATTTTTTGGTCCTTGCAGTGATTCTGTCCCGCTATTTGGGTACCGAAGAAGGTCATACTTGATTTTGTCAGGGCTTCTTGGTGCACTCTCATGGAGCTTGATGGCAACTGTTGTTGATGGCAAGTTTAGCGTTGCTTTCTGCATAATTCTTGGATCTCTTTCTGTTGCCTTTTCTGATGTGGTAAGTATCTGCCAGTTATTACCTTCGTAGGTTTGAGTGTAAAGGAAAGCTATATTGTCTCATGTGTCATAATATGTTCCTAACATGGTTTTTCAGCAAAAATTTTGAGTTGATGATTTATTTAGATTGTTCTTTAAAATCAAGGATTTCTACATGGAAAATCCTCTGAACATATTAGATTATGTTATGTACGCATATAGTGTATCTCAACAGTCTATATGATAGAAGGGATGAGATGCTGTTACTTAACTAGGTAAGTTTGATAATTATTAGTAAAATTTTTATATGTACGTATAAAGAGAGAGAGAGAGAGAGAGATGATGATGAAATTAAAAAAATGCTCTCTAAGAGAGAATGTATATATATATATATTAGGTGGCTCTGATCCACAATTCTCTCCTTTGAGATTCCAAATAAGATAACATTGAATACATTTGAGAAGATTGGGAGGAAAAGCCCTAAAATGGTTGCAGAGGAAGAAAGAGTCTAGACTGTCTGGTTTAATTTGGGGAAATGAATTAGACCTAGTTGTTTTCATTGGTCAAAAGGTTGAATGCAGAATCAGAACCTCTGACATGAAATAATTTGTCTTATTTTTTGTTCAGTCGTTTTCCTAATGTGGCATACTGTATAAACCATGTCAAAACTGAAGTATGGTGTAGGTTGTAGATTCCATGGTTGTGGAGAGGGCTCGTGGTGAGTCACAAAGTATGTCAGGTTCTCTTCAGTCTTTGTGTTGGGGATCTTCAGCTTTTGGCGGAATTGTGAGTTCCTACTTTAGTGGCTCCTTGGTGGATGCTTATGGTGTAAGGTACATAAGGTTGCTGTATTGGAATTTAATTTCCTATTGTTCATGAAGATCTGAAGGAATCTTTTTTTTTCTTCCTCTTTTCAAATTTTGATGTTTCAGATTTGTTTTTGGCGTCACGGCTTTGCTACCACTGCTGACATCTGCGGTTGCTGTTCTTGTAAATGAGCAGCCTGTGATTGGTGCGGCAAAGGGGACAAATTTTGCTTTGGCTGGTCCTAACTTGCTTGAAAGCTGGAAACAGAACTTTATTCAGTTATGGAATGCTGTTAGGCATCCCACTGTATTTTTTCCCACATTGTTCATTTTCTTGTGGCAGGCAACCCCTCATTCAGACTCTGCCATGTTTTACTTCACGTACGTCCAGTTGATGATTGTGATCATTCTTCTTTACTTTCTAAAAGCTACATGTGTTTCATCGACACTTTGAATTCGTCTCAATAAATGCATCCGATTCTAACAAGTTTTGGTTTTCAGCACAAACAAACTTGGTTTTACACCAGAATTTCTAGGACGTGTCAAGCTTGTTACCTCAGTAGCATCACTGCTTGGGGTTGGATTGTATAATGGATTTTTGAAAACTGTTCCACTGAAGAAGACTTTTCTTGTCACAACTATCTTTGGTTCAGCTATTGGGTTGACTCAGGTTTGTGATACAAGTTACTTGCTTAAGGCTATTAATGATTCCATCGCTGAATTGACCGAAGGAAATATTATGTAATTTCTGTTGATCTTTTGTCTCAGGTTTTCCTTGTGACTGGATTAAACCGTAAATTTGGTATAAGTGATGAGTGGTTTGCAATGGGGGATTCTTTGGTTATTACGGTTCTTAGTCAGGTACACATTTAATATAAATTGGTGTAAGTTGACTCTTGATGCACCCTCTTGTAATTTGTTAGAAAATGTTTCATTTCCTTGGACATATGCCAATACCTTCATTTCCTAATATGCCTTGAAAATTTGGTCGAAGATTGTTTCAAGCCTTCCTTACAGATAGATAGATAGATAGACAAAGAAATTAAACTGATGAAGTCACTCTTAGAAGAATAAAGAATGCAATTTCTATTCACGATGACCACATGGTTGTTTTGCAAAACTGATTCTGTGAGTGGTTCTACTGCCAAACTAATTCCTATTTTGTTATAGGCTTCTTTCATGCCTGTTCTTGTGCTGGCTGCTAGATTATGCCCTGAGGGAGTGGAAGCAACACTTTTTGCAACCCTCATGTCCATTTCAAATGCAGGGAGTGTTCTTGGAGGGCTCATGGGTGCTGGCCTGACCCAGCTCCTTGGCATAACCAAAGACCAATATGATAACTTGGCCTTGTTGATCATCCTGTGCAACCTCAGCTCCTTGTTGCCTTTACCACTCCTTGGCCTCCTTCCGGGAGATCATCTTGATGCCAAGCCAGAGGAGAGTGCAGAAGATATAGATATTGAGATGAAGTCTAATTGAGTCTTAATTACATCCCCGTTTTGAGGATCTCCTTCACTCCTAAGCTTAACTTGCAAGTCTTTTGCTCATACTGTAACTCACACATAAACAAGAACGAGAAGAGAGAGTTTTGTAGATATCACCCGATAGGCATAGTGTAGATTGAACATGCTATTTTCTCTTTGTTTGAAAGGAGTTAATACTTTTAATTGGTGTAGTAGTACGAGAAATGCAGCCTCCAGTAATTGCTCATCCTCGTTCTGTTCTGCCTTATTATTATTTGTAGTTTTTCAATCGAGGGTATGCTAGTGATTAGAATTCCATATAAGCTGAAAACGAAAAGGTAAAGGCAAACACAAATTTTGTAGAAAATAGTCGAATTATATCGATACGATCTCGATATCCTGTGTCGATACAATCAATATTGTCTCATTATTGTGATAGGCAACAGGCTCAGATTGATATGACAAAATTACACGACTGCTTTCTCTTTAATTAGTGTTCATAATCCAGCTAATACATCGTCCTAATCATCTTGGCTACAAACAAAACCAACGGCTGTAGTTTCAAATGATGAAGGTATGGTGAAGTAAGAAATGAAGGTAAAGTTAAATAATCGCTTATTTTGTGGGGATTAGAAAAGATAAGTTTCTTTCTATTTTCTACTTTCAACTTGGGCAACACTTGAGAGATTGCCTTTACTTCTTCCTTCTATATACCTTAAATTTAGCAAGTTTCCAATCCAAACCATCAATCTATACTAATTTCCTGCAGGGATACAAGTAATGTGGTATTCTGATACCACCGTGAATTCTCAGGTCCAAGTGATCTGCACTGGCATATCTCAGCAATATTATAAATAAAAAAACTTTCATGGTATTCTTCATTAATTTTGAAATATTATTTGATGGATAAATGCTCTGCTTGCATTTTTTTTAAATACTTGTTTGGGAAACATTATTTCTTTATGTTTTTTCCAAATGCAGAAGGATATCATCCGTGTGATTGGGTAACACCAGTTTGTAGAATCGCCATGGCTCATGCATTTGATCAGAAATAAATGGAGATAAGAGGCTGAAAACAGTAGTTCCAGTCCAAATGATTGAGGCTGGTTTAATTATTAAACAAAACGTTATTAAAAATACCATGATATACTATTATATACCAACTAACATGCCCCACATAATAATGTCCAGCCCACAGTTACTATTACTCCTGGTTTTTGTTTTTCAATTATTTTTTCCCTAAGCAGTATACAATGAATAATTCATCTTTGTCCTACTAGGTTATCAACCTTCTCGAACAAACTTGTTATGTCTTAAAACTGTATAGTGTGTTAAAACTAAAGCTCCCTATGCCTTATTTATAAACTTAAAGAAATAAAAATAATGAAATACTATTGATATACGGAGAGTCATAAGTAAATCGGATATTCTAGTTACCTGGACTGTTAATGTACCAATGTTAATGTGTCGGCACCATTGTCACTAAGATAACGTACCGACATTTTATCTAATCAAAATGTCAATATCCCATCAACAATACAATATATAATTAAAAATCAAATACTGCACAGAGAATTCATGTGCTACCACATATTCTAGTCACCCAAAAATAAAAAATAAAAACATATAAACAATGATGATATTTTGTTGAATCTTGCGACTATAATCAATAAGTGAACACTATGCATTTGGATTGTTCCGGTGAAGTTGAAGATAAGAAGTAGGTTGGTTGGTCTAAAACTAGAGTTGCAAGTGCCTTTATACTAAAAAAGAGCTTGCAAGTGCCAAATGATTGATTTGATCAGTGCCATTGGGGGTCAGGCATTAGGTGAGTTGGGAGAGAAGAATTCTTGGTAGCTGCTATAGGGAGGGAGGGAGGCCTGCAAGCAAGAGGAGAGTGAGTGCATGTGAATGCCATGTGAAGACAATTAATTTTTGAACAAACTCCACCTTCCCTATCAAATACTTAATGTACAATACTTCATATGATAATGGGAACCAAACAAGAAACCCATGTGATTAATCATTGACCTCAAATCAATGCATATAAATCCCAAACCAGGAAATGCTTCTGGGGAAGAAGTTTAAACAATGTTTGTTAAAATAATGCCTTAAAAAGGGTATCTAAATCCCAATACAAAGGACAAAGATTAAGTTATGCCTTAAGATTAATTAATCAGACAAATTAATCAAGGGTGTTGATTTTCCCACTCTCCTTTTGTCCACTTAAACTCATTTTTATTATTATTTATTTTTAATAAAATACTTTTCACTATAACATACAAAGGAATGTAAGTGGACAAAACAGGAATGAGAACATACAATTTCCAATAAAGGGAGTGTAAGCAGACAAAAGAGGAGTGAGAAAATCAACTTCCCTAATCAAACTAGGTTAACTTTCACTCTTAAGTGGCTTGTCTACTTTGTTAAGCCAACTCCTCCTAGCCGAGAAGCCAGCACTTCATTTTTAGGATTATACAAATATAGCAGAAAACCTTCTGAAGAAATTTGATCTGATTTTATGTTTATTGACCAATTCTATCAAAGAAGAAAAGGAAAATACGAGTGCAAGTTGGTGTTTTAGGACATATACCTAACTCATTCATATGAATCATATCTATTTGTTATTTATTAACGTATAAAAGGTCACATTCAGCTAACTGGAAATCATGAATGAAGTGAGTTTGGCCACATACACAGAAAAAGGCATCAGATAAAATCCAATTGCATGCCGTATATGTTTATTTATATGTAGATATCCATGAATGAATTCCTTCCTGTTCAAGCAACAGGTGCAGGGATATCGGAGTTTGGGCCAGATCTTGCGATCAACCCACAAACAATATCAGTTGGAATTTGGAAATAACATTGTGGCCACTAGAATTGCCGGACATCTACCAGACAACTACTCAACACGTCCGGTTTCATGACAAGGACTCTTTGTCTGGCCACAGTTTTTGGGCAACTGGGGCTCTCTTCAACTTGGGCAACCCCACATGCTTGCCCATGGCTTGTTCATAGACCTTTTAGGACTCCGAGGAGGCGTTTGGTTCACGAGAAAAGGAGCTTGGGAGTGGAAAATCATTTCATTTCCCATACCTGAATATATATGAAGTTGAAGGACAATTCACATGAAGCAAACCAAATTCTAGGTATTGTTTCCTCTTGCATTATAAATTGGGTAGGGGTTTTATTCCTGTTACATAGTTGGTCGTGATTCATCTATAAATTATGCCTTTCTTCTTTGGTTCGAACATTAAAAATGCATTTATTTATTAATTAAACATTGATCCCCAACAGACAAAGAGTGTTGATTTCCCAATTTCTTCAGGATTAGCTCCTTCAATAGTAGAAGGTTCCAAAACTATTTTGAGCAATAACGTGGGCTCTCATGGATGTCGTGAAGCATTGTGAGGACAAGATATAAAATATATATATATATACTTGGAAATTGGCATGGATGGATTAATTCAAAGATATAGTGGGTGGATTTTATCCGATATGAAATATACTTGGAAATTTATTATATATTAATTTGTTAAGAACAGGAAAGAGAAAGAGAGAACCGATATTACTAAATTTTAGAAGGACTAGCAAATTTATCGATATTGTCTCCAACTTAACTACATATATGTATGGAGTTTTATACAAAATGAATTGACGTTATTAATAATGAAACCATTTAATATATGCTTTATTTTATTTTATGAAGTTTTCGATGTGGGATTCATAATCTTTAACACCAACGACTACATAATGCAAAAAACGTCAATTCATTTTGTAAAGATGCTATGCAAAAACACACTAACCTATTTGATCATTTTTCTCACACAGTCGAGAGATGATCCCTACGTACACATACATCCAATCGAACTATACAACGTGATTGTCATATGTTATGTTGTAACGTTGTTAATCAGTATGATTGATGAATGAAGTCAATGCAAATTTGCAATTTTAAAACACAACTGACAATATAATACGTCAAATATCAATAATAGATACTTCTCTCTTACCTGTACAAACATCCAAGTGAATTATACGGAAGATGTTGTATCTATCATTTCAAAGACGACGTATATATACGTTCATGTCAGCAAGGTGGCGTACTGTACATACATTGAACTGTAGAAATAATCTGTAGAAAGGATCAAAACCAAAGTTATTTGTCCTCATTAATTGTGACGTTTCCCTTTCTAATCTTCTAGGTTGGGATTTAGTCTGTTTAGCTAGCTATACGAAAACCCAACTGGTTCACCATTCAAATCTTGTCAATTATAAGTTGCGTGGCAAATGCGTGCTTATGGCTGCCTAACATTGCTTAAGATGTACAAATCCATGATTAAAATCTTCATAAGATTTCTGTGCATATCTTGGACGTATGTTTTTCAATCAATGGTTCCAATTATTGATATAAGGACAAGTAGGATCTAACTCCAATTAGTAGTAGGTAGTCCTTCACTTGATATCTAAAGATTTAGCAAATTATTATTAAGGGATGGTGGACATATATATGATTAATATCAACAAATTGTGATTATCTCTTTCGCTTTTCGGATTAACTTTGCATTGTCGATTATCACTTACTTTGTACTTAACAAAAGATCAAATTTAATGATATTGTGAATTATTACTTTAAATTACGGAGATGAGAATTCCAACTCATCAAGCGAAGAGAACAAACACGCTAACCTAACCAACTAACTTAATACAAATCTCTCCAACTAAAGATCATATTGTTAACATGTTAATAACCTTACAAATTACAATCACTCAAAATGCTAATCGAAAAGGAAAATAAAAATCTGATTTGACAATTTATGTCATATCAGAGTCTGTGTGTGAATAATAAAAGAAAACCCTTTTGAAAAGGTTTTCTTTCGTTGGACAGAATGATGAAAGTAACGTGTCATCATGACTATGTCAAGTGAGAATAGTATGTTCTAATTATTATGGATAAGATGGTTGACAGAATATGGAAAAGATGAGATATCTCATATATGAAAATAGGGCAAATGAAATAGTTTGCCCGAATTTTCATGTAATTCTAATTTGTTGAGATATCTCAGATATGAAAAAGATTATAAGATATCTCAAATACGAAAAGGATTGAAAGATATCTCGAATACGAATTCTTTCGTGTCATGTTATTAAAGAGAAAAAAAAAAGGAAATCTTAGATTCACTTTCGTTTTCGAATTGAATGGCAGGTTAACAACTAAATTGACTTAAACCTATATAAAAGAACAAAAAATTACCCTTTACTAAATTTATGTATTGTATATTGTCCCCTGTTACTAAATTTACAAAAGTTTTTGTTATATTGTTTTGGTCCCAAGATATGTACAAAAGTTAGCAAGCAACTTTGTGCGCCCCTTGTTTTTGCCTCTTCAATGAGTTGTCTCATTCATTCATTTCAACTCCTTGTATATAGCTACGTGTCCATCTCTTCTTTGCTGCCACTCAAATTTTTCAGTATATATATATACTGAGAGCTTATGTTGAGGAATCCTTTAAATAAGTTTATTTGAGGGATTCTAAACTTATTTGTGGGACACCCTTGTATAGCCCACTCCGCATAGTATTTCTCAAATCCAAACCCTTTATTTTGTAAATATTCATTCAAAGATCATCTCTACAAAAAATCACTTGAATCCAATATCATTTGACCATTCAATTAAATTATTAAAATTTAAGTACTTTCTTGAAGCACCATATTCATTGATTTTGTTGGTCTCAATTAGATGTCTTAATTTTCAATTTGTCTGATTTTTTGCAAAGATGATCTATGAATGAAGACTTGAAAAATAGATGGTTTGGATTGTTGAAAAACGATTCGTAGGGTACCCTAAAGAACGTCTCTTAAATAAAATTATTTGAAGAATCTCTCACTGAAAGGAGATTGGATATGCATATATATACTTTTTTATGTTTCTATATTTACTAGCAAACACAAATACTGAACTCTCCAGTTAAAATAATCTTGAACATCACTTTCCTTTTGGAGGAAAACCCTTCAAATTATTAATCCATGCCCACTGTAATTGACCAATTACAATCCAGTACGTGGGCTGAGTTAGTGAACCCTCAAGCCAAATCAAGTCAACATTACTACACATGACAAAACTCCACTGTGGATGGAAGGTGATGGCAACTTTGCAGCATGAGAAGATGAGAGCTTCAAAAACCCCACAAGAAAAAATAAAGATGTGAAAAATCTTAATCATAGATTGCTTCGACATCTGAACAAAAATCATACATTGCTTCCTTCTTAATGATGCCATGATACAGTTGCATTGCATCATCACCAACCCAACAAAAAAAAAAAAAAAAGAAGAAGAAAAATTGTCGAGAGAGAGGAACAAGTTTTGTAATGCAATTGGCCAAAGAGCATGTCAACAAATGCACATCCCATTTGCTTTCTTTTCTTTGTCCTTCCCTTTTCTCTTTTCTTTGGGTGGGATTTGCTGGGCGGAGAAAACAACAGCACTTGTGAATTTTGACTATAGCACATGAGCATACGGTACCTTCTCTCCTCTGTTGACACTTGAAAGAAAAAAGGAGGACAAAGTTGTTTGAATTATTGCAATAATTAATGGCTACATAGTGATTAAGTGTTCAAGTTTCATCTTAATTATCTCTTGCTAATTGCCATGTCACATTCCAGCTGTCATGACCAGAGAGGATGAAAGGAGAGGAAAATATTTCTCATTTCATTTCCATAAGAATGTACAAGGAGGGTGGGCAGTGTGTAGGGCAAAACATACAGTCATAACCCCTAATAATGCACATCTTGATCAATCATTGGCCGTTGAACGACCCAAGGCCTGTTTGGTCAACAAAGCATGGTAGTCATGTTGGCTTTATTCCTATAGTAAATGAAAGTCAGATGGTCAGCAGTTAAGTCAACACATTCATGGAACTAAGATAACCAGACAAACTACCCAAAGCCAAAGCTTTAGCCAAAAGCTAGACAGAGCTAAGGCAAGCCACATTCACTACAAGCCATTTCAACCGAAAGTAACTGTCACTAAAACTACCAAAAAGTAAGAAATCTATATTATATAGAAAGAGTTATACCAGCGTCAATCGTGTTATATTATATACAAGAGTTATACTAGCGTCAGTCGTGCGAGGACTCTAAAATGCACGACTTTATCATAATCGTTGTGGAGAGAGATGTAATTTACAACCCAAAACCTACGCACCCTTGTTTATTTATGTGGGGGGATAGGAATTAAGTATTTGCATATGATAGAAAGGGCCAACCCTGAGGACCCCCCGACCACTCTTGTCTCATTTCCCACTGCCCCATGTCCCTTAGAACATGGAGGAAATTATGGCAGTTTTCTCCACCCTCACCTTATAAGAGCTATCTCTCCCCTCTCTGTCTTGTCTCTCTTACCCTCCTAAATTTCCAATAACCATAACCAATCAAAAAGAAAAAGAAAATCCCAACCATAAAAGCTCTCATACAACATCCAACCATAAAAGCTTTCATACAATACATCAAACACTTGTTAGTTCTTGAAGCAACAATAGCATCCTTACCAAGTGAGCAACACCACATCAAAAGAAAAACAAAAGAAATGAAAAGAAACCCACTTTCCACACCATCATTGCAATCAAATCCAACTACAAAAACATCCATATAATCTGCAATACCTTGTTCATCACCTTTCTTGAATCCTTTTGACACTTAAGGAAAAAAAGAATATTCATCTCTCAGAGATTGCTAATTCAGCAAAGCAGAGATCAAAAGAAGAAAAACAAAAATGGAGATTGAGCAGGTAAAGTGTGAGTGTTGTGGACTCAAAGAGGATTGCACACAAGACTACATCAGTCAAGTGAAGGCCAAATTTGATGGGAAATGGTTATGTGGGTTGTGCTCAGAAGCAGTTAGAGATGAGGTTAGCAAAGGCAGCAACAAGTCATTTGGTATGGAAGAAGCTGTGAGAGCTCACATGTCATTTTGTGGCAAATTCAAATCCAACCCTGCAGTTAGAGTAGCAGATGGGATGAGGCAGATGCTTAGGAGAAGATCTGACATGTCCTCATCACCATCTTCTTCCTCATCAAAGAAGTATACAAGATCAGCAAGCACATCCCAAGTGGGTGATTCTTCTTCTTTCTCATTGTACTAATTGAAAAGAGAGGAGGTGGCAATGGCATCTGTTTCTTGGTTGGAATAATTATATTATATATATATGAAGGTAGTTAATTTCATGGCTTATGAGTTATGTTTCTCTCACTCAATCTTTAGACTCTAAGTCTTGTACAGGGGGAATTTTTATTCCTAGTTTTGCTTTATCATGTTCCATTTGATATGGGGTATGTTTCACTCTTCTTTTCTTGGTCAGAGAGATTAAAACTGCTAAAATGAATGAGGAAACTAAATCCATCATCCTTCTTTTTCTTTAGTAAATTAATTTCCAAAACACCAGATATATAAACCCTTTTTTTTTTTCCCCTTTTGAACTTTGCTTTACAAGAGACAGCCTGAGTTTTCTCTTTTTGTCTTTTTGTCTGCTCATTCTGCTTTTCTTAAAGCATCATGATATTCTTTTGATGACTTAAAAGTTGTTTCAAGATAGAATTCCATTCACTGTTTTACAAGAAAGCTTTGTTTTACCTTGCAGTCAAATAAACTTGTTTAGACATCAACAAAGCTTGAATTGGTTTGGAAGAATGTAGAATGATTGGGCTTGAAATGCTTCTTGATGCAGAAGATATATATTTTCCTACCTGGCTCCCCTGGATTTATGAAACTAATAACTAAAGGAAGAGAATATCTGGTCTTTATCCATTATTTAAATGAATTGCAACAATTATGGGTCAACTTCCCACTCCACTAGAAAAGACTAATTGATTAACAAAATATGATTCCATTAGCCTCAATATATTACCTAATGCATGACTTTTCCCAATATAATTAATAAGTGGTTGTGGAAGATAATTTCTACAATCTTATATGCAACCATCATCCAATCACAGATGTGAATAATTGATTGACAGTTGATTAATCAACAATTCTCGGTTGTTCACGCGTGTGCGAATGTGTGAGTTTTGGTACGAGACGGATGTGTGAAACACAAAATGAAAGTTGATATGTTTTAAAATTAAAATACATATTTTGACAGAGATTATTGACGCATAATATTGACACCCTAATCAAAATTCCCTAGTTCATTGTGGGCTTCACTAGGTTTGGTCCATGTGGGGCTTTTTGTGACATAATGTTTTATTTTTATTTTAGTAAAGCATTAGAAGATGCCATTGCCATGTGTGACCTGAATTGTCAATGCCTGCTACGGCTCATGAAGAAGCATCATGTCATGAATGAATCTGATTCCAAAAGTTTTGTGTGGCGTGCAAGAAACCATAGAAATCTAGTCTCAGAGTAGAACTTGTACACCTCAACCACAGATCCTCAGATATATGCCTGCTTAATTATTTAGGGATTTCAATTCCAGCAAATTCTATTTACCCAAAACTCAACCAACACGAGCAAAATGCAGGTCCCCATCTTGTAGCAGCATTTTATCGAGAAAGATTAGTCAAACTTTGCACATGCTTTCTATTAAATACATGAAGAAGGAAAAGAAAATGAATTATGAATTTAGTTTTTTATTTATATATAATACAAGCGATAATCTAAACTACAGGAAATGGAGATTTCACACACACAAGCACAACTATGATCTCGTTGGAATTCTTATTGAAAAAGCAAATAGCACACCTACTTTTTGGAGGACGAAGGAAAAGACAAGTTAACCGAGCATCTTGTTTTCCTTTATTAAAATGGCTATAGATATAGATGGACATTAAAGGAGAAATAAACTAAAACAAGCACATAATGCTCATGTTATAAAAAAATTAACTCTGATGCTCATGTTAATGTTAAATATTATACATTTACACTGATTTCCTATAGGAGTATACAATAAGCATTATGCCTAACTTATGCCTATCATATTCACTTTATATAAATAGGAATATGAGGAATTAGTAAACGGTTGATTGTTGATACAAATATGAATATGAGGAACAGTTGATACACATATGAATATGAAGAATTAGTTGATACAAAATTATTTAATATAAGTAAATATAATTAATTAGTATTTATTAAGTAATTGATTAAATTAGTAAAATATTAAATATTAATTATTCACTAAAGAAATAATAATTAAAACATAATTACTAATTAAAGTAATTTAAAAAGGCTAAAGTATTACTTTATTACAACAATAAAATAATAAAAAAAAACCATTTTTGTAAAGTATAGCCGCGCGGCTATACCTTTAAAATATTCGAATATATTTACATCGAGTATGGCCGCGCGGCTATACCTTTAAAATATTCGTATATATTTTAAAGGGTAGAGCCGACCGGCTATACTCTTTAAATATTAATGTATTATAAAAGTATAGCAGCGCGGCTGTACGCTTTAGGTATTAATGTGTTACAAAAGTGTAGCCGCCCGGCTATACTCGTTTAATATATTCGAATATTTTAAAGGTATAGCCGGCCGGCTATACTTGTATAATATATTATTATTATTATTATTTAAAGAGTATAGCCGCACGGCGATACCTTACAAAATAGTTTTCTTTTTTGTAATTAAGTAATACTTTAGCCTTTTTAAATTACTTTAATTAGTAATTATGTTTTAATTATTATTGCTTTAGTGAATAATTAGTATTTAAATATTTTACTAATTTTATAAAAATACTTAATAAATATTTATTAATTATTTTAAATTATTTTGTGGGATTTGTTTTTTATTTATATATTTATTAATACAAAATTAGTTTGTTTAGTTTAATAATTTGCAATTAATTAATATGTTAGCCTTATTTAATTATATTAATTAGTCTTTATTTAATGAATTTTAATGAATAATTAGTATTTAAGTATTTTAATTAATGTCATAAATTACTTAAGAAATACTAATTAATTATATTTAGTTATCTTAAATAATTTACAAAGTGCTTTTATTTTCTTTATAAAAAAAACAATTTATGAGTTGATTTTGCATAAGTTATACATGAGCCAGTCTGTGTAATTATTGTTGTTATTTATGAATAAGGGATAGTTTGCTCATATTATCTGAAATGAAGTAAATATGGCTCTTCATAATTCACTTTGCTTGGTAACTTGAAAAGCCATATAGGTAACTTTACTTCTTATGCTTTAAAAAAAAAATCGTATCTGACCAATGCCATATATGACCGTTGGGGATTTTGAAATTTAAAACCCATATCTTCCCCGCACAGTAAGCATTGAACAACACTAAAAGACCATGTCGTCTAAGAAACCAAGTCACTCTCCTAAACCCCGAAGCACCCAAGCAGCCATGAAAACCGTCCTCTCATCTTCGTCAACCACGACGACCACAACATCATCCTCAGTGAAATCGAGCACCACCACCGCCGCCATGGAAGACGACCGATCTGAAAATCGTGACAGCTGCTACTACCCAGGATGCAGAAAAGACGCCAACTGCAAGTGTGATATGTGCTTGGCCAGCATCAATGCCACTCTTGATCTCATGCCTTTTAGCTCCCAGAAAAGCACACTCACCAAGTTCTCAGCTTCAAGGCCCAAGACCAACCGCAGTGTTGAACTCACTCCCATCTCTTTTGATGCTTCGGTTTTGTCCACACCCAGATCAAACTCTCCTCAGATTCCGGTGTCCCCGGGTCGTAAATCGTCTTCAAGATTGAAAGTGAAGGAAAAGATTAAGAAGAGGGAGAGAAATTGGGGTTTTGGGTGTGATTTTTGGAGAATGATTTTGGTTTTAAGCTTGGTTTATTTTGCTCTGTGTGGAGTTTCTAATCTGGTCTCTGGGGCTTTGAAACCTGTTCTGTCACCTGAGATGGTGAGAAATGTTAGTGAAAAATCTTGGGTTGTGGATGATTTGAATGGGAGGCTGAGGTTCTTGCAGAAAGAGGTGCAGGGTCTTGTTCAAGGAAAGGTTTCAAATTGCAGCTATTCTAATTCTATATGGGAAATTAGTCAGGTGCGTAGTAATCAAACTTCTTCTGTTTCTTTCTTTCTTTTGAAGTAAATTTTATTCAGCTTATTTGGTTCAACCCTTTTGGTAAAAACTTGAAATTTCTGATCTGTTAGGATGGTTTGCTTCTGAGCTCACATTGCACATTATATAAATCTGCAATTGAGGAGGTGAGCGTATGGGGATGGCCTTTGCAGACCGCAGGGTTGCTCACAAGTGGATTTTCTTCCCGGTCTTTCACAATCTTATCCGGCAGAGTCACAGAGGTAAAGCTGAAAACTTTGTTGCTAGATCATTTCTATTAGCATTAGTATGGTCAGCCCTTGAGATGTTTTTTTCAGTTTTGTGTCATGATGTACAAACATATGCTACTTCCTTACCCCCATTGTCGTTGTTGTTGAGAAGTGGTCGGATGGAAAGCTTGGCTATGTGATTCGAAAGGCAAACACTTCCTGGGTGCAGAAAAATTGGGGTGCCTCAGCTGTGCAGTTAGATCCGAATACATGGATTCTTGAGTACCAGTGGAGCTCAACATTTGATAGCCAAAGATTGGTTTCAGCTGCAATAGCCTTTTTGAAGAATAGGATGTCAAGAATGCTTGGAAGTATGAAGCAGAAGTTTTGGCTCTGCTCTACTTTTGGAAACAACCAGTACCTTCAAACTACTGCAGGATATAACATCAAAATCCCAACCTAAAGAGAATCAGTGGACATCGGAGGTGCAATGTCTTCTCTCAGCAGATATCCAGATCTCATATCTTGTGAGAAGCTTAAAAATGAAATTTCCCCATGTTTTGTGGTTTTCTGGAACCTCTTGAGCTTAATTATTAATTTTGATTTCAAACTGTATATGTTGCCTAACAATGTAATGTAATCAGGAAATTGTTGCTTTCCTGATATTGATTAACTAGCAAGAAACTAGCTTCTGTGTGGCTCTATATGAATCCAGATGTCTCAAATTGTTCTAAACGAAATATCTTCAACATGGCTCAAAATGACTTGTAGCTTAAGAGTTTTACCTCTGCAAATTGCCAGAAAATACTAGGGAAGTGTCTGTAACTATTAGAGGCCACGCACACATTAATCAATCAAAAGGTAGTCACCAGCAAGAACATTAGACCAAATCCTCGGGCTACTTCTCTTCTAAATTTTATATTAGAAGTTTTTATAGCACCAACATTTTCATTATTGACATTTTAATTTCAAATAAATTATTAATTAAGTACATTGATTTAATATCAACAAATAATACAGTTACCAGTAGTCTTTACAAGAACAGAAACCATGTTTGTAGTGGTGAAACCTAGTCCTATCTCTGACAATAATCTCACTCTTATAGACTTTTGAAGCCAACTTCATGAAAGCATGGCAGTCTTCACAGATCCTGAGATTCTTAACTATGCGAATGCTAGAACCTTCCGTTTTACTTATCAAACCATAAGAAAGAGCCAACTTCTCACTGTGCAAGAGAATGGCTTCCTTCTTTTCTTCCTCTTCTAAATCAACCAAAACACAACATGTGTTGGGAGTATAACCAACCCGCTTCAGCTCACTAACTACCTCATCTAATTTTTGATAGATCTGATCTGCCTGTTTATGACTACTATCCGCCATTAAAAACTCATGTACCTCATTGTTTAGCTCTATCCTGCTATATCCCCTCTCCTTAGAGATACCACTATTTTTCATTTTCTTCCTCACCATTCCAACATCTTCCCATCTTCTTTGTTTTGCATAAATATTTGATAAGGCCACAAGGGCTCCATCATGCTCTGGTTCCATCTCAAGAAGCTGTTTTGCAGCAAATTCTCCCAATTCCATCTCACCATGAATCTGACAAGCAGCCATCAAAGATCCCCAGATGACAACATTTGGTGCAAACGGCATTGCCTCTATAACCTCAAGAGCATCTGTCAGGAGACCAGCACGACCATAGAGGTCAATCATGCAACCATAGTGCTCATGTTTTGGAGTGATGTTGTATTCATTGATCATCAATTCAAAGATTTTTCTGCCCTCCTCAACTAACCCTGCATGGCTACAAGCATAAAGCACGCCCACAAATGTAACCCCATTGGGCTCAACATTCTCATCTTTCATTTGATTGAAGAAGTTTAGTGCATTACTAGCATCCCCATGCATGGCAAAGGCGTTAATCATAGTGGTCCAAGATATTACGTTTCTTCTTCTCATTTTCTCAAATACCTCTTTTGCTCTTTCCAAGCTCCCACATTTGGCATACATATCAATGAGGGCATTGTTGACAGACAAAACTCTGCCAAATCCATTCTTGCCAACATATAAATGGACCCATTTGGCTTGATCCAGTGCACCCAGATGACCACAAGCTGAAATGACACTCAACATGGTGACCTGATCAGGTCTTATTCCTGAAACTTCCATTTCATTGAACAATCTAAGAGCCTCATGAGGTCGATCACTGTCAGCATAACCAGATATCATAGCACTCCAACACACCAAGTCCTTCTCAACAATTTGGTTAAAAATTAAACGTGCATCCTCAACTCGCCCTAGTTTTGAATACCCAGAAACCATGGCAGTTGCAACTACGAAATCTTTTGGTGACGTCTTGTCAAACAATTGCTGAGCCAAATCCATAGAGCCACTACCTGCATACATGGCAACAAGAGCGCTTCGTAAATGAGAGTCAACCACGATATCATTCTCCTTAATGAAGTCATGGATTGCTTTCCCGTAAGTTAACTTTCCAGAGCGACCGCAAGCAGAAAGAATGGCAGAAAGAATCATCTCATCTGGGTCTGGCTCCATGTTAGAGTTCTTCATCTCTTCAAAGAGGTAAAATGCCGTGTCAAAAAGGCCGCTCTGACAGTACCTGTTTGTAAATGTCACAGGTCAAATGAAAGAGATAAACTTTCAATTCTAATGAATGATTGAAACAATCTAGAGGTGAAAATCATTCCAAAAATTGTTTTCCCGTTCAAGTGAACACTTAATTCTTGATACTGGTCTCCTTAAGATCAAAACTTCAAACTTCTTTTGGGACTCTTGAAAATGTTTAATACAGTAATTATATTGAATAACTTGAAACATTAGAACGAAACCATACCCATTAATCATAATACTCCACGCAACGACATCTCGACAAGACATTTTATCAAACACCAAGCGTGCCTCCATAATCCTCCCACAAGCCGCATACATTCTAACCAACGCCGTCTCCACAAACGGGTCCGAATCAAAACCCAACTTCCAGGCAAGCCCATGAATCTCCACCCCTTCAGTTAAAGCCGAAGCTCTGGACACAGCCTTTAACAATGGAGGAAAGCTGAACCTGTCCACAGCCACATGCTCCCTCCTCATCCTCTCATAAACCAAAAGCGCCTTGTCAGGCTCGGCACGTCGCGAGAACTCACGCAGGAGCTTGTTGCACAAATGGGTTTGGGGTTTCGATATTTGGTTGAAGACTGAGAGAGGGTAGTGAAGGCTAGGCGAGAGGGTACAAGAGGAGATAAGGAGATTAAAAAGAAGGTCATCGGAGCGGTCAATATTGGATTTTAGGATTTGGGCGTGGACTTGTTTGAGCTGTCTGAGGTTCTTGGAGGAGGATATGGCTGTGAAGAGGGTTGTGGGTGTGTTGGCATTTGGGTTCGGGATCGGGTTTGGGTTTGGAGGGAGAGCTAGAGTGGTGTGGGGAAGGCTGGCCATTGTGTTCGGGAAGTGAGAAAGTGAAGGAAAATGGTTTCTTGAGTGTTTACTCAGGGCTTCTTCGCCATTGATATTTCTTCAAAGTTCAAACCTTCAAAGTTATGGTGGTTGGTTTGAAGTTGGGGGATGATGGAAGAAAAATGGAGGGAAGCAGGAGGCACTTTTAGTTAGTTTATCCAATCGCATGACTACCAGAAAAACGACATGTCGTTTTGGACTGTGTAGCATACTATATACGGGAAAATACATTATGATCTGAAATCCCCAAAAGAACAGCAAAATGGGTGAAGTTCTGTTCGAGCTGGAGCAACATTTCAGGTCCAAACAGGTAAAAAATTTCACAAATTTCAGTCACCAAAATCCTCGAAACCCAAAAGCCAATTCACGTTGGCCGAAACGGTAGCAAAAAAGCTCCTATTAATTGGTAACTTTGCTGTGCATAATGTTTCAGGTCAATTTGACGCCCGAAGAACGAACGCTTCTTTTAACTTGCAAGTCCAAGGCTCTCAGGGAGTTTACATTCGGAGGTCTTGCTGCTGCTACTGTTGCCTGGACAGGTCTCTCATTTGACATTTCTCTTCTTCTGATTTCTTGTGGTTTTTTTTAGTTTTAGTTTTTTTTAAAATTTTATCTTCCAATAATGAGTTTCTATGTGTTTTAAATATTGGGAGGTCAGAGTTTTGCAATGTCATTGATTTCTCCAAAGCTTGTAATTTTATGATATAATGGTAGTGGTACAGGTGAACGACTTTTTGTTATGAACCAATCTGACTTGCATTTTGAATTCACATTCAGGACAACCCACTTTTGATTTGGTCATTTTTGGTTAACAATTTGAATTTGTTTTGGATAGAGAAACATGGGTTCACTAGTAGTTCGACTTCTCATTGTTCCATAGTTTTAAGGTAGTTAACATGAGATGTCTGCAGATTACTACATGTAGATTCGAACACCTGTCCATAAATTCATGCGTAGTCATGTTTCAAGGCTGCTTGTTAGAAAACAAAACTATAATGAAGGTTTACATGATATGCACTATGTACAGTCTATTGAATCACGTGGGCTGCCCTGCTTGGAGAAGAGCAATCCATTGAATTAAAGTAACGTTGATACATCTGCTTTCTTGTTCTTTTTTTTTTTTTTTTTTTTCTTCTTTTTCTCTTTTTCACTTTTTTATTGAAACATTTCAAGTGGAAAGGATATCAGTTCCGCAATTGAAATTATATGGTTTAGAGAGTTGTACTGCTTACATATTTCCTGGTGCTTTTAAGAGTCATTTACCGTCTGCATATCAATATTGTACTGGATTTTTTTCATACTCATTCGAGTGGGCGAGCTGGTGAAAAACATGGTAGGATTCTTTAATAAACAATTTTGTGTAGTTTTTCACCGCCTTTAACTTAGGTTAAAAGATCATAGGTCCTTGTTTTGGGTCCTATAATGATTCAAGTTTTGTTTACTGTGAATATGGATTGCTATTACTTCTTTTTCTTCCTTTTCGTTTATTTCTGTGTTTCATTTTTTAACAATCTCAATTGCTTTATGGCAGCATCTTCAAAGCTGAATAAGCTTATTCGAATCAACCTTTCAGGAGGTGAAGTAAACTATCTATCTGTTTTTCTATGATCTTAGCTATCCATCATTTCACATTTAAATCATGTTTTACTCTTCTGCAGGAGCTGCTGCTTTATTTGGACTGTGGAGAATCTCTAGATCCTTAGATTCATGTGTTAACCATATTCTTTCTCAGGATGGAAGTAGGATGCAGGCGGAGTTAGCAACTATGTACGTCACCTTACTTATTTTTAGGATTGTAATGAATTCACTCGGTGCAGTTTTCTAGGAAAACTTATTGTCTTCTGGCATTCATGAATAGACATGTTGGCAGGCCATGGTTACTGATCTAAGTTAGCCAAAGATCACGATGCATCACTTATTAGTTTAAGAAAATTTAAGTGGTTCATTTTCCTCATTTGATTATCAAATTCAAGTCAATATCATTCCGAAGTCTAGGAAGTAGTCCATTACTTGGAGTTGCACTGGGCTAAAATCATCTCAAAGAAAAGGTTAAAAGTCAATGTTTTCAAAGAGCCTAGTTTATCCAGGTTTGTGGCCCAGCCAGTAGCCTGGAATGGATGCCATTCATGCCACCCTTTATATTTTTGTTGCAATTAATTTTTTTTAAAAGAGCGTAGATAAGCATCATAATCTAAATAACTCTCTTGGAAGTAGTTTTTTGTCTATTATGAGAGGTCATGGTATATTATTATTGTTCTCATGCACTAGTTTTAAATTAAAATTAAATCTCCCTTCGACTTGTAAAGTACAGTATCTAGAAAGTGTGACAAATAGACTACAGACTCATTTTACCATTCAATATTGCCTTCCACCATCACCTTTTCCTGTAAGCTTCTTAAGTTTTAAATATAATAAATAAGGGAGTGGTGCCCAACCCTGCTTAAAACTTCTGCTCTTTCACAGACATTGTCATTTACTCAACATGGTTTGATTCACGAAAAATTTCATTTCTGCATATAGCTATTCTCTGCCCTTCCATTACATTGTTGGCATTGTTTTGATTTATATATGTAATTATCTGAGTACATATTACTGTACATCTAACCAGGCTCGAAAAAAATGCATTTTAATATATGACCAATATATGCGCTCCCATTACATCTTGGGATACTTGGATTTTTTTATGTAATTATCAGAGTACATGTGCTCCCATTGAATTTTTGAACTATGAATTGTTATTCAAATGACAGAATGGTGAGGAAGTACCAGAATGATCCTTCTAGGATGCGGCTTATCTCTAAACAGTTCTACTCCGAGAAAGTTTTTGATGATGCTACCTCAGATCAACCAACAATAAGGTGGCGTTATCGGAATTATTTTAGTGATAACATTACCCATGGTCGAGAAACAAATGACAGCGACTCTTACAGCAACTCTCAAGGTGATTCGGAGAAGGGCTCCCATGGTAACCCACACAATACCTCTGGCAGTGATTCCCAGCACACCCAAAATGTCTCTAACAAAAAATGGGTCAAATTTGATCCCAAACAAGTTCCTGTAAGAATGCTTATCGAGTAATTTCTTTTCTTAGTAAAATTTGCATTAAACTACTGATGAAATTAGTTCTTAAAGTAATGATGGTAGTGCAGAAGAATGATTTGGAATTAAGGTATTGCAGAAACTTTGGAAATTACTCTTACTGACTTAGCATATGATAAAGGTCCCTTATTTACTGACTCAGCATTTTCTTATTGTAGACTGACTCGGCCTTTTCTTATTGTAGACGAACTCGGGTGTTGATGCAATGGTAGACCCGCTTGATTGTGTTTTTGGTAATACAACAAGTGAGGAGATTCTTCTTCCGAGTACCTCCAGCAGTTCCCCGAAAGCACACACTCGTAACCGGAAAAGATCGCACCGTAGGCGTCGGATGCACCATCAAGAAGACTTACCGCACTACCAACAAACGTAACTGTGAGTTGAATGCAATTGAACAGTGGAGAAGATCAAAGGGGAGAGTTAAACGGAATTAGAAATTGCTTTTTCCTAGTGTTTTGTGTGTTTGACATCCTTCTTCAGGAAGAGCATCTGTATGAACTTACAACTGTATCAGGCAAGTTACTGTCATTTTCTTTTCACTGCTGTGTAATTATTGAAGAATCAAATAGTGAAGTTCCATTTGGGCTCGATAGGCACTTGAAATGTAAGTGCTCCTTCAATGGGCAAGAACAAAAATAAGTGGTTGGTTTGGAGATGCACATATCATATTTTCCCATTAAGCACTTTCTGTGTTCTCGCTTCCAGACTAGTGGAAAGCTAGTAAGCATATATTAAGCTTTTTTGGTAATTTATTACCAAATGTCCCCAGTTTTAATGCATTCACCCTCTAATTTTTGGGTTTACTTCAAATAAATTATTATTATTTTTTAAGGACAGAATAAAAAAAACTATACATGCTCTTTTCTTTTTTTTCTTTTTGCGAAATATACAATGAAAAGTACAGCAAGTACTGTCTGCATCAGGCAGGACCTCCCCACGCGTTTGGCCATCTGAAACCAGACAATTTAATCCAAAACTTTATAGAGATGATAAAGTAAAGATAGTTTTGTTTTAGTTGGCCGCCCTTCTGGGAAGGATCAAGGAACCTTCATGCCGTGTTTTTATATAATTACATAAAAAATGTATGTTATGTCTCAAATTTTCTTATATTTTCTATGATCTTTTTATTTTTAATTTTAAAACATGCTGAGTTGATCCATTTGAAATTTTGTAAAAAGCCAATTTTCAAACTATAAATTATCAATTAATTAATTATGTAAGTAGCAACATAAATCTTTCTTTGCTTTGGTTTAGGGTTTTCTGTGACAAAAGTGCAATTTCTTTTCTCTAATTACCGTGTCCTACAATTCGAAAGGACTTATTAGACAAGGATGAAGGTGGACTGTAATTTCTAAGAAGGTGCCCCTCAATATTTCAGAAGGCATGTGCCCCCATTTTCACCCCCTTATTACAAATAATGAAATTGCAAGATATATGGAATAATTTGTTTTTAAAGGTCATGATTTTTCTTATTTTTAATTATATTAATTGTTGTTCTTGTAAGACCAAGGTTCATGATTTTTATTACTATAGAAAATAAACCATTTTTATATTAATATTTTTATAACAATATATAAAAAATAAAAATAAACTAAATAAACCTTACTTAAAAGGAAAAAAACAAAAATATTTATCACAATAATATCTAAATGTCATAAGACATCCCAAAACGTGTTCACAGAGCTCCACATAAAAAGCCAAAATATTCAAAACGACACCCTAAGTTGTGTCACGACTCTAGAGCTTAGAAAGTGACTTACAATTTCTAAGAAGCTGTACATCCTATGTACGTATATATTATTCTATAATATTATTGAAATAATATCTTTCTTTTCTTTTTTTCCTTATTTCCTCTCTTTTCTATCAGCACTCCTTCTTTAAATCAAAATATGAAATATACACTAAGAATAAAAGATGCTCTTGAATTTGCTCTTAAGAAGAGTCATCAATTTTTTCAGAGTTCTATCTTTTGCTCTTTTACAGAGCCATTTTCTCTTCTCCCATTAAACCAGAAATAAAATTAAAATCCGTAGTCATATGAACTGATACAGACAAAGAACCCACTAGTGTAATGGTTTGGAATAATTTCTTTTCAAAAAAAAATATTTTGAGTTCGAGTCTTAACATCTTAATAGTGTATGTGAGTTTAATATATTATCGCTTATCTCAATAGAAAAAATCTTCTCAAAAAAAACAAAGAACTGGTACAGTATTTGCCAAAAATAAAAGGTCTGTCATTCATTCATTGCCTTAACCCACTTTGCTGCTTCCACATCCATGAGGCCATGACCCATTACCCATTAACCATGCATATACTGACAACAAAACCCAACCTTTGTATTTAAAAACTAATAAAATCAGACCCCGGTAAGATTTCTTTGGTACAAAAAAAGCTATAAGATTTTGGATGGTCCAAAAAATAAAATGGCCAGAATTGTAATTTTGGCAAAGTCCAAGGATGAAACCCCAACCCTCCTTCTTTTTTTTTTATATATTTGCAGTGATTCTGCCTATGGGCTCTAGCCACTATGCATACCCAGAAAGGGAGATTTCATTGACAGCATTTGCCTTTGCCTTGGCAACAACATTTCTTTTCCACTCCTCCAAATTATACATTAAAAAGAATTTTGCCTTTTCTGGGGACTCAATCTCTCACACAAACACACACAGATAGGGAAATTCAATTCAATTCAATTCAATTCAACCCAATTTCTAGGGTTAGGGTATTTCTTTTAGTTTCCCATCAAGTCTCATCCAAAAACAAGCAAAGCAAAGCAAACAAAACCCATATATACCCAAAACAAATTTTCCCACCAATCCTTTATGATTCTTTCTTTTCATAAAAACAACCACCCAATCAGGATTTTGATTCCCACCCAAGATTGGCCTACCCTTTTCACAAGGGCATCTTTCATATTTCTATTAATCTTGTCTCAATCTCTCTCTTTCTTCTGCACCTCCACCATAGCCATTGAAGCCCAAGCCATGAAGGTCCACCCGATGCCCAAGAAGCGCAACATCACCATCCAATACAACTCAAGCAACCCTCTTTCTGAAGCTGAGGCCCTTCTGGGTCTGACCCACAAGAAGCTCCGCCGCCTGCCCCATGTCTTCAGTCGGGTCCTGGAGCTCCCATTTCGCTCCGACGCCGAAGTTTTGGTCGAGGAGAACCCCGATTGCTTCCGATTTATCGCCGAAACAGATAACATCGGCGACGGCGTGAGGGCCCACACCGTCGAAATCTATCCGGGTGTGACCAAAATCGTGGTTCGGGAAAGTGGGTCGGCGGAATTGACATTGGACGAGCTTGAGCTCGACATGTGGAGGTTTCGGCTGCCCGAGTCGACTCGGCCCGAGTTGGCAAGCGCGGTTTTCGTCGACGGTGAGCTTATCGTGACGGTGCCGAAGGCCGAGGGGATCGAGAATTCGGACGGTGGAAATGGCGGTGGAGAGGTTTGGGGTGATGGAGATGGGAATGGGAATGGGGGTTTCAGAGGAGGTATGGGTAACCGCCTTGTGCTTGTACAGTAATGTATTCTCTCTTCTTTTTTTCTTTTGGGGGTTTATAATTTTAGTTGTTCCAATGAAGTTGAATTTAGCTTGCAACTTAAGCTTCTGAGGCTGTTGTTGATGGAACTGGTTGTTGTATGCTGTTCTTGTTGAATGAAGAAATGTTGGTTTTGGCAATGGTGATATTTGAAATAGCTGGCCTTTAGATTCATTTAGCTCATTTGTGTTGCTTTTACAGGTGCATGATGGTTTTTGGGTTTTGATCAGCATTTTTAATTATAGTGTACTTGAGTTTCTAGGCAAATAGTGCTTTGTGCTCATCTTTCTTTTTGTTTTCTTGGAGATTTACTTTGCCCTTATATTATATGAATCTCTTTTTGTGTTTTCTGAAAAGATTATTCATTCACCTACAGGACGAAAGAATGTCTTTTTGAAGACACCAAATATTGTGTTCTCTTTATAATCTAAACTCTCAACTTATTCAACCTATCCCTTTCTTTACATATTCTCAGTGATCAATGTTTAGCCTTAATTATGCTCTGGTTCTCTTATGACCTAGTTCTGGAGACTCTGCTATGCAATTGACTGCTTTTCTTGATTTTCAATTCCTTGAAAGAAAAAAAAATTCCATTTTAGAACTTTTGGTGGAAGTAAGTTATCTGCCCCTTGTTGCATAAAAATTACCAGGAACCAATGCCTGCATTACTTCATGGTTAAGAATATATGCTTCTGGCCCACTTATTGGAACTATGGATGGTCCACTTGGTGGGTCTGTACATGGTCTACTGGTCAACCTAAAGGATCCATATATGGTTTTCTAATGTGAGCTGAAGTGATTTATTTTCCACATTTGATAACCATTTCAATTTTAGTTTTTAGTTTTCATTTTTTGTACTAGAGTATAGAAGAAAATGAGAGTGAGAATGAGAATGAGGATGAGATTGAGAGAGAGCATGAGAGGGGAGGATGGGAGGGAGGAGTAACAAAACTGAAAACAATTTCAAATAGATTTCAGTTTTTAGTTTTGTTTTCACTTTTGTTACTCCTCCCTCCCATCATTCCCTCTCATATTCCCCCTCAATCCCATCTCTACTCTCATTCTCAATTCCGTTTTCCCTCTTTTTCCTCTATACTCTAGCACAAAAAATGAAAATGAAAAACTAAAATTGAAATAGTTATCAAATGTGCCCTTTACTTTTCACTTTTAGCAATCAAATGAGATGACCATATTTTTGCTTTTCAGTGTCTTGCAATGTGATTATATATAACAGTATCTTATACAGCCTTTTACCCCCTTTTTCTTAGTGTTTTTCTGATGATTCTTTTGTGATTACCCCTCTGTCTCTCTCTCTCTCTCTCTCTCTCTCTCTCTCTCTCTCATGATCATCGGCTGAGTGCTACTGATGAGTTGCCTTGAAGATGCTTTATGTCGAATCTGATTCTCCTGCTTGACATGCTACTGCCCTTTTCTTCCTTTATCTCTTCCTTCGTTTTTAACCTTTCAATTTGTTAATCAGAAAGCCAGAGGTTTTCTTTTTGGACACAGCATGCCCCAGGATGGATTTGGGATGATATGGTTGGATTTGCTGGCAATTTTCTCTGAATGTAGACAACTGATTCTTTTATGGAGATGTCTTGCTTTGAGAATTAAAAATGGGTTGTGCTTTAGTTTCCTTGTAAAAGTTGCCTAGGTTGTGGCATTGTGACATTCTTGTCTCGTTTCACATCTCCAAATTCAGATATGCTATCAGTCTAAAAAAAAAGATTTACTATGGAGTCTCAACATTCATCATTTCCTTCATTAATTTATCAAGCTACTAGCACGAGAGGTTATTGCTGTAACTTCACAGCCGCACAGAATCTAAATGCCTCTTTAAGACAATTACTAGTTATTGTAAATCACAGATATTATTCGAAACTTGAAGAAGAAATAAAAAACTAACTGGGTCATGTAGTAATCATTACTTTCTTTCTATCTCCCCTCATTTCACCATCGGACCAAAATGTGCCCCCGGATCAGGTTAAAGAATTTTGGTTACCTAAACAATCAAAACCTTCTTGATGAGTTTTGTTGTAATCTTTGTTTTATAGATTAATCATTAACAAAATATCGAAAAAAATAAACACAACAAAATTATTAAAAGAACAAAAATGATAGTCCATTTCATTCTGAAGGAACTTATTCCTGCATTTTGTATATATGTACCGTGTGCAGGAAACGTCAATGTTTACATTTGCATTTCCGCAAATCTCTAGCCAGAGACAAGACGAACTAACAAAAAGAAGCAGTTCCGATCCAAAATGTTTTCTAATGGCCAAAATTTCCAACTTCCCGGGCAGGCAAACCATCTTGACAAAAACATAAAAAGAAAAACACAGTTGCCAATCAGGGAAATTGGGAAGCTGAGTGCTAGAACACAGTTGCCTGATGCTTTAAACATAGTAGCATTTGCAATGACTTCTCATGTGCCATTTCATCGAAAAACACAATGATCAGTTCACTGCAAGAAGATACAGATTCTTTGAGAGCTGATAGGATACAAACCTCAGCATGGAGGGTTCCTTAAGCATCCACTGTCATTCTCTCTCGATCACTCAGGACAGAGCCACAACCTTTACATCTTATCTCATTCACTTTGTTTAATAAGCCACTAAGGATTTCTGGTTCTTCAACGGGGTCTTCATCCCTTTGTTCTGCCAGGACCGGCTCATTCTGATACAGATCCTCATATATGAACCTCACACAACTGCGTCCTCATATATGAACCTCACACAACTGTGACAGCACAATCGCAAGAAAATTATATGGCTATTCAGTTCAAACCATGAAGAAGCCAGTTCAAGACCAAAATTTAATGAACAAATGATGAAAATAAACCATCATGATCCAGTAAGGGTTTGCTTCATTCCTCAATTTCTAAACTGAAGTGTTCCTTCAGGATAGCTCTAGAAGTCTTTCCAAACCCATTGGCCACTTCTTCCATATCCTTGAGCTTTTTTACTTCCCCTTTAATCTGCTTCACTCTGCTCAATACGGTACTCAGTAAAGCATCTGGGTCAGGTGACGTGCACCGTACCAAATCAGACTTCTCCTTCTCAAGTTGCTGATACAGATTACAAAGATAGTTCTTTTGTGCATGAAGGCTATCCTCCGCCATTCTAAATTCAGACTCCTGTGACTTTCTTAGTGCCTGCAGAACCTGATCAATCTCTACCTCAAGTTTTTGAGACTCAGTTCGATAATGAAAAGATGTAGACATTACTTCCGAGCTTGTTCTGACACCTATGGGCTCTTGGCATGTTGTAACTTCCAGGGCAGTATTTCCATGATGAGAGACATCTGTATTTAAACAATAACCGTCCATCAGAGAGAGAGAGAGAGAGAGAGAGAGAGAGAGAGAGATAAACATTTGTGTCTACAACTGCAATTTAGTGGAAAAGGGATCATTGGGAAAGAAAAGCACTTCAATTTCCACGAGAGAGAGAGAGAGAGAGTATTTTCAATACTCTTGCATGACTATGCACTTTTAAAACCTTGTGCACACGCTATGAATTTACTAATTATATTTTTAAGCCACATCCAAAAACTAGTAAGTTGTTCATCATAACATAATTACTTGATTTTATAGAGGGAAAATTACCCATAGAAATAGCTGAAATATTGTCTTCCTCTTTCCAAATATCTTCAAGACAAGTCCCACATTTGAGCTGATCAATATAGCAAAATGTTATATTGCTGGTCTTTGGGAACTCAAGTGTGGACAAGGATAAACTACTATAAAGCTATTACTTTTACCTTTGCAATGGCCACTTCAATACGTTTCAGCACCTCGTTTGCACTGGTTTTTTGTGAACCACGCAAAATGCAGACACCGAGATTTAAAATCTTCTCAATGTCATCCCGAGAATCAAGCGATTCACATGTATGTAAAATCCTCGTGACATGTGAAACCAGATCTGTCCTTGCATCACAGCGTCTGCAATAGTATTCAGAATCCAACCCAATGCTTCCTCCCACAGTGCCAGCCATGTAACATCTCAGAGCACAATCAATGTGGGCAGCGTGCCCACATATACAACTCTCATCCATCATTGCTTCACATCTAATGTAATCATAGCCTCCATATGATGAATTTATAGTCTTGCAACAAAGAATACAACAGCAATCACGACAGAACTTAGGTTCAGTGCAGCAAATATCACACTCCATGACTGCCAAAGGTGGGTTTTCTGATTGTTCCAACAAACTGTTGCACATCTTATTTCCGGCCTTACAGCATACAGTGTCAGACTGCGAATCAGATTCCTCAGAAGGCGGAATACATGGCACATGCTTCAGCCTTGCAGTACCTGTATAAACCCCACAAAAAGAAAGCACAGAACTAGATGTGATAAAACCATTTCCAAAGGCAAAACTTATGCACGTCAGCAGCTATATATGATATCATTTCAAACAAGCTGTTGCAACATGAAAGTAATGTTATTGATTATCCAAGAAGCTGAGACATGAAAACCAAACGAGATGTCTTCTTGAACATGAATTTTCTTTTTTCAGAAAACTTTAAAACCAATATCAAGGACATCAATTTGTTATGAAATATTGAATTTTCTTGTGCATATTTTTTCACTCAATGTTCATCATGTGTAAAAACACAAGGATCTTATAAATATGGGGAGGAAAGTTGATAAAAATACACACCAGTTTGGATAATTGATATGAAATGAAAATTTTAACCTATAGGAATGTTGATTAGAATCTGACAGCCTTTAAATAGCCCATTAGTTTTTCCAAAATTGACACCATTACTCCAGCCATTCACTACAAGCAAATACAAGTTCAGAAAGAAACAGTAACACACATGGGCCTTCAAGATAAGTTCACAAAATAATAGCTTAGCTACCCATCTTCTTGAAGAACATTGGATAAAAGGCTCTAGTTCAAAAATCACCAGCAAAAAATAGAATGCAAACACAGGTATCAAACAATGGATCATTGACAGACAAGGAGGGGACTGTTTTATTTATATAAAATGCTTAAATTAAATGAATAAAACTAAAGACAAAAAGGCACAAAACTTAAGGAAAGAAAATTAACATTGATTACGGCTGACCATTTGCCAACGACGACTTTTGTGCTGGGATCCTCCAGGAGAATGATGCAAAAAATTCATTGATGTTTGCACCAGGAAATGCTGTTTGGATATACCGTTCAACAGCAAGCTTGCTCGCAAAACCATATTTCTTACGTGTTGTTAGACCAGCGTTGCGAAGGCTCTTTGGAAGATAGAGGTACCTATCCAGATAGTGCCCAGCTCCAGAAACTCTCTTTCCCACCTTCCAGCGCCAAGTATCACCAGGATTAGGCCAATTCACAGGAGCATAAGGCAAACCTTCACCAGACTCGTCAGGTGAAACTGGCTTAAGAGAACAACCATTTTCCTTTGGCCTTGGCGTGCTTCCATCACTTTCATCATATATATCAATCTTCATAATTCCTTTATCAACTAACAAGTGGGTAAGGATAGTGTACTTTCAAGCAGTTAAAGAGTATGATAACCTACAAAACAACATCATTCGAATGATGGGTTCTGAGATGCCAATTTGTCCTTAAAATTTTCTAAAAGTTCCTGAAACAAACCACAAAAATAATACATAAGGAACAAATAATAACTATGCTCATTATAATCCAAACTGAAATTAAACCAACTCTCAAACAAACTGTAAACATTTGGTTAGACTTGAACCCTGTAAATATTTTATCCATTAAAGCAGAGCAATGGAAAATAGATAACTCAGAGGTGGATCGGTTAAGCCATTTGATAATTGTGTTCGATTAAGTTTGGGCATATGATATTTCTATGCATACATTCCTTTCACAGCTAGTTAGCAAGCAAGGGGCCCTACTTTGAACTTTATAGCTCAGTGTTTATTAACAATCAATCCCTGCTTATTAACAACCCCAAGTACGCATACATATATATATATATATAGGTATGTACGTATTATGCCCAAAAAAAAAAAACCAGAAAAAGAAAAGGCAAAGAAGGCATAATTGTCAAGGCAAAGATCTTAATAGATCTGGGATACCAGAGAGGCTCAGTGAATTATATATCATAGTTGATGCTTAATTACAGAACCAAAAATAATCTAGAGTTAATCCACATATTCATGACCTAACTAAAGGTTTCTTGGATTAAAAGAAGAATCGAATACCTACAAATGATGCTCCAAATCGGACCTAAAAGATTAAATTGAAAAAAATATAGTAACAATACCTAGCATCACCCACATTCATCCCCAACTTACACCCAAACAAAAAATCTTAAAATCAATACCTAGAATCTCTGCCATGGAGGAGAACACACTAGCTCAGCATCTAAATCAACCAGATCTGCCATGAATCTGCCATTAAGAGAGAGAGAGAGAGAGCCGAGTGTGTGAGAGAGGCATAGAGTAGTGAGAGAGAGTCGAGCAAGAGAGACAGAGAGTAGAGAGAGAGAAAATAAAAGTCAAAAATATGATAACAGATCTATCTGAAGACAAGAGAAAAAGAAAGAGAAATAGAAGAAGATGATGAGAAGATGAGAGACGTTTCGGGAAAATATAAAGAAATAGAGGCAATGGGCGTGTGGGAAGTCTGTGTGTGAGCATTTTTCATAAAGGCAATGGCCGGGGAATCCATACTCTCAAGAGCACTTACACCCATTTGCCATGGCAAAGGCAAAACAAAGGTTGTTACTATTTATGTGAATAGTGGCAGCTCTTGGGAAAGGCTTGTGGTGTTTTAACTTGTTGTCATAGCAATTCAAGGGCAACTATTATTCACATGAGATATGAGGAGAGGAATTTGTATAGAGTTTTGGTGTGAGAAGTGAAGAATACGACTAAGTATTTATTTAAAAAAAATTCTGAAATTTTTAGTATTTTTTATAAAAAAATTTCGATTCTGACGTCAACAAACCCAGGCAACAGCCCAAGCTATTCTTGCCTTTGGGCTTGCTCAGGCTTGTGGAGCCCACCAGCTGCATGGGTTGCTGAAGCCCGCTGGAACATCGAACTGGGGCTTGGGCCCCCTCTTGTCTAGGCCAAGGCTGGTCGGTGGAAATGCTCTAAGAGCACTTCGACCGCAAGGTTTTGGCCTAGTTAGGAAGGGGCCCTAGGCCCGGAAGGAAGCTCCAGCACGGAAGACCCAACTCAGGCAAGGCGTGGGACTCACGAGCCCGGGCAAGCCTACGAGGAGATCTGGCCCGTCTTATTGCTTTCGGGCAGCTAACGTCATCGTTGATGCAACGTTGGCGTTAGGGCAAGATATTTAATTTTTTTTTACTATTAGCGAGTATAATTTAGGTGTCAATGGTAAAAAAAATTAAAAATCTTACACTGACGCCAGCGTTGCCATAAACCAACGGCTACAAGCCATATGGCTTCTCCTGGAGGCTCCAATCCAACGGCTACCCAAAAAAATTGAAAAAAAATATCGAACAAATTTGTAAAAAAATATCAAAAAATTATGGAAATTTTTCTATAAATACCTACCAATATTATTCACTTTTCACACCAAATCTTCATACAAATTCTTCTCCTTCCAATATTTTTCACTTTCCACACCAAATTTTCTATTACTAAATTCCATTTGTGTAAAAATACAAATGATATTTTCCATCAAAGCCAGAGGCTCGTGGGCAACCGTGGAAGACATTTTGTTATGTGAGTGTTGGGTCAAAGTTGGTCATTGTCCAATCACGAGCAACGAGATGAAGTCCTCTCATATGTAGAGAAAAATTCATGGAGAAATGAAAGGATAGAGAGAATATGGTGTGAAAGGTCTGAGTTGAGGTTGTAGTTTTATAGAGTGATTTAGAAGATAGAGATGACACGCGGCGTAATTTTAGAGGGTGAAAATCTTATCTGAAATCTGAGACTAGAAATTTATAATAAATATCGACATGTGGCAACTAAGAATCTTATCCGAAAATTTTATTTGAAATTTGAGATCTTAATGTTATAATAAATATGGACACGGGACAACCGAAAATCTTATCTGAAAATTTAATCCGAAAGTTTAATCTGAAATTTGAGAGGAGAATTTTGTAATAAATAGTGACACATGGCAATCGAAAATCTTATCAAAATTAATTGTTTAAGCATAAAAAAATAGAAAATAAATTAAAGTGAATAGTAATTGCCCTTACCCTTGCCCATAGGGGTGGAAACAAAATTGCAAGGGCTACCACTATTCACATGAATCGTGACAGCCCTTGCCTATATGGGTGGAAGTGCTCTAATAGCTGAGGTGAGAATATGCTATCAACTCTAACAATCAATGTGACTTTAGCGAGTTGACCGAGCCAACATGCATATATTGGGCCTTATAATCACCATTTTTATTTAGGCTTATTTACTATTTCACCCCTTAGGACTTGAGCTCGCTCTCACTTAACCACCCAGAACTCAAATTTCCTCACTTTATCCCCATTCTCCCACTTCGTCTCAAATGTTACCCTATCCCCTCAACGCCATCTCATTTTCCTGTTAAAATGACATTTCTATCTCTCTCTCCCCTCCCCAACCCAACCCCCATCGCACCTCACCCCCACCCCTCCCCCTTTTCTCTCTTCTATCTTTTATCTTCTCTCTCTCTCTCTCTCTCTCTCTCTCTCCTATCCCCATCCCAAACCAACCCCCAGCGCACCTTCATCGCACCCCACCCATTCCCTCCCTATGACTCTCTCGCTATCTTTCTCACTCTCACTGCCTCTCTCTTCTCTCCTCTCCTCTCCCCTCCCCAGACCTAACCCCCACCCCTTACCTAACCCTCCATGAAATTACTCAACACACCCAAACCACGACCACTCAAAATTATAAATAAAATATAAAAAAATTATTCTCGATAGCCACTCCTCATCTCCTCTCTCGGCAGAGAGAGTGAGAGTGAGAGAAAGAGGCACAGAGAAGAAATAAGATGGGAGAGGTGAGGTGCGATAAGGGTTGGGGAGGGGCGAGGAGAGAGAGGCAGAGAGAGAGAATAGAGAAGCAGAGGGAGAAGAGGGGTGGGTTGCAATGGAGGTGCACTGTGGGTTAGGTCTAGGGAGGGGATGAGAGAGAGAGAGAGAGAGAATATAGAGGGGCTAAAATTACTACAATGCCCATGCCACCTCAACACACTTAATGGTTTTATGGACAGAAATGGACAGAAGTGGTAAAGTGAGAAAATTTCAACAATTTTTAGAGATTCATGGGGTAAAGTGAGGAAATTTGAGTTCCAGGTGGTTAAGTGAGAGCGAGCTCAAGTTCCAGGAGGTGAAACAGTAAATAAGCTTTTTATTTATTCAAAAACCCATATATAGCCTATTTGGATAGAGAAAAACTCAAAACTAGCTACTTATTATTTTCTAATTGATTCTTAGTGTAATTTTTATAAGAACCAATTAGAAAATGACAAGTGGCTAGTTTTGAGTTTTTGTCTCCAAATAGGCTTTATAAAGATTTTTGTATAATTTATCATATTAGGATGGGCCTATTTGTGGAAAGCCCTTCGATTAATAAGTAAATGAATAACTAAAGTTTGAAAATTGACTAGGAGTAGAAGCACTTCAAGAGAGGGTTGGTGAGTGTCACGACCCGATTCGAAAATAAAGAATATTCCCGAATCATGGTGTGAGTCATACCATGGTCATAAGAGTAAAATCCTACAACCATGATATGATGAGAAAAAGAGCCACAATTACTACAAAATTTACTTAACATCACAAAATCAGAGTCCCAGTAGCTTGTAATTAACTACACACTAAGATCTTGAACAAACGGTTGACTACTTACAAAGATTAATTACACAAATCAACAACAAAATCCTAGCAGCTTAGTTGAAACCCGCTTCCTCAAACTTCGTCTTGAATCCTTTGAATCCTGCACAATCTATTAGGGTATGAGCATTCTAATGCCCAGTAGAGTACCGTCAAACCCCTCAAAGTCAGTTATCACAGTTAATCAAAGTGTCATGCATCAAGCAACACAAGATATACAAATTATGCAATCATAACAGATAAATAAATTTGCATATGCGGTGATGTCATGAACTCACTCCCTTCTAATCCCACTAATTCATATCCTAGGGCAACAAGCCTGCATGTTCCATACCATGCGTTTTACCACTGTGGCTCCGAATACCCTAAAATATGAACTAGCGCCCATTCGTCCCTTAACCCATTTTTCTTTTGTTTACGAATTTCTCAACTTTCACTTATCATTAGAGGCCCTGCTCCCGTCACCTTAATATATTCAAGCTCTGCTCCCATCACCTGAATATATTCCACATTTTATTCAGATATATCTAAAGCCTTCTCCCACCCTTTAGATATATCTCAAACGATACACACACACACACTCCAAACACCACTGTCTTTATGATGCATATGTAATGCAGCACAAACATCATTTATCTCTGCAGAATAATGCCACAGATAATAACAATAATATATCAGGCTTAATCACATGCATAATAACATTCACTCAACGTCAAATAATATCCACGGAGAAACATCAACAATAATATTCACATAACATCAAATAGTATTCACCGAGCAACACAACAATAATATTTATAGTACTATATATATAATCACCAAGATTAAAAGTGACATAGCCCAATCAGCAGGAAATCAGGAAACCCTACCTCAAGTCCAGCTAGCTTAACCTTGTGCAGTTTCGTCCTCAAAAGTACGCAGAGTAGAACACCTAGCAGTGCCGGTCCTGAATTTTTTAGGGCCCAGGGCAAAAGTAAAAATTAGGCCCCTATATATACTTAAACTTAGTGATGAACTCACTCTTATTTTTCAACCAAGATCTAACCTGTTCAAATTAACTAAAAATTTAACATTCAAGCCAAATAAATTGTATCGATTCAAACTTCAATATATTAAAATTTAGAATAAAAAGTTATAATATATAAACAAAATAAATACTTATAACAATTCAATAAGTTCTTTTTCATCCAGCAACAAGCAACTAGCCAAAAGAAAAAAACTCTACATGCTGAATAGCCTAAGCAAAACAACATCAATCTATTTGAAATCCTTTTGCATCCTTAGCAACCAGCAAAATAAAAATGTCTTTACATTCTCAATAGCCAAAGCAAAGTGCAGTAGCCTACTTGAATCTCTTTGCATCCTCAGCAACCAGCAAAACAAAAATGTATTTTCTTCCTCAATAGCCAAAGCAAACAACAGCCGCCTACTTGAAATCCCTTTGCATCCTCAGCAACCAGCAAAATATCAACATCACCACCTGCAAGATAAGGTGAAAAACAACAAAATCACAACTAAAAAGGTATTATTTAAATGATTTTCTTCTTGCATTTTGAGAAGCAAAATCCTCAATGATGCTTTCAAATTCAAGCTTTTCTAACATCTCCTTTTCAATGGATAAGATTGCTAGCCCATTTAGCCTTTCTTGTGACATGGTAGACCTCAAGTAAGATTTCAATAATTTTAATTTAGAAAAGCTTCTTTCTGCAGATGCTACAGTCACAGGTACAGTCAATAGTATTCTATAGGCAATCAAAACATTTGGAAAACAATCCATATCTTTAACAAACTCTACAATTTCAAGTGTTGTGTTTACTGCTGATGGTAAAAGATATTGGAGCACCTGTAACTCTGAAAACAAATCACTTGCATCAACATCAGAAGACTCACCATTTCTTAAAGTAGTTTCAAGCTTCAGACAACAATTTTTCAATTCCTCATCACCCAATGAAGTTAACTTCTTTGAATTAAACAAGAACCCAAAAATACCATCATATTGTTGCATTTGTTCAAATCTACTCCTTAATGAAGAAAGAGCCATATCCACTACACAGATGAAATAATTGACTCTAAATGATTCTTCAACTGATTGTACTGTCTCATCATTGGCATTCTCATCAATTTCTATGACTATGACTTTGACGTTTTTTAGGAAACTATTTGTTTTGTTTTGAAAAAATTTATCCAGAGCTCCCTTTTGAGATTGAGTTAATTCTTCTCTCTGTCTTTTTCTTTTTCTTTTTTGACTTCCAGATGGGTGTTTCTTAGAGAACATTGTTACTTGAAAACAGAAACAATATACAAGGAAAGCCAATGCAATTTTAATACTTCAAAGAATAAACAAAAAACAACATAACCTGGAATTTGAGAAACCCCCTTCGAGAAATCCCTCTCCACAGAAACAAATTTGATATTTCCAAGAAGAAGAAGAAGAAGAAGGAAAAGCGACCTAGAGGAGTGGAACAGATGCACAAAAGCGTTCTTCTTTTTGAGGAGTGGAACAGACCATCGTTGGTTTAGGGTTAATAGTTATAATAATCTAATATAATACTTACTATAAAAAAAAAAAATTTGGGCCCTCTAAATTTTGGGCCCAGGGCGATCGCACTGTTTGCCCCTGCTCAGGGCCGGGCCTGATGTTCGGTTCATTTTTACACATGATTTTTCATGTTATTCACCCACTATTTTGAGTTAGTTCTTGACATTTTATAGCTTTTTACTTCCTTTTTGTGTTTTCTTAGATTTTGCCTTGGTTGGGATGAAAATGAGCTAAAAGTGCATTATTAGTTATAAATTCTGTTTTTGTTCATTTTCGTAGGTCAACTTCTTGGCCTGGGATCAACATGCTCTGGTGCTCGGATGAGGTCATGATCTTCATGAGACTTGTTCCAATGGATGTTAACTACAACATATCCAAATTTGAGCTCCATTGGACAAGTATTGCCTATCCAACCAATCCATCATGTTACCACAGTTCTGGAAATCCGGATTTGGCCAGCTTTTACCTCCCTTGTGTCATCTTAACTTCTTGTTACCATAACTCTTGGTAACAAGGAATTACATTTGTAAAATAGATATTTTCTGAGCTTTTGGCATCTTTGTGAAGTCAAAGCTCCATCATGGCAAGGGGACAATGGGCTAAGGCTTTATCAAAGGTGGTAGTTTTATATTAAAAGGTAAAAGCTGGAAAGGAGGAGAGAGGGAGGAGAAGTCAAAATTGCAATCTGATATTGGGAGCCTTTTGATCGTGGGAAATCAGGCTATTCCACATTCTACACAATTGAGAGCAGATTTTGGAGAGCTTGGAGCTAGGAGAAAGCCAAGGTGCAGCCAAGCAAAGTGGAGAAGAAAGCTTCCACCATTGATGACCTTGAAGCTTTCACAATTTTCTCAAAATCTGTAAACACTTTCTAATTTTATTTTGAGTTTGTATTTGGAATAAGTATGAGCAACTAAACTCCATAGCTAGGGCTTAGGTTGAAGCCCTAAACATGATTACCTTATTGTTTTGATGCTTGAGTGTATGAATTTCTAGATATTGTTGATGATTTCCAATTCACCAAATTAATCTATCCTTGATGTGTGTTTTTCCTTGGTTGGCCATCTTTGAAAGCATGTTTCTTGAGATTGTTGGGATTATGTGTATCTTCATGTTATCCTAAGCAATAAATGGATGAAGTAAGAATCATCTATGTGAATTGGTTTCTTGAATACCTAATGTAAACACCATGCTATTAGGATTCTTGTGATGTTCATATTCTCTTTGAACTTAATGGGTTCTCCTTGTAATTGAATCGAAGTACGAATCATACCTAGGTTCGGTTATGGGGAGGGCACAAGTATTGTAGCACGAACCATGCACTTTACGTATATTAGAGAGAATCAATGCGTCTTGAGCCACGACCCATGGTCTTGATTGCGAACATTTTCATCAACACATTTAGAGTTCATCACTTGAGTATTCATGAACTTTGGTAGAATTGTTTAGGGTGGATTCTGAAACCCTAGTGTTTGTTACATTTTAATTTCACAATTTGATAATTCATCTCTGCCTTTCTCATTTAAATTCAAAGTCCATTTACTTTCATGCAATAGAAATAGGTCACTTGAAACAAATCAAACCCCCCCCCCCAAATGTGTGTGTGAGTTGTGTGTTCGACACGTGGTTTATCTTTGTTACTGAATTTTATTTGTTTCCGTAATTGTTTTGGACTTTTGGTCCGCGTGTGTTCTTCCATTTTCTGTGCTGATTCCAACCGTATAAAGAACGTGAAATTTGGATAAACGGTTGGAAAGTTATAGGCAAAACACTGGACAGAGGTCGAAACTGGAAAAACAGAGAAACGAATCTGCCCAAAAACGACCGGTCGTTACTGTTCAGCGACCGGTCGCATATGAATCTGCCCAAAAACGACCGGTCGTCACTGTTCACGACCGGTCGTCACTGTTCATTTTTCACTGTTCATGGGTATTGTTCACAGGTGATAAATGGGTGATAAAAGGGTGATAGAAAGTGCTGTTTCTGTTTTTCTTTAGTTTTCTTGTGTTGTTTTATTTCTTTTACACTTCTTTACTCATTTCTAGTTTCCCTGTTTCATTTGTGCATTTGTGGTGTGTTAATTAAGTGTTCTCTTTGTACTCAAATTAGAACTTATAGGAAGCCGACAAGTTCTTCGTGGGATCGACCCCGTACTTACATAATCTATACTTTGATAGATTCGTGCACTTGCGGGTATTTTTAATTGGTTGTTTGCACATTAATTTGTGTCCTTTTAGGAATGCAACAATTTTTGGCGCCGTTGCCGGGGAACTGGCACGGTTGCTTATCTGTTTTGTTTGAGTATGTTTAGAGTACTTAGTTTTATTTTTGTTTATTTATTGTTGTTTCATTTTATCTTGATTTGTTTTTGTTTCTTTTTCTTATAGGAACATCCGACGAGTCACCTCCACCATCACCAATGGCAGCTGCAACTGAAATTGTGGAACTTACTATGCAAGATTACTCCAATAAATTTGTGATGGAGGAAGCAAATGCTTTTGGCTCATTTCAGAATGAGTTGACTATGAATGAATATTTCCAACAAACATACAATCCGGAGTGGAGAAATCATTCAAACTTCTGGTGGACCGACAATCCAAATTTTCAACAAGGGTCATATCAACCATATCAAGGCCAACATAATACTTGTCCACCTTATGGTCAACCCCAATATTATAATCCACCACCACTTAGTCAATCTCACCAACCACCTCAAGGACCAACTTTGGAAGAAATTGTTGCTTCAATGGTTAGAAACACAGATAATTTCATCATGCAGAGGAATGACACCCACATGCAGAGGAATGATACCCACATGCAGAAAATGAATAAGGCCATTGCCAATCTAGAAAATCAAGTGGGGCAAATTGCTATAGCTTTGAGTCAAAGGGAAGTTGGGATGATGCCTAACCAAACAGTGATACCAACCGGGCATGAGCATGTTGAAGCAGTTACCTTGAGAACTGGTAAGGTAATTGGTGAAATTGATGGTTCTAAAAATTTGATTCACAATGTTGATGACATGCAGGTTGAACAAGTGACTGAGCCTAAAGAAAAGGATGAAAGCAACAAAGAGAAAGATAAACAAGCAGCTTCTTCATCCGAATGGATCCCAAAGCATGAACTTGCAAGAAGGGCAAGAAAGGAGAAGGTAAGTCGTGAACCTACTGATGAAGATATCTTACATGCTCCTTTTCCTCACAGGCTTATGAGTTCCAAAAAAATTCAACACGCCAAGGACATATTGGAAATCTCCGAAAACAAGCTCAAGGAATACGAAACTGTTGCATTAACGGAAGAGGTTTCTGCTGTTTTGCAAAGGAAGCTTCCTCCCAATTTACAAGATCCAGGAAGTTTCACAATTCCTTGTATAATTGATGATAAATTGTTTGAAAAACCTTTAATTGATTTAGGTGCTTCAATTAATCTAATGTCTTATTCTATTTTTGAAGTACTAGAGGAAGACAAGCTGAGCATCCATGTTCCAAGTACCAATCATATGTTCAATGTCATTCCTTCTACTCAAATGAGAAGGCCACCCGATCCTAAATATGTGCCTCCTCCATCTAATCCACGTATTGAAAAGCGCTTAAAATTGCTTTTGAAATATACTCATGCGCATAAAAAGAAAAGAATACGAAATGGGTTGATTAGATGGCAAAGAGATTTGAAGAAACTTCATGTTCGGCACAAGGAGGCGATTGAGCCAAAACCCCCTAAGTGACCATGGTATGTTGGAAGTCCGGCAAAAGACTTTAAACTTAGCGCTTCTTGGGAGGCAACCCAAGGTGAATAGAAGAAGTTTGTTGTCGTCCTAATCGCTTCAAAGTGGAGTTTCTCTAGACTCAAACTTACTTTTATTTTACTTTATTTATTTATTTTCCTTTTGAGTTAGGATTTCAATCTCCAACCAAGGTAATTTCGATTTTCTTGTTGTTTCTCTTTGTTTTTCTTACTTTTACTTTCCTTTACTTGTTTGTGTTTCTATTTTGTTGTTAAGTTTGGGAAGTAAATTGCTTCATGATTGCACACACTGAACTTTGGCTCAAATGTTTATTTCATTCCATACATGTGATTCCAAACACAAACTTGAAAAAAAAAAAAAAAAAAAAAAAAAAAAAAAAAAAACATAAATTTCTCAATCACATGTTCATTGTTGCATTTTGCACCACCTGAGGCTTCTGCTAATTGCCTCTGTCTGTTCTTGCTTGTAGAACCTGCAACAGCTCTACATGATCTTCATTCCTCTTTTGCAGCATCTCTACATGCTGGCTGGCACTGTAGAGCCGCTTCTGCAGGTCCGCCACCAGAGCTTTCAGGGCCGCCACCTCCTCACTCAGTGCCCCGCACTCTCGTGTTCTCGCCAGTAGGCGCATGCCCAAATTTGTGGCCGAGACCGCGTTGAGCACGGTTAGATTGTGGGACTCGTCCACTGCCATCTGGTCAGACCTCTGCGCCACATGCAGATGATCTGCAACTGTAAGTCTGCTGACAGTCATGCCCTCCGGCATTACTGCCCTTCGCGGCACCACCTCAGAGAAGTTTGAGGCCGAGCCATGATGGTATGAGGAGTTTGGGAAGATAGGGTTTGGAGGAGCCCGTATCTGGGCATTTGGTGGTGCAAGCGACAACTCAAGGTTAAGGTCATCAACAAGCATATCTGGGGATGCCATTGATTTTTCTGTCTGGGCTTTTTGATGGTTTTTCTTGAGTTTGCAGGTTGAAATGCAGGATGCTCCTTCTTTCAACCGAGAAGTGGTTTAAATAGACTTATTCTCATAGGGGAGCCGACACCACTTTGTATTTCCGGAGCAATTTGCGGATGAGTCAAGTTAAACAGGGAAGCATTTCTGCTTTCACTTTACTTTCTTTCCCTCCCTGTTTTCTGGTGCATTGTGTTTTGATTTCTTTTTAGTTTGTCGTCTTTGTTTTATTTCCGTTGGGGAAGTGTGCTTTGTTTCTTTTTAGTTTGTCGCATTCCCTTTATTCAAGTTTGGGAAGTGCGTTTTGTTTTTCTTCTTTGTCTTTTGCAACTTTCTTTTCTTTTATTTCCGAAAACGAGAAATTGAAAAAAAAAAATAATTAAAAAAAAAAAAAAAAAAAAAATTTCACCGAAACGCAAAGACAAACAGGCACACCAATAATACACTAGAATCATTTTTTTCCAGTGCTCGGTGTCTCGACCATAGGACCCTTGAGTTTAGCCCTTTGGCTATCCACTTCCGGGGCTTCACGCACAGCCTCTTGGGGCTCATCACTCGAGCTCCCAAAGATTGCATTCTTAGCTTGAGCGTAACCACTCTCGCGGTCTGTTTTCTTGCGTTTTCCCGGTCGGTCTATGTCCTCCAGCTGCTTTCTCATGTCATGGGCGTAAACACTTACCATCTTTGAGAGATTTTTGTTCTCTTCCCGCAACGCCTCCAGCTGGTGTCGATTCACCTCTAGTATCCTTGCCCTTTCTGTTTTTAAACTTTTAATAATACTCTGGCACTCTTCAACCATACTTCGCTCTGCCGCCAACTGACCTCTTAGCACCTCCACCTCATGGGACTTCGCAATTAGGCGATGACCCACACTTGCGACTGTTGCTGTGCTTTGCACGCTTAGTGCCAGAGCATCGCTCACGACCCGGTTGTCATCCCTTGATCCCAGCACCCGTATATCCTTGGGAGTCACTAGATTTCTAGCAACTCCAAGGGCAACATCGTTGTCCAGCAGTATCGAGTCATTCACTGTCACGTGCCCCCGTGCTGAGGCAAAGTAGGGCATCCACACTGGTCCCACTGCTTGGCCCTGAGTCTGAGTTGGTTGAGCTAGGTTGAGATCCAGCGAGAATGGGTAGGAAGAGGCCATTTGAACTTTCTTTTCTTTTGTTCTTGCTTTTCTCTTTTGTGTGTTTCTGAGTTTTGTGTGTTTTGCCCCAACTCTTTCTCTTCTTCTTTTATAGAGTTAGTTTCTACGTAACTCTAGCCACTGCGCTTCTGGTTTGGCGCGGCCCTTGCGGCCTATCCCCCTCTATCGCCTCACCTGTCCCCCAACCCCTTTAATTGCATTTCCGCCTTTCAGCGCTTTCAAGAAACGAAAGTCGTCACGCCTTCCTATGAAGGCAATAATTCTGGCTTGGGACCGTGAGAGAGACCTCTGCTTGTCGGCACGTCTCTCACTTTGTATCCCGTGACTCACAGGAGCCGAGACATCAGGGCCCACTTTTTTTTATTTTTCTGAGTCCTCGCTCTTTGTGTTTCTGACTCAGTTTCTTTGTTTTATATACTTCCTTCGCTTTTGGGCTTTCCTTTGGGTTGGGCTTTCATTTTGGTTTGTGCGTTTCTTTGGGTTGGATTTCTGCGTGCGTAGGACTGTTGTTAGGGCTTACTGTTCTGCTTGTTTTGTTTTGTTTTGTTTGGTTCAGTTTGGTTTTGTTTTGTTTTGTTTCGTTTTGTTTTGCAGCCGTGTTGTAGTTGTATTTCTTGTTTGTTCTTGTTTTTACTTGCTTTATTCCCTTTATTTCTTGTTATAACATTGTTGATGCCTAAGTTCTTTAACATTGAGGACAATGTTTATTTTTAAGTTTGGGAAGGGATAGCAAGTCTTTTTCGTTTCACTTAAACTCTTGCTTTCTTTTATTTTGTTTTCTTTTCTGTTTTGAGTCTTTTTGTTTTCAAGTCACTTTCCGGACATATACGATGAGATTGTGATGAATGTTTACATGACTTGATTGAAAATGCTAAAAAATAAAAATAAAAAATAAAAATTTGTTATTCACTAAATGGCATCGTTCTAGCATGATATGTTTGAAACCCTCTATGCACTTGCCATTTGTTTCATAATTCTCCAGTTGAGGGATTTGCATGATCCAAAGAATTGTATCAAGCATGAATTAGACTTGTATAACCATATAATGTGAGCTTTGAGCCTTTTGCTTCAATTCATGAGTGTTATACACATATTCTTATTTTCTTGTCATCCGAGTTGTTGTTTGATCTCATTATTCATTGATTTGGTTGAGCACTTAAAAGTCACTCATTCTTGTGCAATTTGATTACATGACATTTGAGAAATGATATTGAGGCCCTCTTTGGACCGTTTGTGCCTTTCAAGCTAACCGTATGCATGCTTAAGCATGATTTTCCATTGTTAACCACCTTGAGCCTATATGTATGTAAGCCTTTTCTTTCAAGTAACCAATTTTTACTTCTAGCCTTAGCCTGAAAAACAAGAATATACCTTTCTAAGGAACTCATGAGCTTTAATTTAGATATATTTTTCATGCTAAGTTTGGGAAGGGTTATTACATTTCAAAAAAAAAAAAAAAAAAGAGTACTTCACTCAAAGGGTGAAAGAAAAGAGAAAAGTTGTGGTTAAGTGGCAATGGTTTCAAATCCAATTTCATGTTTCTTGGTTGTTCGAATGGAAGGAAGGAGTGTGAATCATAATTAGTGGAGGTACAAGGCTTTGTGGTCTATTTGATCACCCCTAAAAAAAAAAAACAAAAAAATTGAAAATCTTAAGCGTGATGTTTCAAAGTCTTTTAGTCAACGATTATATGCTCTTACATTGTGAGTTCCTTGGACTTTGTTGTATCCATATCCTTCATTTCTTACTCACCTTGCACCCTTAGCCCCATTACAACCTATAATAAAGACCTAAATTGATCCTAAATGTCATGTGGTTGATTTGCACACATTTTTCAGCTTTTGAGTGTTTAGCATCCTTCTTGAGATCATATTCATGCATGTTTTTCAGCTTGCTAATTTTGAGTTAAGTCCCTTATGGTTTAACTCTATTCTCATGTCTATTATTGAGTGATGCATTGTAACCCTCTCCCGAGTGATTCATTTGTGAGAGGACAACTTTGGTGAGATTTGAAGTTACATTTGTGCTTGGTATGATTTTTTGAAGTTGTGTGAAAACTGAAATTGGAGAATGAGTTTCATTTGGCCATCACACTACTACACTTGAGCATGTTGTGTTCTGAACTTTGCCGCCTTGTGACTAATGTCTAAACTAAGTTTTTCTTGTGAAATTTTTTGAGTCATTTGCATAAGTCACTCTCTCTTTGGAAAGTGTTCGAAAAGTTTTGTTTCGAGTCTTGTTTTAGTTTCTGTTTTGCTCGAGGACTAGCAAAAGATAAGTTTGGGAAGTTTGTTCGGTTCATTTTTACACATGATTTTTCATGTTATTCACCCACTATTTTGAGTTAGTTCTTGACATTTTATAGCTTTTTACTTCCTTTTTGTGTTTTCTTAGATTTTGCCTTGGTTGGGATGAAAATGAGCTAAAAGTGCATTATTAGTTATAAATTCTGTTTTTGTTCATTTTCGTAGGTCAACTTCTTGGCCTGGGATCAACATGCTCTGGTGCTCGGATGAGGTCATGATCTTCATGAGACTTGTTCCAATGGATGTTAACTACAACATATCCAAATTTGAGCTCCATTGGACAAGTATTGCCTATCCAACCAATCCATCATGTTACCACAGTTCTGGAAATCCGGATTTGGCCAGCTTTTACCTCCCTTGTGTCATCTTAACTTCTTGTTACCATAACTCTTGGTAACAAGGAATTACATTTGTAAAATAGATCTATCCTTGATGTGTGTTTTTCCTTGGTTGGCCATCTTTGAAAGCATGCTTCTTGAGATTGTTGGGATTATGTGTATCTTCATGTTATCCTAAGCAATAAATGGATGAAGTAAGAATCATCTATGTGAATTGGTTTCTTGAATACCTAATGTAAACACCATGCTATTAGGATTCTTGTGATGTTCATATTCTCTTTGAACTTAATGGGTTCTCCTTGTAATTGAATCGAAGTACGAATCATACCTAGGTTCGGTTATGGGGAGGGCACAAGTATTGTAGCACGAACCATGCACTTTACGTATATTAGAGAGAATCAATGCGTCTTGAGCCACGACCCATGGTCTTGATTGCGAACATTTTCATCAACACATTTAGAGTTCATCACTTGAGTATTCATGAACTTTGGTAGAATTGTTTAGGGTGGATTCTGAAACCCTAGTGTTTGTTACATTTTAATTTCACAATTTGATAATTCATCTCTGCCTTTCTCATTTAAATTCAAAGTCCATTTACTTTCATGCAATAGAAATAGGTCACTTGAAACAAATCAAAACCCCCCCCCCAATGTGTGTGTGAGTTGTGTGTTCGACACGTGGTTTATCTTTGTTACTGAATTTTATTTGTTTCCGTAATTGTTTTGGACTTTTGGTCCGCGTGTGTTCTTCCATTTTCTGTGCTGATTCCAACCGTATAAAGAACGTGAAATTTGGATAAACGGTTGGAAAGTTATAGGCAAAACACTGGACAGAGGTCGAAACTGGAAAAACAGAGAAACGAATCTGCCCAAAAACGACCGGTCGTTACTGTTCAGCGACCGGTCGCATATGAATCTGCCCAAAAACAACCGGTCGTCACTGTTCACGACCGGTCGTCACTGTTCATTTTTCACTGTTCATGGGTATTGTTCACAGGTGATAAATGGGTGATAAAAGGGTGATAGAAAGTGCTGTTTCTGTTTTTCTTTAGTTTTCTTGTGTTGTTTTATTTCTTTTACACTTCTTTACTCATTTCTAGTTTCCCTGTTTCATTTGTGCATTTGTGGTGTGTTAATTAAGTGTTCTCTTTGTACTCAAATTAGAACTTATAGGAAGCCGACAAGTTCTTCGTGGGATCGACCCCGTACTTACATAATCTATACTTTGATAGATTCGTGCACTTGCGGGTATTTTTAATTGGTTGTTTGCACATTAATTTGTGTCCTTTTAGGAATGCAACACCTGACACCTAGTTAAGATAATTTACTGATTAAAATTCATTGGAAATAAGGAAACAAAGTTGAGTGTCCTACTAGCGCACGTAGACCTAAAACCCCAAAATACACTTGACAAGTTGTTTGACCCGATTGTTACTCTCTTAAACTCACATCCAAGCAAGCATAGAACCAAGTGTTAAGGAAAAACTAATCTATTCCCCTCCTATAATAGTTCTACTCTTTGGGATGTTTAAAATCAGGTGGTTCGGCTCTAGACTCATAAAGAAAGTTTAAAAACATCAATTTAAAACTAAAATTTCAGTTTTTCTAAACATTTGGGTTGGAACACGTTAACTTTGAAAATTCACTAAATATTGAGTTTAAATCAAAATAATGTAAAACTTTCCATATCTGAAGAAAATACAAGAAAGTAAAACATACTAAAATTTCATGAAAATCCAAGTTTAGGAAGTCTTCAAACACTTACTTCAAAACAGGGTATGCAGCAGAATCAAAACAATTCCAGCAGGATAGTCTCTACTTTGAAATTTCACAAAAAATCAATTTAAATTCAAATGGCACAAAACCAACTTTGAAATAACCCTTGAGATATTCATTTTGATGTACCAAAATCCCAAAATGAAATTGGAACAAAAATCACATCGAAATAATCTAGTACTTCACAAAAACACCCTTTGAAAGATATATATAAACCCTATATATATATATATATATATATATATATATATATATATATATATATATATATACTTGAGTTATTCCAACCAAAAACTTGGGTTAAAAATTAGTACTCAAAGAGACAATAAAAAGAAGAGCTTCAAGCTTTCAAAGAATCATTTACTTGAGATGCTAGTGGCTAATTGGAGCAATTGAATGATAAGGAACAAGCCATTTGAGAGAAAGTACACATCTATAACAAGAGATTCAACATAATCAATTGAACAAGTTTTGTTCATACCAATTTTTAGAGAGTTATAATGGTTACTTTTGGATGGTCTTTGGATATGTTATAAAGGGGAGAATTTGGAGTAACTATCATGAAGAAACCATAGTGGTTTGAGCTTTTGATATGAGTGTTTTGGACTGAAAACGAGGAAAGGAACCAAGGTTGAAGATTATAAACAAGTTCCACTCTAAACATTCCCAAGGTGGCTATAGAAGTCCAATCAATCTGAAATTTTGATATGTTATAATAGACAGCATTTCAAACAACTTTGATGAAGGAACCAAAGTCATTTGAGTACAGGAAATCACAGAAACCAACTGAAACCGAGCATACTGCTGTGAAATCAGGAAATGGTAAACTTATTGTGATCATACCAACGTTTCAGAGCCTATACTAGTCGGATTGAGCTGAACTTTGAGTATGTTATAGGAATCATGGAAATGAACAACTTTTATGAAGGAAGTTTTCTCATTTGAGCTTCCGAAATATGAGTTCTCAGCAGCTTCAAGAAAGTGACGAATTTTGGATTTTGAAGAGGAATAAAAGAAAAATGAGAATGAAGATAAGTGAATGAGGAAGAAAGGATGATACAATGAATGATGAGGATAAGAGTGAATTTATGATTGAAAAGCCTTAATTAGAATAGGTGAGTCATCCATTTAGAAGTGGGTGATACAATGAATGAGAAGAAGAGGATGAGAAAGAATCTTAAGCTAGACTAGGTGACTCACCCCCATAGGTTTACAGTGAGTCACCTTTATATATAGAGTAAAGATCCATGTCCAATAAGAAATAAGAGTCCTAATCAATCTTGGAGAATCAACCGCTAGCTTAGATGATTCTTCTTCAATTCTAAGAAATTAGATATGATTAGATTTTCATAAAATTTATGTTCATATATTTAGGAGAACATTATTAGATGTTTCAAAATTATCTTGCAGTTTAAGGGCATGTTTGAGACTTCTAGAATTTTTTAGGGCTAAAAACACTTTTAAAAGCATTTGATAGAAAAGCTTAAAGTGCTCACTTGCTTAAAAGAAACCTTGGATTTTTAAAAAGAATTTCGACATACATATAATAAAAAGTGCTTATGGCCAAAACGCTTTCGAGTAAAAATGCTTGCTACATGAGCAAATCCCAATAAAGAGACCTTTGAGTACGATTACCATACTAGTTTTGACAGTCAGCTGATTCATGGGGATTGTCTCGTCCCTCAATCAGTCGGCCTAAAAATCGAAGTGTCTATAATTCATATTCTAAGTTGGCCTAGCTCATTTTGAAAAACTTGTTTCTGTCACTGATAATAGTCGAGACGAAAATTACACTCAATGGATGATAGGGGTATAATTGATTCAAATAATTAACCATCCACCTGAAAACTATTTCACATCCAAAAAAAAAACAAACAAACAAACAAAAAGAAATTAAACAATCTAAAGAAATGGAGGTGGCAAGTATTTGCTCCAATCTGGAAATAAGTCATCCTCTACATAGTCTAATCTCTAGTTTTCAGCGTCTTCTACAGATTGGAAGGTTTTGTTAGATTTCATACATTCTCACGGAACAAAATTATAGAGCCAGCAGAAGAAAAATTCTATATCGAAAAGACAAAAGGGCTGAAAACTAATACCATGAATTAATGGTTTCTTAGGTAAATATATGTAGTTTTTACAGTGAACTGTAACAGAGGAAACCCAAAAAGAAAGTTACTGATAACACTGCCAGAGAGAGGCAACGTAATCACTCACTACAACTGAGTATATTTGTACTCAAAAGTTTACTAACTGTGACTCTGAGTTACCCTTCTTCTTCCCATAGATGTTGATTTGTTGAAATGCTCTTTTTAATTCTTGGTTCTGTGTCAAGCTGAGAAATATTAAGGCTGTATCCAATTCCCTGTAGAAATCCTCCTCATATCGGCTTCAATCAATCGAATCTCGACTGCTCTCGTTTCAGGTACCTGTGTTTAGTCTCCCTGTGTAATGCTGCTTGCTTTCATTCAAAGCTTGAAGCGAAGTAGAATTGCTGGCCAATTTCAATTGACTCTTTGTCCATGTCCATGTATCCTAACCAGTACTTTCAGACTATTTAAAAAAATTGAACACATAAATATCTCTAAAGGTTTCCATGCAAGTATTCCTCATGTACAATCATCAATTGTTCGGCCACCTGTACTGAAAAATTACTTGATAAGCAGATGATCAAATATATAAAACTGCATGCACAGACAACAAATTATATATACACACAGAAATTCTTTGTGCAGGACGCCATTTCTCGTTGAGAAAATATTACTTCTACTCAATTATACATGCACGAGATATAAATTGGAGTTGCTATATATAATGCTTAAATTCTAAGTTTAAGTTGGAAATCTGTCACATACCAAAGATCATGAACATATTATTAAACAAGCTGAATCTAATTAAATCATTTGAGAGGGTGGTTTATATATACCTCCTCGATGCTTCCGTCCTCTATGTCTGTGTTGAAAGACAGAAGCATGCGTTCATGTAGCAAGTTTTCTAGATCTTCCACGTAACGTGGTGCTGCACGTTTACGCATAAATTAATGTTTTCTTGTAAGACAGTTTGGCTTCCAACGTCACAGTTGCAATAGATATATAATTGGAAAAATGTGCTTAGATGCATGTGAATATATGCATGCAATGCAAGTGAATGAATCAAATAAAAAAAAACCACCTTTGGATTGAGAGAACCAAGAGAGAATATCGGCAGAAAGTTGCTGGGCTTTGCGGGTTGAGTCTCGGCCACCCCACTGGTTCTGGACAGCCATTTCAAGGCCATTCCATCCAGATAGAACCGCCGAGATGCCCTGTTCCAGATGACCATGACCAGACTTTTCTACGTTGATGGGTTCCATGGAATCCAAGTACTGGATTCTGGACCCGACCCCACTCGATTGGTTAGCCCGAACTCTCTCTTCTTTCTCTCTGCCTTGGTGTTGGATCGGAGGATGAGGAGGGCAGGGAGGAAAAGAGAGGCAGAGAGACAGAGGAAGAGGCTTTGTTGTTGAGTCTTTTTGTTCGTCATGGGAGTTGGAGTTGGGAGAGAGCGCGGAATGTGTGGAGTGGACAGAGAAAGACTCGGGGAAAGGTGCGATTCATGTGAGGTGCTAGAAACAGGAGGCCAACTTAGTTAGTTGTACTTTTTGTCTGGCAAGTCTTCACACATTTCACAAGAATTTTCTATATGCATATGCGTTTTCAATTTTATTTAATAAGGAAATTTGGTGCCTGTGTTGGCCTTCCACAGCCTGCTAAGGATTTTTTGTTTCCTTTTCATCAAGAGAACAAGAGATTCGAACTTAGAATCTTTTTAATTGAACCGAACTTATACCGAATTTAAATGTTAAACAGACTGATTCAACAAATAAAAAACCTTAAATTTTTGGCTCAACCCAACATTAAATGAAAGTGTGTATAATACCGAGCCGTCTTTAAACGGGCACGCTCGTGCAGAATTCGGACCGGCTCCAAACCCTGAAGTCTGAACGACATGTCGTTAACACAAACCGCCAATAAGGTTCAAAAAATCTTCATTGACAGAAATCCCTGGTGAAGAAACATCACAAACGCTCTTCATGCTCCTCTAACTCCCAAACCATGACCGCAATTACCAACAATGCCATTCCTCACTCCCAACTCGCTCGCCTCCCTGGTCCAATCAGCCTTGTCGACTCAGTCCACTCTGCTTGGCCGAGCGGCACATGCCCAGATGATCAGAACCCTCGACGACCCACTCCCTTCCTTCCTCTCCAACCACCTCGTCAACATGTACTCCAAACTCGACCTCCCCGACTCAGCTCAACTCGTCCTCCAACTCAACCCCTCTCGCTCCGTCGTCACCTGGACCGCCCTCATCGCCGGTTCTGTCCAAAACGGTCATTTCGCCTCCGCCATACTCCACTTCGCTAACATGCTCCGCGAGTCTGTCCAGCCCAATGACTTCACCTTCCCCTGCGCCTTCAAGGCCTCTGGGTCGCTCCGCTTGCCTGCCACCGGAAAACAGGTCCATGCGCTTGCGGTTAAGGCCGGGCAGATATGCGATGTCTTTGTTGGCTGCAGTGCTTTTGATATGTACTGCAAAACGGGTCTGCGGGATGAGGCTCGGAAAGTGTTTGATGAAATGCCTGAGAGAAACCTTGCGACGTGGAATGCGTACATGTCTAATGCTGTGCTGGACGGGCGGCCGCTTAATGCGGTTTACAAGTTTATTGAGTTTCTGCGGGCGGGCGGGGAGCCCAATTCGATCACATTCTGTGCATTTCTCAATGCGTGCTCGGATACGTCGAATTTGGAGCTCGGGAGACAGTTACATGGGTTTGTCATGAGATGCGGGTTTGGAAAAGATGTGTCGGTTTTAAATGGGCTTATTGACTTTTATGGGAAGTGCAGGGAGGTTGGGTCTTCTATGATGGTTTTTGATTCAATTGATAAGCGCAATGATGTTTCTTGGTGTTCTTTGGTGGCTGCGTGTGTGCAAAATGATGAGGAGGAGATGGCATGTGAGTTATTTTTGCGGGCTAGGAAAGAAGGGGTTGAGCCAACTGATTTCATGGTTTCGAGTGTTCTAAGTGCTTGTTCTGGGCTTGCATGGCTTGAACAGGGTAGGTCAGTTCATGCAATTGCCGTGAAGGCATGCGTCGAGGGAAATATCTTTGTTGGGAGTGCACTTATTGACATGTATGGAAAATGTGGGAGTATAGAAGATGCCGAGCGCGCCTTCAATGGGATGCCTTCAAGGAACTTGATCTCTTGGAACGCAATGGTAGGCGGGTATGCTCATCAAGGACATGCCAACATGGCTTTGGCATTGTTTGAGGAAATGACCGTCCAAAGTCATGAGGTTAAACCCAATTACGTTACCTTGGTTTGTGTATTATCAGCATGCAGTAGGGCAGGGGCCGTGGAAACGGGGATGCAGATCTTTGAGTCAATGAAAGCAAAGTACGGAATTGAACCAGGGGCAGAGCATTATGCATGTGTTGTGGACTTGCTTGGAAGAGCTGGGATGGTAGAGCGTGCTTATGAGTTTATTACAAAGATGCCAATTCGTCCAACAATTTCCATTTGGGGGGCACTTCTAGGGGCTTGCAAAATGTATAGGAAGACAGAATTGGGGAGGGTTGCAGCTGATAAGTTATTTGAACTTGATCCTAAAGACTCTGGCAACCACGTGGTTCTTTCTAATATGTTTGCAGCTGCTGGCAGGTACAAAAAATGATTACCAAATGTATACTTCTTTGACGGTAGATTCATCATTTTCAATTCCATTAGCATCTGTATGTTGCATAAGCAATGTATACCCAGAATCCTAAGAGGCTAGAAGCTATGGTTTTGAAGCTATGATGTAGGAGCCATAGAGGCATTGTTTTGCTTTCATTATCGGGGCCCTTTGCCCCCCATATATTTGAACGAACTGATTTATGTTTGACAATGAATGTATTGCAGGTGGGAAGAGGCCACACTTGTGAGAAAGGAGATGAAAGATGTCGGGATCAAGAAGGGTGCAGGGTACAGTTGGATTGCCGTCAAGAATGCAGTCCACATCTTCCAAGCGAAGGACACCTCCCACGAAAGGAATTCGGAGATTCAGGCAATGCTAACCAAGTTAAGGAGGGAAATGGAGAAAGCTGGGTACATTGCCGATACCAATTTTGCGCTGTTTGATTTAGAAGAAGAAGAGAAAGTATCAGAAGTTTGGTACCACAGCGAGAAGATTGCCCTTGCTTTTGGCCTCATAGCCATCCCTCCCGGGATGCCTATAAGGATTACAAAGAACCTTAGGATCTGTGGTGATTGCCATGGTGCGATCAAATTCATCTCAGGCATTCTAGGTAGAGAAATTATTGTGAGAGATAACAATCGCTTTCATCGCTTTAGAGATGGTCATTGCTCGTGTAGGGATTATTGGTGATGAATTGATACCTTCTAACCATTATTTATGTCATTATTATTCTTTCCAAGAAAATTAGATACACAACATCGTAGATTTGCAATGCTCGATTGGTATTTAGCTACATTGTAAAATAACAGGTGAATGATTATTTAGTCTAGTAGCATCTAGGTTTTACAGTCTAGAATAATGGGGTCAATTACAATTTTACCTTATGATACTAGATCTTCACTTTGTTGGAAGAAGTTTTAAGTTCGAAATTTGCGGTGGTTGAATAAAAAAGAAGGCCTTGCCTATTGTGTCTACTGACGTCCCACGACGTCGTTTTCATATATAAAAAGAAGAAAAAAAGAGTAGTCTAAAACAATAAATAGAATAGAAGCTACAGCCCCAAACAGATTACCAAATAGGCGATTAGAAGAAATGGCGGCAGCAATAGCAGAAGGAGTGAGTCTCAACCATATTTCCAGGGAATCGTCCGATATCAGGCGCCTCGCCAATTTCTACAAAGAGGTTGTTTCTTCAAGCTTCCAATTTTTCCTTTTCATTTTCTATTATCACTTTAATTTTGACAAGCTAATTGGTAATTAATTTAATTACAATTAAAAATTCAATTTACGGTGGTGGTGGTGGTGTTGGTAGATATTTGGGTTTGAGGAGATAGAGAGCCCAAACTTGGAATTCAAGGTGATATGGCTCAAGGGCCCTGGAGTTGCCTTCCACCTCATCGAGAGGAACCCAGATTACAACCTTCCAGAAGGACCCTGGAGCGCCACGTCACCTGTAGCTGACCCAAGCCATCTCCCCAGAGGCCACCATGTCTGCTTCTCCGTCTCAAATTTCCACTCCTTTGTCCAAACCCTCAAGGTTGCTGCTTTGCATCCATTTTCAACTATCATTTTGGGGTTTTTATGAATTGAAGATCTTTTTTGTTGTTGAGATATTTAGTCATATATCCATTCTTAGCACTAATAATATGGATAAACCCTACTCTATTTAATTTCTATAAACAAACTCAAAAAATGACAGCTGGTTTTTGTAGGTTGCAGGTCGCATTTCTAGACTAGGAGTTGAATTTTGCACAGTTTAATTGTTGAAATTTCAATTGGGTGCTGGTTATGGAATTTTATAGAGTCTAGAAATGCGAATTGCAATCATAGATGATTGTTCTATTTGATATAAGGGTTTAGGGTTTTTCGCATTCCTCTGAGCAAACCCTGGTTCAAAGCTTTGGCATGTTTTTATTTTTATTTTTTATAATTAATTTATATTTTCTTCCTCTCTTTGACGTTCCCAAATTTGGTTGTGCAGGACAAGGGAATTCAGACATATGAGAAGTCCTTACCTGATGGTAAGGTCAAGCAAGTATTTTTCTTTGATCCCGATGGTAAGCTTTTTTAGTCCCAATTATTATATTTTGTTGGTTTCAAGATTAAAACTTAGGGGAGAGCATATTAATAAACTAAAATTCATATTTGGATAAGCATGCACTGATCAATTTGTTTTGGAACAAAATTACAAGGTCAACATGATCTGTTACGAAACGAATTGAAAAATTAAACAAAGTATCGAATTGCATACCTCATTTTGAAGTTGAAAGATGATTCTGTTGCAGAAAAGTATCTACAATCCTCTGACCTTTTTATGCATACAGATTATATATATACACTTGCTTTTCAATCAGTTTTCCCAGTATCTTACTATTAGGAAGAGAAGAATCTTTGTCATTGCTCTCCTCGCAGTTTTTGAATCATACTTCATTGTGCAGGCAATGGATTGGAGGTTGCAGGTCAATGAACTCGACACCGACACAGAAGGCTGCTCAAAATGGTCAAGTAGATTCACATGAAGCAGACGATCTGTAAATCTTACTAAGATTTTCTTACAGTACAGACAATAAGTTGCAATGGCCATTTTCATCTATCCAGTTGTACCTCAAGGGTTCTTGTAGTTAAGATGTTAAATATGTTGTATGCAGCTGTACGCCTCAAGTGTCCTTGTATGGATTTGCATACTGTGGTTGTTGGATATTTTGATATGGTAGATGTTGAATGCATAGTTTATTACCAAGTGACATTGGTTTGTGGCATGTGCTCGTTGTTCGCTTCTTGGGCTCGATCTGCAATTCTTGCATCACAAGCAATGTTTGCTTTGCCTTTAATTAATTGTTTGAATACAAGTGATATTCTAAATTACAAAGGGGAGGGGATTTCTCACACATACTACTGAGGTGTCATTTCAGTTCTAACCTGAGACAACTGGTTTGGAAGTCAAGGTTCTTTTCCACCGAGCTAGACTTCGCCTTTAATTAATTTATATTGGCAAAAAATTTAGTAATTTGACTAGCTACCTAAGAGTTGAAATAGTTACTACAGATTTTGTAAGGGATTTGTTACTACAGTGAACTAGTTACTCTAGTTTTTGTAATATTTTGCTTATTCCCTTGGCCGGTTTGGTTTAGGTGAATGGAGGATTTTCAACATGTGAACTGTGAACTGGACCGGATAATCTGGTTTTCAAACCGATTTTCCAAAAAAATAAAAAATAAAACCTGACCAAACTCGAAGACCGGTTTGGCCGATCTTCAAGTTGATTTGCCACCTTACAAAAACAGAGAGATGTGCCATGAAGACCGAAGAAGAAATGAGCTTGCTAAAAGATGAATATGGTTTGAATGCTTTAGGTTAATTGTATTCTTCTCCATAATGAGGTATATATAAGAGTTTACATGAGTGCTTTACAAGGAAATAGATACAGTAAACAATTATGAGATTATGTCAACTATATAAAATGTAAGACCCGTGTCTTGGGGAAGCAAGAACGGTGAGCAATCCCACATCGCTCGGGGAGGGAAAGGTGAAGTGCTTTAAATGTGTGGGCACTTCTCTTCCTAGCACGAGGCCTCCTGAGGCAAGAATTCCCATGCTTGAGCCCGCGGGCAAGATAGTGGATGGGTGAGCCCAGGAACAAAACCCAGCGGGCCGAGGCCCGGGCTGGGACAATATCGTGCTGTGGCAGAATGGGGCCCACCATGTCTTCCCTGTACGAGGCCTTTTGGGAGCTCATTGGCTTCGGAGTCATGGGAACTCCGAAGTTAAGCGAGTTGGGGGCCAGAGCAATCCCAGGATGGGTGACCCACTGGGAAGTTGCTCGTGAGCTTCCAGAAACAAAACCGTGAGGGCAGAGAGGGGGGCCCAAAGCAGACAATATCGTGCTATGGGAGTCGGGTCGTGACAGAATGGTATCAGAGCCGAACCCCGATCGGAAATGTGCCAGCAAGGACGCTGGGCCCCAAGGGGGGTGGATTGTAAGACCCGTGTCTTAGGGAAGCAAGAACGGTGAGCAATCCCACATCGCTCAGGGAGGGAAAGGTGAAGTGCTTTAAATGTGTGGGCACTTCTCTTCCTAGCACGAGGCCTCTTGAGGCAAGAATTCCCATACTTGAGCCCGCGAGCAAGATAGTGGATGGGTGAGCCCAGGAACAAAACCCAGCGAGCCGAGGCCCGGGCTGGGACAATATCGTGCTGTGGCAGAATGGGGCCCACCATGTTTTCCCTGTACGAGGCCTTTTGGGAGCTCATTGGCTTCGGAGTCATGGGAACTCCGAAGTTAAGCGAGTTGGGGGCAAGAGCAATCCCAGGATGGGTGACCCACTGGGAAGTTGCTCGTGAGCTCCCAGAAACAAAACCGTGAGGGCAGAGAGGGGGGCCCAAAGCGGACAATATCGTGCTAGGGGAGTCGGGTCGTGACATAAAATAAGAAAGTAAATCCCCTACTTAATTAAGGAAATAAATCTCCTTGATTAATTAGGATAGCTCACGTCAACACTCCTCCTCAAGTTGGTGCATATGCGTCATGTTAACACTCTTCCACAGACGGCTTGTGTTAAGACATCTGCCAATTGATCTTCTGATTTTATGAAGGGTGGATAGATGATCTTGTTCTCAATTTTTTCTTTGATGAAATGTCTATCCACCTCAACATGTTTGGTTCGATCATGTTGAACTAAATTTTTTCCTTTGCCCCCATATATTTGAACAAACTGATTTATGTTTTTGACAATGAATGTATTGCAGGTGGGAAGAGGCCACACTTGTGAGAAAGGAGATGGAAGATGTCGGGATCAAGAAGGGTGCAGGCTGCAATTGGATCGCCATCAAGAATGCAGTCCACGTCTTCCAAGCGAAGGACACCTCCCACGAAAGGAATTCGGAGATTCAGGCAATGCTAACCAAGTTAAGGAGGGCAATGGAGAAAGCTGGGTACATTGCCGATACCAATTTTGCTCTGTTTGATTTAGAAGAAGAAGAGAAAGTATCAGAAGTTTGGTACCACAGCGAGAAGATTGCCCTTGCTTTTGGCCTCATAGCCATCCCTCCCGGGGTGCCTATAAGGATTACAAAGAACCTTAGAATTTGTGGTGATTGCCATGGTGCAATCAAATTCATCTCAGGCATTCTAGGTAGAGAAATTATTGTGAGAGATAACAATCGCTTTCATCGCTTTAGAGATGGTCATTGCTCGTGTAGGGATTATTGGTGCTGAATTGATACCTTCTAACCATTATTTATGTCATTATTATTCTTTCCAAGAAAATTAGATACACAACATCGTAGATTTGCAATGCTCGATTGGTACTTAGCTACATTGTAAAATAACAGGTGAATGATTATTTAGGGGGTGTATTCAATTGAGATTTTAAAAGACTATTTATGGATAAATAAGTCCAGTTGATTTTAAAAGACTATTTAGGAACATAATGACTTGGAAGGACTTTTTTTAAAGATTTTTTTATATTCAGGATTTTTTATGTTTGGATTTTAAAGATTTATATCATAAGAATTTATAAGATTTGGAAGGACCACATGGATTTTTTATTTGTATGATGCTAACTAATGAGATTGGATTTTCTGCTCATCCTTACATAAGACGATGTCATTGTTTCACTTTATTATAGGATATGACTTTAGAAGAGTATGAGAAGGTGCTTGAAGAGAAGAGGAAGGCTCTGCTTGCATTGAAGACGGAGGAAAGAAAGGTTGATTTGGACAGAGACTTGAAGTCCATGCAGCAGCTTTCAAACAAGAAGGAAAACAATGAATGGAGCCATAAATAAAAAAGCCAATTAAAGTCAATTGCTTAAAGTTGTGGGCACTTGCATCAGCGTAATGAAATGGAACAATAAATAAAAGCAAACATTCAAAGTTACCAGAGCCAATGAAAAAGATAACAAAGAAAGACAAGTTAAAGTAAAAGCCAATAAAATTTTCCCAATCTTTTAATAGCCAATTTGATGTACACATTCCTCCCAACAAATCTTGTTCTTTCTCGAAGGGCCATAGACACAGAGTGGTTTGTTGACTCTTCTTAACCATGCTGATATGTGGTTTGTTGACTTTGTATTTATATGTGGCGTATGGAGTAGTTTGTTGACTCTTCTTAACCATGCTGATATGTGGTTTGTTGACTCTGTGTCTATGGCCCTTCGAGAAAGAACAAGATTTGTTGGGAGGAATGTGTACATCAAATTGACTATTAAAAGATTGGGAGAATTTTATTGGCTTTTACTTTAACTTGTCTTTCTTTGTTATCTTTTTCATTGGCTCTTGTAACTTTGAATGTTTGCTTTTATTTATTGTTCCATTCCATTTGATCCCATTATGTGCAAGGTACGCCAAAAGCAAGGAAAAAATTTTTAGTAGCATCTAGGTTTTACAATAGGAAAATGCTAGGGAGACCAACTTGGGATACCAACTCTCTAATAGAGCGTGGGACCCATTGTATTAGTGGGCTCCACCTCTATTAGAGAGTTGGTACACAAGTTGGTATCCCAAGTTGGTCTCCCTAACATGACCCTTTACAATATGGAATAATGCGGTGGTTGAATGAAAAAGGTAGCCTTGCCCATTGTGTCTGCTAAGCAATGACGTCCCACGACGTCGTTTTCATCTATAAAAAGAAGTAAAAAAGAGTAGTCTAAAACTATAAATAGAATAGAAGCACAGCCCCAAACAGATTACCAAATAGGTGATTAGAAGAAATGGCGGCAGCAGTAGCAGAAGGAGTGAGTCTCAACCATATTTCCAGGGAATCCTCCGATATCAGGCGCCTCGCCAATTTCTACAAAGAGGTTGTCTCTTCAAGCTTCCAATTTTTCCTTTTCATTTTCTATTATCACTTTAATTTTGACAAGCTAATTGGTAATTAATTTAATTAAAATTAAAAATTCAATTTACGGTGGTGGTGTTGGTAGATATTTGGGTTTGAGGAGATAGAGAGCCCAAACTTCAAATGCAAGGCGATATGGCTCAAGTGCCCTGGAGCTTTTGCCTTCCACCTCATCGAGAGGAACCCAGATTACAACCTTCCAGAAGGACCCTGGAGCGCCACATCACCTGTTGCTGACCCAAGCCATCTCCGCAGAGGCCACCATGTCTGCTTCTCCGTCTCAAATTTCCACTCCTTTGTCCAAACCCTCAAGGTTGCTGCTTTGCATCCATTTTTAACTATCATTTTGGGGTTCTTATGAATTGAAGATTTTTTGTTGTTGAGATATTTAGTCATATATCCATTTTTAGCACTAATAATATGGATAAACCCTACTCTATTTAATTTCTATAAACAAACTCAAAAAATGACAGCTGGTTTTTGTAGGTTGCAGGTCGCATTTCTAGACTAGGAGTTGAATTTTGCCCAGTTTAATTGTTGAAATTTCAATTGGGTGTTGGTTATGGAATTTTATAGTCTAGAAATGCGCAATCATAGATGATTGTTCTATTTGATATAAGGGTTAGGGTTTTTCGCATTCCTCTGAGCAAACCCTGGTTCAAAGCTTTGGCATGTTTTAATTTTAATTTTTTATACTTAATTTATATTTTCTTCGTCTCTTTGACGTTCCCAAATTTGGTTGTGCAGGACAAGGGAATTCAGACATTTGAGACGTCCTTACCTGATGGTAAGGTCAAGCAAGTATTTTTCTTTGATCTCGATGGTAAGCTGTTTTAGTCCCAATTATTATATTTTGTTGGTTTCAAGATTAAAACTTAGGGGAGAGCATATTAATAAACTAAAATTCATATTTGGATAAGCATGCTACTGATTGCCCTTGGAAATAAATAATCAGTTCCGACGACCTCTAATTCCCGACGAAGCTCCCTCGAAAATGGTTATGGTTTCCAACAATGTGAACATTCCGTCGGAAGAAAGCACAACTATTACCGACGGGGATGCCTTTGGTCGTAAATAAATGTGGCGCAAATTTTTCCCACTAAAAAACAGTTATTTCCGACGGCAAAAGAACTCTTTTCCGAGGGCAATTCAGGTATCGGAAATGGTGAACACCTCATTGACGTATTTCCGACGAATGGTACTTTGTTGTCGGAAATAGTGTTTGTTCCGAGGATATTTGGAGTCCCTCGGAAAAAATTGGTCGCAAATGACTACTTTTTTTTGTAGTGTATCAAATTGCATACCTCATTTTGAAGTTGAAAGATGATTCTGTTGCAGAAAAGAATCTACAATCCTCTAACCTTTTTATGCATACAGATTATATATACACTTGCTTTTCAATCAGTTTTCCCAGTATCTTACTACTAGGAAGAGAAGAATCTTTGTCATTGCTCTCCTCTCAGTTTTTGAATCATACTTCATTGTGCAGGCAATGGATTGGAGGTTGCAGGTCAATGAACTCGACGCTGACACAGAAGGCTGCTCAAAATGGTCAAGTAGATTTACATGAACCAGACGATCTGTAAATCTTACAGTACAGACAATAAGTTGCAATGGCCATTTTCATCTATATCCAGTTGTACCTAAAGGGTTCTTGTAGTTATGATGTTAAATATGTTGTATGCAGTTGTACACCTCGAGTGTCCTTGTATGGATTTGCATTCTATGGTTGTTGGATATTTTGATATGGTAGATGTCGAATGCAGAGTTTATTACCAAGTGACATTTGTTTTGTTTGTGGCTTGTGCTCTTTGTTCGCTTCTTGGGCGCGATCTGCAATTCTTGCATCACAAGCAATGTTTGCTTTGCCTTTAATTAATTATTTGAATACAAGTGATACTCTAAATTACAAAAGGAAGGGAGTTTCTCACACACGCTTCTTGTGACGTCATACCCAACTCAGCCAACCCTTCATCTATCTATCGCAATAGGGTTTAAATTTCCTTTGGTTTGACCGCCAAAGACAAGACTTCAACGTTTTCAAAAATGAAGGCGGACAAGTAGCAATTGTAAACCAACAACTGTGTTTTATTTCCAGCAAAAAACAGGATGTGTTTTATTAACTTTTCATGAATACAGCAACATGCAAGATGCTATCAATGTCTGGTTTGGCTTGGTAAGCCTTGAATAACACGACAGCGATTGCTGAGGTGTATACTTGTGTGCATCTTTATCTCAATCAATAAAAAGCTTAACATCTTATATATAGTCCTTCTATTAAGGGATACTTCAAATAATTGTATTTGAGAGACACTCTTTTAGGGTTTCCTACGATTTTTCCCCGTCGTCTATTTCAATTTTTGTAGTAGTAATTTCTCACTTCTCCTCTTAATTATTTTTGGATATTTAACTTTGTGATATTATTTGATTATTTTTTCAATTAATGGCCTAGAAGGTAATAAACAAATTAACACTAATGTAATAAAATCACATTTTAATTTGACATATTGAGTGGAATGTAAAACTTATGAGAGAATTTTTTCTCACCACTTTAACTCAAGGTGTATCATTACCACCATTCTCAACACTTAACACGTATCTATTGATAACTATGATTTCATAAATACAATGTAAAGAGTAACTAAGATTATACCAATAGACACATGTTAAGTGTTGAAAATGATGATAAAAATACACCTTAAATTAAAATAGTGAGCAAAAATATTTCCAAAATGTATATATCAAATTGTCATATAAGCCTTATCCTTAATTAGACTCGGATGTTTCTTGTTTAATAGTTATGCAATTAGAATATTAATTAGATACCGCATATATATGTCAAAGTCCTTGAAGGTTTCGAAAGGAAATAAATATATTTCAAAATGCACCCTAATCTGATAAGCTGAACGCATACATGACAAGTGTCTCGGAGCTTCCAGTCGGTCTGCGGAGTGTTCTAACCAGAATTGCAAACACAGAGCCACCTGCTGCCACATGTACTGCTACAAACAAAACTGTCCTGGCTTTTCTCTTGACACGTGTGTCAACAAAACCACGTGTCAATTACGCTCAACATCTATATCGGGATTTATATTAACTCTTCCAATCTTCCCTAACTTTAAGTACGTCCGTAGAGAGTGTACATCAAATCTAAGCTTAGCTAGTCGATCTCCCAAGCACCAAAAGCCTTTGCAAAAGCTTGTAATTGTGATCTCAAACTGATACAACAAAATGAGCCAGGAACAGCCGCGGAGGCCTCAGGAAGACAAACAGCAGGACAAGCCGCAGCCCATCAAATACGGCGACGTCTTTTCCGTCTCTGGGGACCTCGCAAAGAAGCCCATTGCACCACAAGATGCTAACATGATGCAGACCGCTGAGACCATGGTGTTTGGACAGACTCAGAAGGGCGGCCCGGCCGCTGTCATGCAGTCGGCCGCCACCCGAAATGAAAGATCCGGCCTTGTTCGCCATGACCAGGCCACGGATGTTGGTGGCAATGAAGGTGTCACTGTCACAGAGACTGATGTCCCTGGAAGCCGCATCGTCACTGAAACAGTTGGTGGACAGGTTTCCCTCTCATCTCTAGCTAAAGTTTGATCAATCCGAAAATCAATAATTTTTTATTATGTTGTTCATACTATTTGAACACATTAAATATTATGTTGTTCATACTTACTTCCACACGTTATATATTATGTTATACACTGCTTAATATGTTATACATGTTATGTCATCATACTGTGAATTGTGAATTTGAACCATTCATCAGCTAAATTTTTTTTTTTAAATTTTATAATTGTCAATACTATTTAACTAACATGTTGTAGATACTAATTTCAAGATGTAACATGTTACGTCAAACATCAAGATTTCAATGTGTATTGAATGGATAAAGGGTAACCCTTTTGTTTTTGGGTGTGGTTAGGTGATTGGGCAATATGTGCAGCCCACGCCGGTGGCGCAGGTAGCTGCGGGGGGATTTATGGAGCAGAACGCAATCACTATCGGGGAAGCACTAGAAGCGTCCGCCCAAACAGCAGGTGATAAGCCGATTGATCAAAGTGATGCCGCAGCTATTCAGGCTGCGGAGGTGAGAGCCACGGGCAGCAATGTGATAAGCCCAGGTGGGCTGGCTGCCATGGCTCAATCTGCGGCAGCATACAATGCCGGGACTCTGAGGGAGCAGGACAAGATCAAGCTCACAGATGTCCTCTCGGTAAGTCATGGCATTTCATCATACGGTTTATGACTACTAGTTACGTGGGTATTTGTGGGGTAAGTGTTTGATATAAGTTGTGTGTGGTTTTGCCTCGGTGAAGGGTGCTACTGCGAAACTGCCCGCGGACAAGGCGGCGACGAGGCAGGATGCTGAAGGAATTGCGAGTGCTGAGCTCCGAAACAACCTGGAAATAGGAACGCGTCCTGGGGGAGTGGCGGCTTCAGTGACTGCAGCTGCAAGGCTCAATGAGAATATAAAGATGTGATTTCCTGCTGTGTCCCCTTTGACTAAGTAGCAGTGCCCGTGGTGGAAGTATATATCTATGTAAATTAAGTACTGGGTTTAAACTTTAAAATATTCTTATTAGTAGTACATGCCACAGTCTAGCTTCCTTTGTGTTTTGTAAACAATCAACGGCTTGAATGGGCTTTTAAATAGTTCAATTTATTGTTGCAGCTCAATAGTTCAATAGTTCATTTTTTTTTGTCTGAACCACGAGGTGATCTTGGATGGGCCCCAATTATGGGTGGCACCTTTAAGTTTTAACCACAATCCAGACTAATCCCCGCTCACACCGGGTCGGCCCGTAAGGGGTAAAGTACTGGCCAAAGTGGTGACTCCATACAAAAGCAGGAATCGAACCCCTGATCTTTCTTAAGGAATGAGAGTGTCGAACCACTCACACCAACCACCTTGGTTTCAATAGTTCATTTCAGTTCAATTCTATTACTATTGAATTTTTTTGGTAGCTATTGAACTCAGTTTCATTTCACTGGAGTTTAATTGGTAGCCAGTGGCGGACCTATGCAGGCGCAAGGAGGTGCACCTGCACCTCTGGTCGCCGGAAAACTCCATAGAAGCTGCTAAAGTTGCACCTCTGCTCATGCACGGAAGCTGTTCGATGAAATGCGCAAGTGAAGTGTTGTTGTGATTTGTCCTCCACAAGGCTGCAAGGAGCTTCTGGCTTCTTCGAAAAGAGATGATTCATCGAATTGATTTCAGGGAAGTGGCTTTGACTTCAATCTACCAAAAAGTTTTTCTTATCTTCTTTTTTTCTTCCTTTTTTTTTCGAGGGTTTGGGAAGAGGCGGGGTTCTACATAGATGGATAGGATATGATTTTATGTTTAGTTTGAACGAAGAGAATTTTTCTAGAACAAAAAAAAACAAACAGGTCTTGCCTCGAAAACTCCTCCAACAAAATGAAGACCTTGAGGATTGCATTAATTTTGTTCCAATTGTTGTCATGGCTTCCTTTAAATAAATAAAAATAGAAAAAACTAGGGGTGGCATTTTATACCGAAAAACCGAAAAACCGCAAAAACCAACCGATAATTTACCGCAATGAAACCGCAATCGCGGTAAACCGAACCGCATTTGCGGTATTTAGAACCGAACCGCATTTGCGGTTGCGGTTGCGGTATTTGATTTTCAAAACTTGCGGTTACCGCAAACCGCAAATATATTTTAAATAATATTGTCTATATTATATTATATGTAAAATATATTTCATACAACATATTTCATACAATATTTTCTATTCACACCCATTATTTATGCTCATGTTATTTATGCTTCTTCTTATAATAAAATGTACTAAACTTATGTTATTTTATTTGTAGATAGCATTGGTGCTCAAACAACACAATAGGGTTCTTTAAATCCACTCACCACCACCAACACTTGAGTTTGTAACTTTAGTTTGTAACATTGGTGCATTGCATTTTTCTTTTAGTTTGTAACTTTAATTAACTTTGAATTGGATTTTCTTTTGGGTTGTAACTTTAATTCATTTTGCATTGCATTTTCCTTTTGGTTTGTAACTTTAAAGAATTTGGAATTGGAATGCTTGAGAAGTTTAACTTTAATTGGAATGCTTGGAATTGAACTTTAATTTTCTTTAGGTTGTGAATGCTTGAGAAGTTGAGGAGATTGTGAATTTATATATGCTTGAGAAGTTAGATTTTTATGACACAAAAAGAACTTGCGGTCGGTTTGCGGTTTCAAAAATCACCATACCGCAAATAGTCGGTCGGTTTGCGGTTTGGGCAAAAATTTGCGGTTACCGAACCGCAACCACCCCTAGAAAAAACAATAAAAGGGAAAAGGGAAGTCATCCCAGCCACAGCAGCAGTAGATTTTCTTGTTAACTTTTTGTATCTTGCTCATGGAATTTAAACATTAGTATTATTTAAAGTATAAAGATATTTAGTTGCCTATTTTTTATTTTTTTTAGCTTTTAGCTTTTAAAAATTGCACTTCCGCTTAAAAATTCCTGGGTCCGCCGCTGTTGGTAGCTATTGAACTCAACTGCAGTTTCACTGGAGTTCAATAGTTTACAAATTAAAAACTATACTTTTTAAAATATCTTTTTAAATAATTGAGTAAAATAAAATGAATAAAATTAATTATGATAAGAATTATATAATTAAAATGGTTTCAAAGAGATCTTTAAAAAAAAGACCGATTTTGAATATATAATAACAAAATTTTCTTTGGTTTGTGATAACATTATATTAACACTTTTTTCTGAAGAATTGAAAGTTGATATTAAATGAGAACACATCTGAGTTATTATAAGAGAGAGGCTGTAGAGTTGTTATGGTGGGTCAACTTATTGAAATGAATTTCATTTCAGAGTTCATTTTATTGACCTCTGAAATGAACTATTGATCCTTAAAATGAAATATTAATCTCTGAAATGAACTAAACTGAACTTTACCACTGTAAGTCAAAAGTTCAATTTATTGAAATAAAATTGAAATGACCCTCATAATGGCAGATGTTGTAATGGAAGCATAATTTGGTATGGGTTTAAGACATCAAATAGTACCGCCTATCTAATTCTGAAAATATATAAATCCAAAGGAGGGAGGGCCTAGTTAATTACTTAAACATAGTTGGTCACTTATTACCTTATTAATAAGCAACTGAGCAAGAAGGACAATTATATAGGTGAATGGGGGGACCTATGGCGCGGTTATATTTCCATGAGTAACGAAGAATCCAAAATGTAAAAGTGAGTTTGGAAGATGTTGGTTTCCTGGAATAGGAAAAGCAGAAAAGCATTCGTGTGATATAAGCCATACAAAACACAGTTGACGTTAGGTAGCTAGCTGAAGCACAACATGCACTGCAGCACTGATGACCGAAAGATTGCAGTTTTTGTTCCCAAACATTGCCATGCAGCCTCACTGGCAATATTGATAACATCCTTGTTTTTTTCCTCAATAAATCAATCAAATCATTTGCAGGGAATTTGGTTTTATTCCATGATGTGGAGTGGAGGTTTATAATCGTTGGTGTTTTATGTAGCTTGATGATTGTCTTTGTATGAAACTGGTGGAGCCTATAATTTGTAGTAATATAGGGGCATGATCGAGAAATTCCTATCAACAAAACTTTAAGAGGTATGTTATCAAACACCTTGTCCCTTAATTTAAGGGAAAACTCAAACATTTGGGTATAAATCATATTTCTTGGAAGGAAAAAATTATGGATTCCGCTAATGATCATTTTTTATCTGCTACTTAGTACAAGGATCAAATCTGTATTGAGAAAATAAATTCTTATCGGAATGTACGTTGACTAAATCAACAACACCTTACATAAGCAAAGAAGACATCAATTTGATGATCTATTTGTTATGCCATGATGGCCTGATGTAGCTTGGTTAGTCCAGTTCTACTGTTGATTGTAAAGTGGAATGATTGAATGCGTACGATCGATGTTGCAACTAAAAGTAGCAAAACCACAAGTAGCTCTAGGTCCATTTGAAGCTGAGGTGTATGCTTTGAGCTTTTGTACCATATAAAACATTGAATATTCGTGCACTATAATGACCATAAATCAGCAAAGAAGGACTGGTGGGGTGGCCAGGGATTGAGGAGCGCCATTGTTTTGGTTGCAGTTACTCAAACAATGGTAGACCCTGAAGTGATGACTTTTTCAAAGTGGGCGTAGCAAGTACGCCAAAAGCAAGGAAAAAAAGTTTTCCATCTTCAAGAGGGTTAAGACCATGTTGGGTCTGGAACTTTTTAAAGGATAAAAAGGACAGTCTTAATTCTTCCTCTTTCCTACCAAGAATATTTAGTTTTCTTGCAAGCAATCAAATTTGAAATTGATCAATGCGATAGGGCAAACTAATGCTTCTAGAAATCTTTGATTTTTGCATTCCAATTTCTTTAATTAGTAGTTATGAACGTATGTCACGCATTGTTTTATTACTATTATCATTATTATTTGCTTAACATTTCAGAAGAAGAAAGATGCACTATTTTAATTCATGGTTTCCGTATATTTACTTGACATCTATTTTATACAATTAATGTTCTTTTGAGTGGTTGTGAAAGCTTCGGAGTTAACTTTGAAATTGAATCTCTCTTTTGCTTTGCATTCAATCTGAATTAATAGGTCTATCTCCAACCCACATACACCAAACCATCCGAGACAAAGCACATAGTAATAGCGAATAATCTCCTAAATAGTATTTCTTACAATTTGTACTATTTGAACTCATACCTAATATGCCAAAAAAGATCATATGAAATCTAAGCGTATCCCACTTTAGCAGTAGAAGGATATGTGTGAATCCTTTGCTTCACTTTGACTTTTAATACAAACTTTTAACATCTATATATAAAGGAAATTGATAAAAATAAAGGCATGTACCCTGTATTTGTAAAAGAATTAATAATTAAAGATGAACTGGTTGAAAGTCAATCTTTATACCAACTTAATTGAGTGATGTGCAACCCGCATTTCATTTTCTGGAAGTAGATTCTGGACTTCCCTAAAGTTTGCAAGTGCATGAGAAAATTTGCAATGATTTGACTTTTTTTTGTAAATGTAATCTTCGTTGAAATAAACAGTTATTTGTATTATATTTACTAATCACATTAATGTGTACCATATAATTACAATATATTAGCAATGTATCTAATACGAATTATTCTACATTTTGTTTTAACTTGTACTCAACGAGAATGAGAGAAGTTTTACTTATCCAAAAAATATATTATTGGTATAAACAAAAGAAAACAAATTAAGAGACAAAACACAAGCAATCTCACGATTCTCACCCTCCCTTTCCTGTCCTTTGGACTTTTGGAGTGTTCTCTCTCTCTCTCTCCCTCTCTCTCCCCAAATAAAAGCCAACTTCTACCGTTTATTTGATCTTTAACTCTCATTCAGGTTTCAGCTCATAATTCCCACAACCCACAACAATAAACAACTCACCCTTCTCTCTCTCTCAAAAGATGTCCAAAATCATGTGGAAGAATTTATGCTTCCCCAATTTCATCAAATGCCTACCCACAATCCAAGCTCCACCTGATCAACCCTCTAACCAAAACCCACCACCCCCTCCCTCCACCACCACCACATGTACATCTCTCCTCATCAAAAACTTCAACACCCTCTATGACTTCAACTTTATCAACTCCTCCTCCTCCAAGTCCCTCACACCCTCCTCCTCCTCCTCCTCCGCCGACGAAGTCCACACTTCCTCCTCTGATTCAGACTCCGACCTCTCCCCTCCTGATTTCGCCACCATCTTCGCCTCCCAACGCTTCTTCTTCTCCTCTCCGGGCCGCTCCAACTCCATCACCGAGTCTCCGCACACAACCACCACCAAACCCAACAAGCCTCATCACAAAACAACGTTGGTCACCAAAGGCGTGCGCGTTCGCAAGTTCTCCTCAAACCCTTACTTGGACTTCAGGCGCTCCATGGAGGAAATGCTTGAAGCTAATAGAGATCATCATATGTTGGTGGGCCATGATCATCATCATCATCATAGCACAAGTGATGACGTGGAGTATCTACATGAGCTGCTTTTGTGCTACCTCTCACTCAATCCCAAACAAGCCCACAAGGACATTATCAGCGCCTTCACTGACCTTGTCATCTGCCTGCTGTCTGCTAACTCGTCAGCGCCAGCTTCAGCCGCCGATCACCGTCGAGAAAACCCCCAAACGCATTAGCGGTGGTGGTCCTTGTCTTTTGCGGATGGTTAATAGTCATGTAACGGTTGTCGAAAAACGAAGAAAAAACGACAAAGAAAGAAAAGGGCGTTTGTCTTTGCTCCTTCTCTTTATGGGTTTTCAAGGTATGTGTCATGTTTCATGTATGAGGACAAAGGAAAAATGTGTATTCTGATGATCAGAAAACCTAGGAAGCGTGGGATGTGTTGAGGTCTCGAGATGAATGTTTATAATTTTTCTTTCAAATTTTGTTCTAGTATATTAGTTAATTTGTTGAATTGTTGTGTAAAAACAAAATGTGTTTTGGTTTTATTTAAAAAAATACATGTTGAATGTTTTTCATTGGCAAATGGTAATTGGCGACTTGGTGGTCCTGCTAACAGTAAGTCCCTGCATGTCGGGGATTTGTTCACTAGAAACAATGAGGGAACTCTTAATTAATCAACTAATTAATTAATTAAAGTTAGTGATCACTGATTCATTAATTTTATAACTTAGAGATATAGTTTGTTGCAAGTGTGGTTTAGACCAGTCTGTGTGCAAATGTGGTTTCAATCCATTTTTCCGTATATTAGAGTAGTTTAGAATATCGCTTCGTCAAAAAAAAACAAATGACATGATTTGTTGAGTATGCAGCACGGATAGTGAAAATGATTTTAAAAATCACATCAAACTCAGCCCAAATAAATAAAATAATTCAATTCCTAAAATTTAGAAGTTGGTATCTTCTAACGGTGTGCCTCCCCCTAAAATATGCATGAATGAGAGAAAAAAATGGAACATTGTTGCCGAAGGAGAGTGTTGGAATTGTTATGTGTAGTCAATTAGGGTGACTCGTACTCTGTTTTTTCTTTCTCTAGATTTTTCTATTTCTTAATATGGTATTGTATGAGTACCTGTAAATTGATGAATTTTCTTGATTTTACTAGCATTCGGATTAAGTATTAATTAAACAGATCAAATTAAGATTAACGTAAGATAGCAAGACTTGGTCCTTTTTTTTTCTTTTTTCTTTTTTGGGGTAATGACAAAACTTTCATTGGCTTGTAACATCGATTATGGGGCTCACTCAAAGCTCTACCAAAATGAAGCCAAGAAAAATTGCATGCTTTGCATTGAAATTTGGAAGGATCGATATCATGCATGAAATGATATGTATTTTTTCCGCTCTGAAATCCGTGTACAAAATTACTAAGCAAAAGCATTGTGGAACCCAAAGTTTGCTAGTGGTAAAAGAAGCAGGTTAATTTATGTTGATCAGTGTGGGTTTACTTTATTCCTTTTTATTCATAGACAGAAATGGCGAGACAAACAAAGAGGATCCAAGGACAGTTTTCCAACAACTACAAGAAAAGAAGGAAATGCTTTCATATATTTTATACTATAAATACTTAAATCTTAAAGTTGGTTGGTTTAGGTAAGATTAATACCAGACCATTTGTCTTTAAGTGGGGTTTGCATCATTTTATTAAGAGAGGTTCGTGCTTCATTTTGCAACAATTTCTAACATGTGCAGTAGGTTGTAGGTGGAGGATGATCAGAACCCAAAAAGGAAAAAAGAAAAACAAGTTAGAGAGATAGCCATAAACGAGTAGGCCAAATCATATAGGATCATGTAGGAGAATCTTGACACTGCCTATATGGTTTTCTTTACTTTTCAAGAAAGCTTTGTTTACTATTTGGACAAAAAAACAAGAAGAGGAACAAGATCAAAGATTCTTTTTGTGGCAATTTTAAGAAATCATGCGTATAATTAACAATTGGGGGAATATGTGCACAACTGTATATGTCTTGTCTGCGTGTTTTGTAGATTAGTGAGATGATAGAGATTAGTATTTGTGTGATTATTAATTAATTATATATGATTAAAAAAGAGTGCTCTTCTAAACGAACCCTAAAATACTACCAAAGTATTTATTGAATTACTAATTTACCCTAATATAAAATGACTAAAAAGGATATTATGGTGTACTCAGTTAATTTTAGGGTTCATTTAGCAGCACTCTTAAAAATAAAGAAGTTAAGAAGAACACGCATTCACACATAAAATAACATTTCAACAACAATGCGCATATGTTTTAATTAAGATTCAACAACTTCATATTTCATGATCTTACATATGCAATCACATGAACTCCAAAATAAGCTCTTTACACGCTCCGTACGTGTGAGGACATGCATGGAGCATACTTTTTACTTTCCATAAAATTATTTGTATTATACTTACTGATGACTTCTTTTGCAAGAACTAAAATATTCTATGTGACGATATATATATGAGCACACACCTTCTATCTACATTAGAGAACAAGGATTAATAGAGTGATAAGATAGAAAATATAATACAAATTAGATAGAGAAGTTGGATCAGTAATGATTAACTTTTAAACCTCAAGTCCTTCACCAAATCAAATCCAAACGAGTCCAGGGTGTTTAATAAAGAAAACAAAAGGGAAGACTGCAAACTCTTAGCAACAACCAAAGGTAGAATAACAGGACATATATAGATGGGGTAGCATCTTGTCAACCAAATAATTGAAAATAATGGAATTGCGGAGAACAGGCATAGTGTTGGGAGGAGTGTCAGGTTATATATGGATACTTCATCTCAATCAACTCAACACTGATTTTCTTGGACCTAGAGATCTTTCCCATGGACCCCCCACCCCATGAATTCGATTCATGTCCAATACCTGTAAGTACGTTTGTATACAGAGTTGACAAGCAAAAAAACCAAATACAAGTAGACTCATTAACTGTATAGTAATAGTATATCATAGTTTGAACTCAACTTATTCAAACGACTAGCACTGCCACAAACAGAAGGCCGTTTAGGGGTGTTTTGTTGCATAGTTATGCTCATAATAAGTGTGTTTTTTGAAAGTGTTTCTATTTGAAAATGGGTTTGTAATCCAGAAGTCTGTATAAATTTTTTGCCAAACGCTATCAAAAACATTTTTAGTCATCACGACCATCTTTACCCATTTTAGAAACACACTTAAAATAGGTTGAGAGAGAGTGTTTGAGGTTGTGTTAATGGAGAGAATGCTATTTCATTCAAACATATACAGCAGCAACAACAAATCTGGCGAAGTTTGCTTCTTCTTGATGCCAGAACATATCAAGTGGAGACAATTCTGCTGTCTAATCAAATATGTGGGAAACTCTGGACACTATTGACATACAGCTCCTGCCTAATTTCCTCGGGAATGGTAGTCTCTCCATTATTTCAATTCATCAATAGGCTTCTGCTCTTGTTTGCATGCATAAAAACAAACAATTCACATTGCATGCCCTAACAATTTCAAATAGCATGTTGCTTGCTTGTCTTCACCAAATATCAAATCGAACTCAGCACATACGCTTATTATGAAAGGAAAATTAAATTGAAAATTTATTGAATGTACAAAATCACATGACAAATATTTTTAGTAAAAAATGCAACGGAGTCAGTGTGACTTGGACTTGTAAACCAACCTGATCCAAGCCCATTGGGTTAGCCGAAATGAC